>NW_027187308.1:2625026-2708269 GCF_028583685.1 Petaurus breviceps papuanus | reverse complement strand
TATATATATATATATATATATATATATATATATATATATTTAATATCGATTTCACTTCTCTGCCAGTGGTACCTTTTAGCAGGATATAGTTTCCTTCCTTATTTCTTTTAATTGTATCTATTTTTGCTTTTTTTTTTTTTTTGGTTTGAGATTAGAATTGCTACTCCTGCATTTTTTAAATATTATTTGAAGCATAATATATTCTGCTCCAGCCTTTCCCTTTTACCCTAAACATATCTCTGTTTCCAAATGTAAACAGCATATTGTAGGATTATGATTTTTAATCCATTCTGCTATCCACCTCCATTTTATGAGAGTTCATTCCATTCACATTCACAGTTATGATTACTATCTGTGTCTTTCTCTCCATCCTCTTTTCCTTATTTATGATTTTATTTCTCCCTTCTCCCTTCCCTTCCTCAAAAGAGTTTTGCTTTTGACCCCCACCTCCCTCATTATTGCCTTCCTATCAATGCCTCTCCCTTTACCTACTCTTTCCCCTTACTACTTCCTTCATTCTTTATAAATCCACTCCCCCTCTTTTCTTTTCCTTTCCCCTCCTATTACCTATAGAGCATGTTAGATTTCTATACTTTACAAAGTATATTATACACTCCTTTAACTAAATCCAATGATAGTAAAGCTCAAACAAAACTCATCTACCTCTCTTCTTTCCCTCTACTATAATATATCTTTGTGCCTCTTCATGTGATATAATTTAACCGTTTTCTGCCTCCTCCTTTCCTCTTCTTCTATTACAATCCTTTTGTAACCCTTACTTAGTCTTTTTTTTTATCATCACAACAATTAATTTATACCCACAACCTCTAAGTATGTATGTCCCTTTTAAGTGTCATAATAATCATGCAATTCTCAAGATTTACTGCTATCATCCTCCCATATAGGAATGTAAATACTTTTCTCTTGTAGAATAACAAGTTATTTGTTTGTGTGTCTTTATTTTTTCCCTGTTTACCATTTTATGTCTCTTTTGGGTCTTGTATTTGAAGATTAAATTTTCAATTGAGCTTTGGCTTTTTAATCAGAAAGGTCTGGAAGTCCCTTATTTCATTGAATGACCATCTCCTTGCTTGAAAGATTATGTTCAGTTTTGTTGGGTAGTTGATCCTTTGTCATAGTCCAAGCTTCTCTTCCATACAAAATGTCATATACCAATCTCTCTGATCTTTGCAGTCAAAGCTGCAAGGTACTGTGTGATCCTGACTATAGTTCCAGATTATTTGAATTGTTTCTTTCAGGCTGCTTGTGGTATTTTCCCTTTGACCTGATAATTCTGGAATTTGGTTATAATAGTTCTTAAAGTTTTCAACTTGGGATCTCTTTCAGGAGACAAATGGTGGATTCTTTGGATAACTATTTCCCCCTTTGATTCTAGGACTGCAGGGCAATTTTCCCTTATGATTTCTTGGAAGATGCTGTTCAGGCTCTTTTTTTTTTTTATGGCTTCCCAGTACAACAATAATTCTTCAGTTCTCTCTCCTGGTTGTATTTTCCAAGTCAGTTATTTTTCCAACAAGATATTTTACATTTTCTCCTATTTTGTCATTTTTTTAGATTTTGTGTGACTGATTCTTGATGACTCAGAGACAATTGCTTCAACTTGTCTAATTCTAATTATTTGAAGAATTGTTTTCCTTAGTTTTTGAACCTCCTTTTCCATTTGGCTGAATTTTACCGTCAAGGATTTGTTTTCTCCAGTTAGGTTTTGAACCTCCTTCTCCATTTAACAAATTGTAGTTTTAAGGAGTTGTTCTCTTCAGTGATTTTTTTTTCCATTTTGCCAATTGTATTTTTAAAATAATGGGTCAGTTTATCTTCTACCTCTTTAATTTGACTTTTAAAACTCTTCTTAAGCACTTCCAAGAATGCTTTTGGGGCTTGTGACCAGTTCATATTCTCTTTTGAAGCATCAGATGTGAGTGTAGTGTCAATGCTGACCTCTTCTGAATGTGAACTTTGCTCTTCCCTTTCACCATAATAGAATTCTAACCTCTTTGTTTTTCTTTCTTTCTTTTTTTTTTGAGCAAAAAAGCTCATTGTGATGGTCTGTTTCCTGGCTTTAAAAGTGGATCTCTGCTTCTGGGGCACAGAGGGCTCTGACCCGTGTCTTAGGCTCAGATTTAGGGGCCTGGTTATTGGCTTTTTGTGCTGTGGCCTTTGAGTGCCTAGACTGAGGCCAAGGCCAGGACTTTCAGCATTTCCCCTGTATTACACTGAAACTCACAGCATGAGGTGTGGGGAAGGAGTGATCTGGCTGCTTCAGGTTTCAGCTTCCATAGCCCTGCACCAGAGCTCAGTCTGGATTAGCTGCTGGTGGCCATCACTGCGCTTATATCTGCTGATTCCCCTGATTATGCGAAGGCACAACTTGGGTTCGGTTGTTAGCACTTCCTGGCTCCACCCACCTGGGATTCAGGATCCCCTGCCTATCTACTGAGCTGGGGCTTTTGGAGATGCCTCCCATCCTGCACTTTAGCCTCAGCACAGCCACAACCACATCCTTCCTCTAGGTCTCCCAAGCCTGATGCTATTTCCAGTATTTCAGAATTTTATACTGCGGCAATATTCTCTGGGGTTTTCGGGGTCAAAGAGGGGATGAGAGCAGGTATAGTTTATTCCTCTCTTCTGGATCCTGGAAGTTCAGGTAGGTGAGTTTTAAACATCTAGACTGTGGCCTGATAGCTCCAGGAATAGCTACTGCCATTGCTACAGCCCCTGCACTTGTCTCTTACCCAGCTCCTACCCAAATAAAATGTTTTGATGGCATTTAATATGCTTCATGTCCTGACCCTTTCTTAACTTTCTAGTCTTCTTATACTTTACTCCCTTCCAAGAATTTTATATTCTTGTAGCTCACTCTCTTGATGTTCCACTATACTCTTTCTATTGACTTCATGCCTTTATACTTGCTATCTCCATACCTTTTATGGTCTTGTTTACTTATCCTTATATGCTAGGTTCCATCCTTCAGTACCTTCTGCAAGAAGTCATTCCAGGTCCCATTCTGTAATGATAATGGATATCTGAAGATCTTCAGTTGCATAAAATATGCATAGGAGTGGTGATAGAGCAAAAGTAGAGAGAAATTATTGTTAACAACTATGATAATTCCAAAGAGGGGAGGTCTTGGCCTAGAGCTCTCAAAGTGTGGATAGAAAAGGACTTTGAAATTTTAACATCTCAAATGAACAGTATTGAAAATAAAGTAGGATGTCCAGGAACTTTGCTAGGGACCACCATTTGCTCAGTAATGGGAAACTTAAAGGATGGACATAGCAATTTTTCTTATCTAATGAAAAGGACAGGAAGTAGAGAGTAATGAAAAGGTAAAAGTCATCCAGTGATGGGGAGGAAAAGGAGCTTTGTTTGGATGGATATTACCAGGAAAGGATAAGACGGGAAGGATACCATACTCCGTCTGAGGGGAAAAGCTTGATTTTATCATTCCACAGTACCCCAGCCTGGGGTAGGAACTGTAGGCCTTTTCCTGCAAATAAATCATTTCTATGCCTTACACACTTAGACACAAGTCATATGTCCTTGGGATAAGTAAGCACTTAACCTCAACAAATCCTACTTTCCTCATCTGTAAAATGTAGATAATAATAGCACTTACCTAACACTGTTGGGAGAAGCTTCATGACTCTCCACATAAATTACTGGGCAGGAAGTCAGGAAGACTCCTCTTCTTGAGTTCAAATCTGCCTCAGATATTTCCTAGCTGTGTGACCCTGGGCAAATCATTGTCTGTTTGCCTTAGTTTTCTCATCTCTAAAATGAAGTTGAGAAGAAAATGGCAAACCACTCTAATATCTTTGCCATAAAACCCCAAATGGAGTCACATAAAGTTGGACATGACTGAAAAAGACTGAATAGCTACAATTCTTACTAGGTTGTTGTGAGGTCCAAATGAATTAAGTTATGTAAAGTACATTATAAAGCTTGAAGCATAAATGTGAATTATAATTCCCTTGATAAAAGATGCTTGAAAGGAGAGACTGATTCATTGTGTATTTTCAGCACCTAGCACATTCCTTGACTTGTAGAGGGAACTTAGTAAATGCTTGTTGAATGGAATTGGGTTGTATTGAAATTAATTGAGTTGACTATATGAATAGGAGAAACTTTTTGGAGAAAGATTTTTCTAAGGTAGGATTTTCCTTTATGAAGCCAGATGCTTTGAGTGATCAATAAATAATATATACAATGTGATGTTAAAATACTTATACTTTTAAATCAAGTATATTATGTTTATGAACATATGACTTGATTATCATATTCATTGCATCTTAAATGTCATTTCTTTGTTTAAAAAACCATTTTATTCTTTAATAAACAATGAAATGACCATTTCCACATACATATTAAAAGGAAAATAAAATCATAGATTGATATATGAAACTACACAACTCTATTATTTACAGCTTTCTTTTCCACTTAAGTATATATTCAACCTAAAGATTCCCAAACTGTAATGCTTATTTTTGCTTCTTTCTGGCTTTCCTTTTTCTTCTCAAAAAAAAATCCTCCAAATGACTCCTTCTTTCCTTCTTTCCTTTCCTCCCGCTGTCTCCTCTTTCCTCCCTTCTTCCCTTCCTCCCTCCCTTTTACCTCTCTTCTTCCATCCTTCTGTGTAGTCAAGAAAGTCCATAAAATTTGAAGTTAGAGAGCAGCAAAGACCTTGTTTGCCTAGGCACTTTCCTTAAAAATGGGAGTTCTTGGAGGAATTGACCAATTAAAAGAAGTGGCTATGTGACTGTAGTTTAAAACCAGGGATAGCGTGAGCATCCAGGGAGAGGTCGTTACAAGGGCAGAGTGAACATCCAGGAGGTACATGCTCCTGTGGTATGATGGAGAAAATTTGGGAGAGTGAGGAGTGCAGCCTAGAGACTAATAAAAAAAAATAGAAGAAAAGTGAAAAGTGAGGACTTAAACAAATCACTTGTAATCAATATATATAGTCAAGGAAAACAAATTCCTAAACTACTAGTGTTCAAAAAGAGTATCTTAAATCTTTTTCATGAATCTGTCATCTTTTTGTCAAAAACTGGTATCATGCTTCATCATCGGTCCTCTGGAATCATAGTTGTTTTGAAGTCTTTCAAAACTGTTTTCTTTGTAATATTTTTTTATTATAAAAAATAATATCCTGATTCCTCTGGCCACTCTGCAGCAGTTCATAAAATTTCTTCCAGATAGTTCTCTACTTCATCATTTCTTATAGCATTATAATATTTGATTACATTCATATACCATAGATTTAGCAGTTCTTCAATATCTAGATGTATTTAGCTTCTATTTCTTTGGCACTATACTAAGAGCAGCTATAAATAATGTGGTACATATGGGTCCTTTTCCTCTTTCTTTCATCTCTTTGGAGTATAGGACAAGTAATGTTATTGCTAAGTTTCAGGGTATATTTGGTTTAGTCATTTTTGTTGCAAAGTTCCAAATTTATTTCAAGGGTTATTGGACCTATTCAGAGATCCATTGTAATTGCATCAGTGTACCTATTTCTCCCCAGCCTCTACAAATATCATGTCTTCTTTGCCAGTAAAGTGAGTGTAAGGAAAAAAAATTGAAATTTGCTCTATACTATACTTCTCTATCTGTAACTTATTTGAAACTTATTTTTTCCTGTAGTTGGTTGGAGTTGTTACTCTGAAAAATATCTGGTCAAATTCTATAATACTATCTACTATGGAATGGCTGGTTCTTAAATTCTTAAATTAGAACCTGTTCCTTAAATATCTTGTATATGACACCATTACCACGGGGGGAATTTATATATTTGTAAATATATAGTTTGATTATCTTATTGATTGCATCACATATATGTGTGTGTATGTGTGTGTGCTTGTGTGTTTTGTATGTTTATGTATATTTTTACAAGCCACCTAATTCCATTCTAATTTCAACTGCATTGATTACGTTTGTGCAAAATCTTAAAAAAAAATTATACTCAAAATTGTCTATTTTATCATTTTATCTCCTGTGTTCTTCTCTAACCCTTGTCTCATCATGAACTGTTGTGTTGTTCATAGATTTGAAACCTGTCATTCTAACTCTTCTAATCGGTTTATGAAATAATTCATGTAATGTATATATACATTTGGAACTTATCTTCCTTCCCCCAGTCTGCCTCCCCTCTATCAACCCTCCCCACTCCCTTATTCCCTTCCCCCTTACTTTTTTGTAAGGCAAGATAGATTTCTGGGGGGATGGAGCCAAGATGGCAGCATAGAAGCAGGAAAACTCCATGTTCCTCCTCCATAACCACATCAAGTACCTATGAAAAATGACTCTAAACAAACTTTATGGGTACAGAATCTACAAAGTGACAGAGAGAAACAAACCTCCCAATGAAGACAACCCAGAAGGCCAACAAGAAATCTATTGCACTATGCTGGGAGCAGAGCCTAGCACCTCATGAGTCCATGCTTTTAGCCTCAGTGAGGCCATGCCCAAGACTGGCTGGAGGGACTTCAGGAGAGTGGATCACCAGCAGGTGTGGTGGTTTCCAGAATTATCAACCCATACATGCCAAAGGCAAAGTGAGAGTTCAATTGGATTTTGTGGGAACAGGGCATACAGGAGTATGGTCTTGCCTCTGCCCACAGAGGGAGTAGCAGCTGAGGCACAGAGGCCACTGCACGTGGCAGCTTTAGAGCTCTTGGCATGCAGACTGTAGGGGGAACAAAAAAAACAGTCTGAGGGGTAATTGCTCTTGCTTTAACCTCCTTGGATCTAGATTGCGATCTAGGGTGGAGGTTCTGGGGTGCATGACCAGTGAGCCAGAGCCAGTGGAGGCTTCTGAGAGGTCCATCAGCTGAGAAAACCTTAGCCATTTGGAACAAAGATTTCCTTTCTGGAAGCACAGTTCCACTGTGGCAAAAAGCACAAAAGTCAAGTAATTGAGTGGCAACATGAGCAAGTAACGTAAGCAAAGCAAGCAAAGCAATGTGACTTTGGATTTCTTTTAGGGGGACAAAATTTGATCCTTAAAAAGGATCAAAGCATGGAACTGGAGGAAGACAACAAAGCCAGAAATCCTGCACCAAAAGCTTCCAAGAAAAATACAAGCTGGTTACAGGCCATAGAGTACCTTAAGAAGGGTTTTGAAAACCAAGTAAGAGAAGTGGAGGAAAAATTGGGAAGAGGAATAAGAATGATGCAAGAGAATCATTAAAAGAAAGTCAACAACCAAAGGAAACATAGATAAACCTTAAAACATAGACAACTCAAATAGCAAAAAAGCCTAAAAAACCCAATGAGGAGAAGAATGCCTTAAAAAGCCAAATTTGCCAGATGGAAAAAGAATCTCAAAAGTTCACTGAAGAGAATAATTCCTTCAGAATTAGATTGTAGCAAATGGAAGCTAGTGACTTTATGAGAAATCAAGGTACTATTAAACAGATCCAAACAAATGAAAAAAAAATAGAAAGCTATATGAAATATCTCATTGGAAAAACCACTGACCTGGAAAATAGATCCAGGAGAGATAATTTTAAAACTATTGGACTACCTGAAATCCATGATCAAGAAAAGAACCTAGAAATCATCCTTCAAGAAATTCTCAAGGAAAATTTCCCTGATGTTTTAGAACCAGAGGGCAAAATAGAGGTTGAAAGAATCCACCAATCACCTCCTGAAAAAGATCCCAAAAAGAAAACTCCTAGGAATATTATAGACAGGTTCCAGAGTTTGCAGATCAAGGAGGAAATATTACAAGCAGCCAGGAAGAATCCATTTGAATATTGTGGAAGCAAAATTGGGACAACACAGGATCTGGCAGCTTCTACACTGAGGGATCCAAAGCCTTCGTAAATGATATTCTGGAGGTCAAACGAGCTGGGATTAAAACCAAGAACCACCTACCTAGCAAAACTGAGTATCCTGTTTCAGGGGAAAATATGGTTATTCAATGGAATAGAGGACTTTCAAGCATTCTTGATGAAAAAACCAGAGCCGAATAGAAAATATGACACTCCGATACAAGAATCAAGAGAAGCATGAGAAGGGACACAGGGAAAGGAAATCATAAGGAAATTATCAAAGTCTAACTATTTGCATTCCTACATGGAAAAATGATCATTGTAACTTATGAAACTTTTCTCAGTATGATAATAATGCATATATATGATAGATGTATATATATGTATATGTAGTATATTTAATGAGAATAAATTCATATCTATGTATATATATATATATATATACATATATATGTCTATATAGGAGAGCTTATGGGCCTATGAATATATATGTGAGTGTGTGTATATATGTCTATGGGTATACATACACAGAGGCACAGGACCAATTAAATAGGAACGGATGATACTTAAGAGGTGAAATTGAGAGGTGAGAGAAGAATATAATGAGACAAGATGGTGAAAGACAGAATGGGGTAAATTATCTTTTAAAAGAGGCAAGGGAAAACTGTTACATTGAAGAGGAAGAACTGGAAGGCAAAAGGGAATGAGTCAACCTTAATCTCTTTGAATTTGGCTTAGAAAGGGAATGACATACACTCTAAATAGGCTATGTCACCCTACAGGAGAGTAGGGGGAAGGAGATGAGAGGAGGGATGATCAAAGGGAGAGCAGGTTGGGGGGGAGGGAAGTTGGAAGCACCCACTTTTGAAAAGGCACACGATCAAAGTAGAGAATAGACCAAGTGGGGGGTGGGATAGGATGAAGGGAAATATAGTCATTCCTTCACAAGATATCCACTATGGAAATGTTTTGCATAGCTACACATGTACAACCTATATTGAATTGCTTATTTTGCCAGTAAGGGTAGTTGAAGAGGGAGGAAGGGAAAGAATCCAGAATTCAAAGTTTTAAAATCAAATGTTTAAAAAGTATATCATTATTATTATTATTATTATTATTTTACATGTAACTGGGAAATAAGATATACAGACACTGGGGTATAGAGATCCTTCTTCCCCTACTGTAAAATCAGAGAGGGGATGGGGGAAGTAATGGAAGATAGCAGATTGGGGTAGGGGATATTCAGTGGGATCGCTGTTTTGTGGTGGTGGGTAGGGGAAAGATGGGAAGAAAATTTGTAACTCAAAATCTTGTAGAAAGGAATGATATAAACTAAAAATAAACATAAAATTTAATTTAAAAAAAGATAGATTTCTATACCCCATTGCCAGTATATCAACATTTCTTTTTAAAACTTTGAGTTACAAATTCTCTCCCTTCTTCTCTCACCACGCACCCTCATTGAGAAAGCAAGCAATTTAATACAGGTTATTCATGTGTAGTTATGCAAAATATTTCCATTATAGTTATACTGTTAAAGACTAACTATATTTTCCTCCATTCTGTCCCACATGCCATTTGTTCTATTTTCTACTTTGACCCATTCCTTGTCAAAATTTTTTGCTTGACTCCCCCTTCCCCAATCTGTCTCCTTTTTATCATCCTCCCTTGTTATGTCCTCCCCCCCTACTTTCTTGTGGGGTAAGATATCCAATTGAGTATGTACGTTATTCACCCCTTAAGCCAAATGATATGAAAGTAAGGCTCACTCATTCTCTCTCACCTTCTCCCTCTTCTCTTCCATTGTACAGGGTTTATCTTTCAATTTCCATTTTGCCCTCTGGTTCTATAATATCAGAGCAACTTTGCTTGATACTTTCTTGAAAGTGATGTCTAGGGTCTGTTTTTGCTCATGGCTTTCAGTTAGTCCAATAATTTTTAAGTTATCTCTCCTGGATCTATTTCCTGGTCAGTGGTTTTTCCAATGAGATATTTCACATTGCCTTCTATTTTCTCATTTGTTTGGATCTATTTTATAGTATCTTGATTTCTCATAAAGTCCTTAGCTTCCATTTGCTCCAATCTAATTTTGAAGGAGTTATTCTCTTTAGTGAGTTTTTGAAATTCTTTTTTCATCTGGCAAATTCAGCTTTTTAAGGCATTCATCTTTTCATTGGCTTTTTGGCCCTCTTTTTCAATTTGATTTAGTCTACTTTTTAAGGGGTTATTTTCTTCAGTGTATTTTGGGGTCTCCTTTAGCAGGCTGTTGACTTTCTTTTTATGATTTTTCTTGCATCATTCTCATTTCTCTTTCCAATTTATCCTTCATTTCTCTTACTTGGCTTTTAAAATCCTTCTTGAGTTCCCCCATGTCCTGTAACCAATTCATGTTTTTCCTGGAGGCTTTTGACGCAGGAGTTCTGACTTTGCTGTCTTCCTCCCACTCAATGCTTTAAAATGTTTTGTCCCCAAAAAAGTATTCTATGGGTCTGTTTATGCTTCTGTTGCTTGCTCATATTTCCCACCAATTACTTGTCTTTTGAGCTTTTTGCCATGGTAGAACTCTGTTTCCAGAATGGAGAAAGGTATGTCCCAAATAGCTGGAGTTTTCACGGTTTCTGGAGCTATTAGAAAGGTGCCCTCTCTACAGCCCCACAAGCTTTGGCTCACTTATCACACACCCCAGGACCACCTCCAAGTCAAATATCCAGATCCAAGCAGGTTAAAGCAACAGCGATTACCTGGTTGGTTGTTCCCCTTATAATCTGCAGGCCAAGAACTCTGGAAGCAGCCACATGGTGGCAGCTGCACAACTGTGGCGCCTCCAGCTGCTTCTCAGGCTGGGGACAGGGGTCAGACCATGCTCTTCCACTCCTCCCTTTTCCAACAGAATTCCACCCTGACCTTTTACTTTGTCTTTGACATTTATGGGTAAAGAAGTCTGGAAATCATCACAATTACTGATGATTCACTCTCCTGAATTCTGCTCTGGTGGCCACTGGTCGGGACTGCTCTGGGGCTGGAACTGTGCTACTCACGTTGGACTGTGCTTTGCTCCCAGATCAGTGAGATAGACCCTTCCTGTCCACCTGTTGGGCTTGCTTTAGCAGGAGATTTGTTTCTTTCTGTCACTTTGTGGGTTCTGTAGCTCTAAAGTCTGTTTAGTCATTTTTACATGTATTAGAAGTGATTGGAGTGGGAGCCCACGCCAAGTTTGTGCTTCTACTCTGGTTACTGTAGTTTTATAGTCCAAATATGAGAGTTTAATTAGTGATGAGCATTGATAAACACACACACACATACTAGCATAGCTGTTTAGTTTTCAATCTGTTTGTTGCCTTCCTCTAGTTTCAGTGGTAGGTATATTATAAACACATTTCTGTTTCTAAAGCTTTTCACTACATAAAGTGCTTTCACTGTGCATAATTGATCATAATCTTCTTACATCTCCCAGTGAGATCTTTCAGATTTGCTGTCTTCTCAGTCAGTTTTCCCCTAACCAGTGTATGTTTCACTTGACAAAATTCATGGAGCATTTGTTGCATAAGGCATCTTTCATGTCTCCCAGACTACTTTTGGTAGATAGATAGATAGATACAGAGAGAGGTGGCGGTATGTATATTTCTATATGCACATGCATGTATATAAATATATATATATACACACACACACATACACACAGAGATAGAGAGTGAAAATGATCCTTGAAAAATATCCAGTAAATATCTTTTACTATTATAATTTTTCCTTTTTATATAATTAGTTACCTTACTAAATGGGTCAGGTTGTCATCAGTATAATGAGAATTAGTTTATGCTTCTCAGTTTTATCTTTCTTCTTCCAATTTTGTGCTATTTAACTTTGCTCTAAATCCATAATTTACTTTCATCAAGAAAAGCATATAGTTAAAATGAATTCTTCTACCACTGTAAAACTTTCCACATAGAAAAAAGACATATCTGTGTTATAAATCATTTCCCAGCATTAACTCTGGATTTTTAAAGTTGTAGGACATTGTGCTGATAGTGAAATGATTCTTATTTTTTATGTACAATTTAAAATCAAGTCAGAGAAATTGGTGTCAATATGTGAATTTTCTTTGACTTGTAGTTGATTTAGAGATTAAGGTTTTTATCCTTTTATTTTAGATTTAATGAACATTTCAGACAGTTGATATGATAAAACCATAACTAAATCATACAAGAACCATTAAATGGAAAAGTATAATCAATCTCAAATAATCTCTTAACCTCTAAGTCTTAGAAATAGCAACAAAACATATTTTATACTTTTAGTATATACTCTTTCAATGGAAGCTTATTATTTTCATATCTGAAATTTCCCAAAATAAAATAAAATGTTATTTTAGTCAGTGTAACAACTTATTAGTGCGATCCCTTTTTTTGATCACCATATTTTAGTCACTATACTCATCTCTGTTCAGTTCCTATATAAAATAACACCAAATTGGATTGTTCTATTTCAAAGTTTTTCTATCAAAACAAGAAAATAAAAAATGCTCCAGAAAAAAATGAGTCAATTCTTCAAAAAAACTAGAGATCTTCTATGGCAAATTCAGTTAGAGATATTTTATGGTATTAGTCTCAGTTTACATGCTAATTTTTATATGACAAAATGACATATTTATTACATAATAAAGTCCTGAGAACTGAACCTGGAATTTTTTAAGGCATATATATTATTGAATCTCTGTCTTTCCATCCTTATCAGAGACTATTCCTCTCCTTGTTTGTTGTACTCCAGCCAAACTGGAAGATTTTCCATTTCTCTTGCAGGCATAATGCTTTACTATCATCATATTCAGCATGACTTATGCATAAAATGCCTTTTCTCGTAAATAATTCTACTCATTCTTCAAGACTTATCTCGAATAGTTCATCGTTCTTGAACTTTTCACTAATCTTCCTATAGAAAAATCTTTTATTTCCTTCTGTCACATGTTGCACTCTATACTGCTTTTGTACTCATGCTAGGTTTTCTATTCTGAATCATCATTATAGCATAATAACTTCATCATTATTGTATAACTCTATATGTAGTAAGATCCTGTGCTTATCTGTAGCTCTAAATAGCCATATATTTAAAAAAGTTCACCCAATGCCTAGTAAAATGCTTCCCACAAAAAATTATTTTAAGTGATTGTTGAGTCTACTATTGACATACATTTTTTTTATTGAATACAGTTCTAGTACTTAATATTTGTGTGATTATAATAAACTTTCTGAGACTTGGTTTATAAAAGAAATTTGAATTTTTATTTAGAAATATATATTTGTTTATAAAATTTCATTAACCTTGATTTATTAAAAATACAAATTATTTATGAAAAATATTGCTAAAGATATTTGTACCACATGCATCACCAAATTTATGTTTGAAAAGTACTTCATACACTCTCAATCCAATATAAATTCGAGGTATTGTCATTATTATGTGTTTGAATAATTTATAAAATTCAACAGCTGGCTTATATAATCCCTTATAGGGTGTAAAATATTTGCTAAATAGATACAAAGATTAAATGAGATACAATGTTCTTAAAATGTAGTAATTTTTGGTATTTGTACCCCCAGCCTTCAGCACAATGCCTGTCAAGTAGTTGGTATTTAATAAATGTTCATTGTTAAAGAATCATACTAAATTCCTGAATACAATAAAATATATGGCAAGTGCATTAGAAAAGTTGACACGAAGTATTATCTGGAATTCAAGGAAAGGAAAGTTGTTAACTTGGAGGGATCAAAGATGGCTATCCAAAATTAGTGGCATCTAATTTGGTATTCAAAGGAGAGGTGGGAAATCAAATGATAGAAAAAGAGAATTGATGAAAAAAGAGACAAGGAACATAATGAAGGGATAAGAAGTAGCATTTCTCATGGTACAGAATCCTTAGGTAGCATTGAGATGAAGAAAATGATGATGATAACCAAGGAACAAGAAAAGGAGTGTACATTTATTGATTTTTCAATCTCCATGTTTTGTTTGATTGACCTTTGGTGCATCATAGAGACCTGAGCTTCATTTTGACTGATTCCAATTTTTAGTGAATTATTCTCTTCTGTTAGTTTTCGAAGGTCCTTTTTTTAGGGAGGTATTTTCTCCAATAACTTCACTAATTTTACTTTTTAAGGATTTGTTTTCTTCAGTGAGACTTTTCCAATTTGGTCACTGTAGATTTAAATGTGTCTTCTGCCTCCCTAATTTGGCCTTTAAAATCTTTCTTGAGCTCCTCCAAGAATGCTTTCTGGGCTTGAGACCACTTCATAGTTCCTTTTGTGGTCTCAGGTATGAGTATAGAGTCCATGTTGTCCTTGCTCCCTATAATAAGCTCTAATCGATTTTCTTGCCTTCTTCTCCTTTTCAGCTTCCTTCCTTCCCATTGTAACTTCCCATTAACTAATTTCTCAGGCTGGGAGCTAGGTGACTGGTTGTTGACTTTGTGAGCTGTAGCCTCTGGGTGTGTAGATTGAGGCCAAGGCCAGGACTCTCAGTGTTTCCATGGAGATGCTGATGCTCACAGAGTACTCTGTGGAGGAGGGGTGGTCTGGCCACTCCAGATTTCTGCCTCTATGCCCCTGGGCTACTGCTCAGGCTGGTTTTTGCTGGTCAGGTGATGTAGGGCTTGTTGGGACCCCTCCCCTTCTTCTCTTCAGATTCCTTGCCGCCTCAGTTACGCCCCTTCTCAATGACTTCCAAGACCGAGGCTATTTCCACTGCTATTTCCACTATCTCAGGATTTCACTTTGGGTGGGACACTTATCTCTGGGTTTTCTAAAAGGTCTGGGAGGGGGAATAGGAGTGGCCAAAGTTTACTTTGTCACCCTAGGCTCTGGAAAGTCAGGCTGGTGATTTCTAACCTTCCAGACTGGGGGCTGATAACCCCAGAAGAAGCTGCTCTCTGCTGGGGGACCTGAGCACTCTATTACTCAGCTCCAATGGATCCTCCCGACCCTAGTTGAGATGATGGTGAGATGGCTGCTAATCCGCCTTGGGGTGGGTGAGTCCCCACTCTGGGGCTCTTTCTCTCTCTGCTGTAGTCTGCTCTTCAGTCCAAGCTGCTGTGGCCCCCAAGTGCTCTGCGCTCCCCCTGCCCGGACCCAGGTGGGCACTTTCCTGGAGTGGATTCTGACACTCCAAAATCCATTCAGATTCACTTTTTAAAATTTAGTGACAGGATTCACGGAGGAGCTTAGAAAAGTTACTGCTTCTGTTCTGCCATCTTGGCTCCACCCCCCATTTATTGATTTTTCAAAACCAACTTAGTTATGGATCAGGTCTTATTTTGGAGCAGAGAGGGAGAGGATGTTTATTTGAAGTTTTTCCCACAGCCCTCCAGACAAGTAAGGATGTAATTAATTTCTGGATCATATTATATATGTGTAAGCATTACACATAACAAACTAGTGAATACCCAGATACTTTGTTATATCTTATAACTATTTTTGTTAATTTATAATTGATCCAAGAGTAAGCTTTTCTCCAGGGTGGCTATCAGCAAAATTTCACAGCAATCAAAGTCATTTTGCTGCTTTTTGGCTCAATAATAGGATAAGGTGGCTACATACTGGGATACACGTTAAATTCCTGCAGAACAATAGATATATAAAAAAGATGATGACTCCTGTTACTGACTGGAAAGCCAGGATCACTGTCTCTTTTTTATCCTAAATAAATCATCCATTCTTGCGGATTTATTATCTCTTGTAGATAACCTATATTTTTCTATCTCTATACTACTTTTCCCTAGAATTTCACTTTTAGGTTTCCAGTTTCCTTCATGTGCATGTATAGTTTTCATTTTATTTGTTTTCATTTATCACATTTACCTCCCAACATTTCCCATGCTGCCTCTTATAAGAGAACTATTTTTTTTCATTGAACACACACACACATGTACACACAAAGAGGAGAGCAATTCAGCAGAACCATCAATACCATCTAAGTTAAATAGCGAAAGTGGTTCTTCACATTTATAAAATCCTACTTCTGCAGAGAGAAAATACATTCTTGTTGTTTTTCTTCAACAAATATGCAGATGAAATTATTTTAGTAATTATTTTTACATTTTATAAATCATTGTGTATATTATTTTCTGGTTCTGAATAATACATTTTTATCAATTTATAGAAATCTTATACTTTTCTATATTTTTCATAATCATCTTTTTTTTTATACTTAAGTAATATTCCATTATATTTTTCTTCCCACAATTTGTTTAATCATTTCCCAATTGATGTAAATATACTTTCCCTTCACTTTTTGGCTAATAAAGTATTATTTTATAAGTATTTTGCACACATCGGATCTTTTGTCAGTGCATCCATAAACAGTTACTATCTCTATTTCCTTATAATCTTTAAATGATGTCTTTACTTATATCCTGCCTTCTTTTCACTTATTTGCAGTATCTCAACAGCCTAATATATGCTTATTTATTTTTTTTATTTTATGGGTTTTTAAAAACTTTTTTTTTCTATTTAATTTGTTTAAAACCTAAAAAGTCACATCAGAGTTTCCTTCCACTATTATATTATTGCCTATATCTTTCTGTCATCAAGTTAACTTTTCCTTTTAGGAATTCAGGTGAGTATTTGGAGAATATAAGTTTAATATTAATTGATATTGATTTATTTTCTAGGGCTTCTGACTGTATAAAGGAGTTTCCTTATTTATCTCTTTAAGTTTTGAATTTTTGCTTTGTATAAGAGAAAGATTAAAACTTTTACTTTTTAAAATTTAGCTGGTGTGTAGTGAATTTTGTTCCAGCTATTCATTTAAATTCTGTGTATGTCTTTGTATTTAAGTGTACTTCTTGCAAACAGTGACTATTCTGTTAATCTACTTGAGGTCAATGCTACTCCCACTGGCTTTGTGACTCACCCATGTATATATCCCCTCCCATTTATCACTCATTTCCCTATTTTTAGAGTTTTACTTATTAATTTTTTCTTATTATCTAGTTATATATTATTCCCCTTTCCCTCTATCTTTTAAATAGTGACATAAAATTCCCTGTTTCCTCCCTTTTATCATGTTTCTTGAGTGGTTTTTTTTGGACCTTATTTAAAAAAAACAACAGGATTTTCTTCTTCCTCTTCATTGTTTTTTATTTCTTCTCTTTCTATTCTATGTACTTATTATTTGATTCATAGACTTTAAACATTTATTCCTTCTGTGGTCTTTGATTTCCTTGTGAAACTAAAGATTTCAAGATACCTATTTTGAACTCTCCTCCTAAGCAGTTTCTTTGTTATAAGTTTATATGTCTTTCCCCCTCCCCTTTTTGTCTTTCTGTGGTATCTCCCTATTAGAGATACCATTTCCTTCAGGATATACATAGAATGGAATTATTGTTCTAGGGCTTTTCCCCCATGTCACTGACAGTATAAATTGTTACTAACTCTTTTTTTTTCATTTGTCATGAAATATTTTCTCTGGGTCTATGCTCTCCCACTTTTGATTTGGTTGCCCCCCAGGAGATCTGAAACTTTTCCTTTTTTTAAAAGCAATTGGGATTAAGTAACTTGCTCAAGGTTACACAGCCAAGTGTTTCTGGGTGGGTGCTAAGTGTCTGAGTGCGGATTTGATCTCCAGGTCATCCCGACACTGGGGCCAGGGCTCTTACTCACTGTGCTACCTGGCCATCCCTGAATCTTTTTTTTTTTTTTTTAGGAAAATGTTTTAATAAGAATAGCTAGAAAATTGCAAAATGAATTCACAAAAATACATTATTACAATGCACATTATCTCATGAAATATTTCAAAGAGATAAGTTATTTGAATATAAATAGGAACACCATGGAAAAGAAGAGAGGACCATGGAAGGTCATATATTTGGCAGTTATGAGTAGTGGGAAATTCCATAACCAAACACAAGATTTTTTTTTGTAAAAAAGGATTTTTTTTTCCAGTTATCAACATGTATTACCACCCCTGAACCTTTTCCTCTTGAGGCAGGAGGCTATCAATTCATGCACTTTCAGGCACAGCATACTCTCAGGAGTAGTGGTCTTTCTAACCTCTAAATATCTGTAAATTATATCCATTTTTATGTCCCCATCTGCCATTATAAAATAGTCCTTTTCTTCCCCTTCTCCATATTAAGATTCTTCAATGGAACCTGGAGGTAGTTAGCTATATTACTGGACAGAGTGTTGGGTCTGGAGTTGGAAAGATATAGTTTCAAATTTGTCCTCAAACACTAGCTATGTGACTCTGGGCATGTTACTTAAAACCTCTGCCTTCTCAGCTTCTACACTTGTAAAACAGATATGATAATAAAACTCACATCTCAGGGTTGTTGTGAGAATCAAATGAGATAATGGAAAGCACTTATCATTTCCCTGGCACATAGTAAGTAGATAAATGCTTATCTCCTAATCATATTAAATTAAACATTTCTACTTCCTTTTTTTCTGTTTTAACCTGTACCTTTACCTCCTGATCATTCTGCTGTTTTCCTGCGACCGCAAGTATTATTTTACACATCATTTTTTGGTAATATTTGAATTGATTAAGGCAGATCACACATTCTTTTCTGTTTCTTCTTGCTCTCTTTGCCTTTTAATACCATTTGATTCTGTATTTTAGCTCCCATCAAAAAAACAAACAAACTAAACCTTTGATTTATCTTACATTAAGAGATTTAGTACCAAATCTTTCATGTGTTTTCTTCCAAATTCTTGTATTTTATTTCAGCTTTTATTCTTGTCTCCTTATAAATTTTTAGAAATTTCTTAATGGGGTGGAGCCAAGATGGCACCATAGAAGCAGAAAAACTCAGTATGCCCCCCTCCATAACCATCTCAAATACCTAAAAAAAAATTTACTTTAAACAAACTTTAGGGCCACAGAACGCACAAAGTGACAGAGAGAAACAAACCTCCCACTGAGGACAGCCTGGCAGGCCAGCAGAAAGAGTCCATCACAGCATGGGGGGGCAGTGCCCAGCCCCTCCTGAGTCCAATTAGCTTCAGGGTGGCCATCCACATCCCTAGCTAGAGGGACTTTGGCAGAGTGGATCATCAGCAGCTCTGCTGTTTTCCAGAATTATCAACCCATGAATGCCAAAAACAAAATGAGAGTTCAGTGTGGACCTTGTGGGAACAAGGTGTCTGGGAGTGTGGTCTGGCTTCTGACCACAGAGGGAGAAGCAGTTGAGGAACATCGGCCACAGCCGTGTGGCTGTTTCACATGTCCTGACCTGTAGATTGTAGAGGGACCAAAAGACCAGTCTGAGGGGTAATCGTTCTTGCTTTAACCTACTTGGATCTGGATTGCTGTTTGGGATGGAGGCTCTGGTTTTCAGGTATGTCACCTTGATATGTACCTTCAGTTTCTCTCTCTTCAAAATGCATTATTCCATTCCATTCCCTAATTTCTTGTGTACAGAAGTGTTTTGTTTAATAAAATTTCCTTGCATTTGTATTTAAATATCTTTATTTTCCTTGCTTACAGAATTGGTTGTTTTGTAATGTAATTGTTTACTTTAAAGACTGTGATTCACTGAGTTTCCAGTGTAGGGTTGTAATTGTTGCTTTGTTTTCATTTTTCTTGGGGAGAATCTATATTTCAGTTTTTACTTTTCTTTTTGGGATCCAGAAATTCTGGGCAGGTTTGGGTGTGAGTGTGTGTGTGTGTTTGTATTTTTCCCTTATATTATGGTTTATATTGGATTTTTTTGGTAATTCTTTATTTCCCTCCCTCCTATCCCATCTCCCACTGGTTCTATTCTCTACTTTGATCCTGTCCCTTTTCAAAAGTGGGTGCTTCCAAATTCCCTCCCCCAGGCTGTCCTCCCTTCCATCATCCCCCTTCTTATCCCCTTCCCCCCTACTCTCCTGTAGGGTGAGATACTCTATTTAGTATGTATTTCATTCCCTCCCTCAGCCAAATTCAATGGGAATAAAGTTGACCTATTTCCTTTTGCCTTCCAATTTTTCCCCTCCATTGTAACCATTTTCTCTTGCCTCTTCTATATGAGATAGTTTATCCCATTCTGTCTCTCCCCATCTCCTTTCATTATATTTCTCTCTCACCTCTTAATTTCACCTTTTAAGTATCATCCCTTCCTATTAAATTGGTCCTGTGCCCTCTGTCTATGTATACCTGTAAACTTGTATACACACATTCACATAGGTATTCATACTCCAGTATACCCTCCAATATAGACATATACATATACATATATATGTATATATATATATATGTATATATATACACATATATATTTCTATTTCTATCCCCTTCAACTATTTTCATACTGAAAAAAGTTTTAGCAGTTACAATTATTGTTTTTCCATGTAGGAATGTTAATATTTCAACTTTGATAAGTTCCTTACGATTTCTTTTCCCTCTTTACCTTCTCATGCTTCTCTTGCTTCTTGTATCTGAATGTCAAATTTTCTATTCAACTCTGGTTTTTTCATCAAGAATGCTTGAAAGTCCTCTATTCCAATGCTTCAAAGTACTCTATTCCACTGACTGACCATATTTTCCCTTGAAACATGAAACTCAGTTTTGTTGGGTAGGTGATTCTTGGTTTTAATCCCAGCTCCTTTGCCCTCCAAAATATCATATTTCAAGCCCTTCAATCCCTCAATGTAGAAGCTGCCAGATCCTGGATTATCCTGATTGTGTTTCCATAATATTCAAATTGGTTCTTTCTGGCTGCTTGTAATATTCTCTCCTTGATCTGGGAATTCTGGAACCTGGCTATAATATTCCTAGGAGTTTTCCTTTTGGGATCTTTTTCAGGAGGTGATTGGTGGATTCTTTTACCCTCTATTTTGCCCTCTGGTTCTAAAACATCAGGGCAATTTTCCTTGAGAATTTCTTGGAGCATGATTTCTAGGTTCTTTCTTTGATCATGGCTTTCAGGTAGTCCAGTAATTTTTAAATTATCTCTCCTGGATCTATTTTCTAGGTCATTGGTTTTTCCCAATGAGATATTTCACATTGCCTTCTATTCTTTCATTTGTTTGGATCTGTTTAAAAGCACCTTGATTTCTCATAAAGTCATTTGCTTCCATTTGCTCCAGTCTAATTCTGAAGGAATTAGTCTCCTCAGTGAGCTTTTGAGATTGTTTTTCCATCTGGTAAGTTTCGCTTTTCAATGCATTCTTCTCCTCATTGCCTTTTAGAGCCCCTTTTGCCATTTGAGTTAGTCTGTTTTTTAAGGTGTTATTTTCCTTAGGCTGTTGACTCTCATTTCATAATTCTCTTGCACTGTTCTCATTTCTCTTCCCAATTTTTCCTCCACTTCTCTTATCTGCTTCTTAAGGTCCTCTGTGGCTTGTAACCAGCTTGTATTTTCCTTTGAAGCTTTTTTTGCAGGAGTTCAGACTTCACTGTCTTCCTCATGTTCCATGCTTTGATCCTTTTTGTCCCCAAAATAAGTGTCTAATGCTGGATTCTTCTATTTGTTTTACTTCCTTTGCCTGGTCATGTCTCCACTCAGTCACTTGACCACTGGGCTTTTTGCCACAGTAGGACTCTGCCACCAGACAGGGGAGCTTTCATCTCAAATGCTGGGGTTTTCTCAGCTGCCAGAGGTATTAGATGGGTGCCCTCTCTGAAGTCTCCCCATGCTCTGGCAAGCTGGTCACATGCCCCAGGACCTCCACCCTAGACTGCCATCTAGATTCAAGCAGGTTAAAGCAAGAGTGATTACCCCTCAGACTGGTCACTTGGTCCCCCTTCACTCTGCAGGCCAGGAGCTGAAGCTGCCATGTGGCTCTACTGCAGCCCTCAGTGGCTTCTTCCCCCCAGGGCAAAAGCTGAGGCTCTTCTAACTACTGTGTTCCAAAGTCCACAGTGCACTGACCTCTCACTTTGTCCTTAGCATCTATGTGTTGATAATTCTGGACTGCCACAGCTGCTGGTGGTCTGGAGTCCCTCCATCTGGTGGTTTATCAGGCCTGTTCTGGGGCTAAAACCTCCAGCTCACAGGGGCCTGGGCTTGGCTCCTAGAGCACTGCGCTGGCTGATTTCTGCTGGCCTGCCGGGCTGTCCTCAGTGGAAGGTTAGCTTCTCTGTGTCATTTTTGGGTTCTGTAGCTCCAAAGTTTGTTCAGAGTCCCTTTACACATGGATTGGGTAAGGTGGGAGCCAGAGCTGCTTGGAGTTCCTGTTTCTACTACGCCATCTTGATGCCAAAAAAACTTTGGTAGTTCATTTTAATCTCTGGAGATTTTTATCTCTAAACTGCCTTTACACATCCTGTCCATTGTATCAATAAGTTTTGCTTGTTGAGGGTGGCTAGGTGTCACAATGAGAAAAATACCAGCCCTGGAATCAGGAGGACCTCAGTTCAAATCTGGGTGCAGAGACTTAACACTTACTAACCTTGTGACCTTGGGCAAGTCACTTCACCCCAATTGCCCTTCCCTCCTCCTTCCAAAAAGCCAAAAAAAAAATAACAATATAGGGACACCTATTTGGCACAGTGTATAGAGCACTGGCCCGGAGGACATGAGTTCAAATCCAGCCTCAGACACTTAACACAAAAACTAGCTGTGTGACTTTGGCCAAGTCACTTAACCCCAGTTGCTCTCCAAAAAGAAAAAAAAAAAACACTTTTCTTTTAATATTATTAATTTTTGCTTCTCTTCTTCCAGATTGTTCTTCACTTTTGTTTACTTGTATTCCTAATTAGTTGTTACCTCATTTGTTTCTTTGGAGATTTGCTCTACATGGATTTCAGATTTTCTATTCTGCCAATAATTTTTTTTCTTTCTAGGACATAGATTTCCATCTCACAGGTCTTATTTTTCTTTGAAATTGTTTGGGAACAACTTGCTGTGGCTTAATGGACTCTTCAGAATCCACCTGCCTTATAAGGTGTTTGTCCTGAAAGATTTATTCAGTTATAATTGAACTTGTTTAAATGTGGAAGCCATTTTCTCAAATGGTACTAATGCATTTCTAGTTGATTTATCTGCTTGCACTCAAAGGTGTTTGTTTTTTACTTTTTTATTTTGTTAAATATTTCACAATTACATATAAATAATTTTTAAACTACATTTTTTTTAAATTTTGAGCTCCAAAGTCTTTCACTGTTTTTGTCTCTGTGCCCCTTGAGAAGGCAAACAATATAATATTGATTATGAATGTGAAGTAATTCAAAAAATTTCCATTTTAGCCATGTTACAAAAGAGAACACACACACATACACACACCCAATCCCCCCCCCAAAAAAAAGTAGGGTTAAATAAAGTAGGGGGTGGCTAGATAGATCAGTGAATAGAGCACTGGCCCTGAAATCAAGAGGACCTGAGTTCAAATTCGGCCTCAGACACTTAACGCATACTAGCCATGTGATCTTGGGCAAGTCATTTAACCCCAATTGCCCTGCCCTCCACCCTCCAAAAAAGCAAAAACAAACAAAAAACAGTAAGCTTCAATTTACATTACAAGTTCATCAATTTTCTCTCTGGAAATGGATAGCATTTTTTATCATGAGTCATTTGGAATTTTCTTGGATGACTATCTGGATCAGTCTTTCTGGATCCACTATTCTGGATAAATCTGTCACAATTGATCTTCCTTCCCATTATTGCTTACTGTGTATAATGGTCCCCTAGGTCAGCTCACTTCACATCAGTTCATATGATTTTTCTCCATTTTTCTGAAACCATCCTCCTTATCATTTTGAGCCATTTGGGTGTACTTCCAAATTGTTTTCCTGAATGGTTGAACTAGTTCGCAACTCCACCAATAGTCCATTCGTGTCTCAATTTTTTCCACATCCCCTCTAACATCACTCATTTTCCCTTTCTTTTTTTTTTTTTAAAGCAATTGGGGTTAAGCAACTTGCTCAAGGTTACATGGCCAGTTATTTCTGGGTGTGGTGCTGAGTATCTGAGACGGGATTTGATCCAGGTCATCCCGACACTGGAGCCCGTGCTCTTACTCACTGAGCCACCTGGCCGCCCCTTCTTCTTTTTTTTTTTTTTAAACAATTGGGGTTAAGTGACTTGCTCAAGTTTACATGGCCAGTTATTTCTGGGTGTGATGCTAAGTATCTGTGCCCAGATTCAATCCCAGGTCATCCTGACTCTGGGGCTGGTGCTCTTACTCACTGCGCCACCTGACTGCCCCTCATTTTCCCTTCCTATCATGTTAATCTGTCTGACAGGTATAAAGTATTATCTCGGAGTTGTTTTAATTTGCATTTCTCAAATCAATAGCAATTTATGGCATTTTTTCATGTGAATCATTATATAGTTTTGATTTAATGTCATTTCATAGATTTGAATTCAGAAGAAGAGAATTCAGAAAAACAAGCAACTGGGAAAAATTTAAAGCAAACTTCTCTTAAAAAGGTCTCATTAAAAAAAATATATATATAGGGAATAATGCTAAATCTATTAAAATGTATCAGGAATTGCTAAATTTATAAATGGTCTAAGGATCATAGGGGCCAAAAGAAAATGATTCACATTTTTATAAATTTAACTCTGTTCCATATATATTTGGAAAATGAAGCCCTTTTCTTTTCTTTTTGCTTTTTGGAGGGGCACTTGGGGTTAAGTGACTTGCCCAAAGTCACAAGGCTAGTAAGTGTTTAGTGTCAGAGTCTGGATTTGAATTCAGGTCCTCCTGACTCCAGGGCCAGTGCTCTACTCACTGTGACACCTAGCCACCCCAATGAAGCCTTTTTCAAGGAAATTGTATAAATTTTTCCCATTTCCTGTTTTTCCTCTAATTTTGTTTCTGCCAAACCTCTTTAATTTCATATAATTAAAACAATCATTTTGCTTTCTCTCATCCTACCTAACTGGTAATCTGTCACAAATGCTCCTCTTATCCATAGATCTAAGCAATACATTTTGCCATACTCCTCTCATTTACTTAGATATAGCTGGTGGATCAGTGGATAGAATACTGGGCCTGTAGTCTGGAAGTCCTAAGTTCAAGTATAGCCTCAGATACATCCTAGCTATGTGACCCTGGGCTAGTAGTTTAACTTCTGATTGCTTGACAAAATGGATCCACTGGAGAAGGAAATGGCAAACCACCCCTCTTCCTTTGCCAGGAAAATGGGATCATGAAGTGTCAAGACAGGACCAAAATGACTCAACTGATTTACTTATGATGTCACTATTTGTGTCTAAATTATTTATCCATTTTGATAATATCTTGGTATATGGTGTGACTTGTTGGTCTATGCCTAGCTTCTTCCAAACTGCTTTTCAATTGCCCCATCATTTTTTGTCAAATAGTGACTTCTTACCCCCAAAACTTAGATCTTTTATGTATCAAACACCAGATTACTATGATCATTTATTACTACATATTCTGTACAGAATCTATTGCACTCATCTAACAATTCTATTTCTTAGCCAATACCAGGCTATTTTCATGATTACCTCATTATAATATAGTTTGAAATCTGGTATGGTTATGCTCCTTTCCTTCATTTTTAAATTTGATTCCCTAGATATTCTTGACCTTTTGTTCTTCTGGACAAATTTTGTTAATTTGTTCTTTTAGCTCTATAAGTCTATGGTAGTTTGGTTTGGCACTGAATAAGTGAATTATCTTAGGTAAATTGTCATTTTTTATTATATTGTCTCAGCCTACATGCATGCAATGAACATTTTTCCAATTGTATAGATCTATTTTTATTTGTGTGAAAAGAACAAGCTTCCCTTTTTCTTATACATCCATCTCTAAGTTTGGGCGGTGATATAGTGAGAATTCTTTTGCAAATCTGTGGGATAGATATATCTCCCTGCCTGGTACAGGATGGGGGAGTTGGTATACTGTATATCTCTGCTTTGGTCTCCTGCTGTCTCTCAACTATTTCAACTCTTTCCTCCAAGTTGTACCTGATCTTAACCTCTGAGGTTCTTTTAATGGTCCTACTCTTCCTTTTAGTCACTCGACCTTATGATTTTTATCATTTTTCCTTCCTTATTCTCTATCATTACAACCTAATCAGTTGTGAAGCCCTGTCATTTTTTTAATCTCTCCTTTTCCTTGGTCACTCTTTTTCTTGTATTTATTGATGTGTAAACATAAGATCTGGCAGCAGTGTTGTGTATCCTTTATCACCTAATTTATGATAATGGCCTCCTAAATGACTTTTTGCTTCTGTTCTTTCCTTTCATATATATACTTCTACAAAACCATCCAAAAATATAGCTCATATACCTCTAACATCATTTTATTGCTCTACTGAGAAATGTGTATTGGCTCCCAGTTGCTATGCGTAGACATCCTCAAACGCTTTATACTCTTTGTTATATATTCAGCATTCCAGTCATGCCAAAGTAATCTCTCTTTCCCCTGCCTTTGACCTGCCCTCTCCAGTCTCCATCAAACCCTTGTTCATACCATCCCTCAACACGTTCTCTCTCTCTTTATATGCATGCATGTATGTGTATATATACATTTGTATATTCCTATGTAAAATGTATATGTGTGTATACATATACATACACACAGTCTCTCCCAAATTCAAGCTGAAATTTAGATTCTACCATCACCATGAAGTCTTCTGTGAAAATATACCCTAATATAAGTGTTTAATCCAGAGTTCATGAACTTTATATATATTTTTTGATAATGGTGTTGTATAATTGCTTTACTTTGTAATTCTTTTTATTTCATTTTGTGCTTTTTAAAACATTATCCTAAGAATGGGTCCATAGCCTTCACCAGCCTGGAAAAGAGATCTATTAAACACACATGCACATGCACACTCACACACACACGCACACATACACAGAGTTAAGAAAATCTGCCATAAGTCAAAATGCTATTTCATGTCTGAAAATGTTTATGCCTAAAATTCTCATATGCACTTACATCAGTCTTTCTCATATAATATTTATTTAGGAACTTTCTGCCTTTTGTTATATCAGAAACTTCTTAAGAAAAGGATCAGTGCATCTATCTTTGTTTTTTAAGTGCCTAATATAGATAATCATATTCAGTAGGTATTTAATACATATTATTGAAATTATATGTTCAATTGAATTTCGCTGATTATTTAATAAGGTTATGTTTTTATTCTTGTTAAGTGACATTCTTTGTACTATTTTAGGCATATACTGAAGATTAATCATATCCACTATTGAAGGAATTCTGTTCTTTGAAGAATAAAGATGTTTTGTAAATACGAGGAATTACTATATTAACATCTATTTATCTATCCATGTATTCCTATAGTGCCTATTACTGTACTATGTAAGTACTCAGAGAAATGGGGATCAGTAATGGGTAAACAGCAATTCAGTGTGAAATTGACTGCAAGGATTACTTCAAATTTCTTCTCACCAACAATTTTGTAAATAAAATTGCTATAATATGAAATTGAACATATCCTTTTAGGGGGGTGGGAGTGGAATGCTCAAGGGTGAGAGTAGTAATAAGTGATAATTTTGTGAGAGTGTTAAAAATTATGCTTCTGAAAAGCCATAAAATGAATTCTTTTTTAAGTGTGCATTTAAAAATAGAAAGGGAAACCCAGCCAAAAAGATTTGCTTCTTTAACTCAGCTGGGGTAAAATAATCTGAACTTAGCTTTGAATTTTCCCTGGAGTATCTGTGTAGTTCAGCATGAGTCTATTTGAGGCACTATTTACCCCAGTGCAGATATAAAACAGCTGCTCTGCTGCTGGATTTTTGTATCATTTTTAATACAATTATAGTGCATACAATTCAGGGTTTCAATCTAATTTTGCAGGGATGCTGTTTCTGCCATGGTAGAAGATCACAACCTCCCTTAACAGCAGATCACAAGCCAGAGCATGTTTTTTTTTTTTTCTAATTTATTGTCACATCAAAATATCTCCTTTTGTTCCTTTTAAAAATCCTGCTTTAAGAAAAAAAAATCCCTAAAGAAAAGACCTCTGCTACTGAACCTTTCACTTGAGAATATTAGTTTTCAAAAGCAGGGGCTTAATTCTTTTTTAATTCTCTTCATGTCTGTAAGTCACTATGATTATCTCTGTTAGATGTGCTCAAGGTGAGATCATGACTAAGATGAGTTCCTTTTTTTTTTTTCCATTTTTGAAAGTAAAAAAAATAGCAACATTCACAAATTGCTTAGCTAGTTTAACTGCTTTACCATACATAAAAGAATACAATCTGCTGGTTGACACAGGAGATGACTTTTTATATCCCCTTCGAAAAGGAGTGGGCTTTAATGTTTAGTGTAACATGCACTTTATTGGAATCTGGTTTGTGACAACATTCTTTGGTTTTGAGTGCCAAGCTGATTGTTTTACTACTCCTATAAAGAAGCAAGGAATGTTTATTGCTCTCTAAATAACATTTTGGGGGTGAAATCTCTTTTTTGTTTGTGTTTTTAAAGTGGAAATTTTGCAGCATTTGTAATCAGTGAATATGGAGTTGAAACACCTCTTTGCCATTTACAACCTGTCTGACCTTGGGTAAGTTACTTAACCTATATATACTTTTTTTTTTTTAACATGTAAATCAAGGGATACTGGATTCAATGATTGCTAAGGTACTTTCAGGCCCAGAGTTATGATTCTATGGTCTTACTTCCACATTTAAAAAAATTCTGCAGTGACTACTTAATATATTACCCTCCCATTTTCAATCATCCTTTTATAATATACTATGGTCAAGTCTAAATATTTAAGTCAACTCTCCACAAAAAAAGAAAAACAAACAAACAAAAGTGTGTGTGGGGGTGGCTTTGGGCTTTGGTTTTGAAAAAAATAAGTGGTAAATTTGGTGTTTATAGCTCCCTCCAAATTTCACATTCCTAGACATTTTTTTAAAGTATGTTAACATTAATTGTTCTTATAGGTCTCAGCTAAAATCCCACCTTTTTCAAAAAATCTTTCCTGATTATCCTTAATGTTAATGCCTTCTCTCTATCTGTTACTTATCCTGTCTGTATCTTCTTTTTATTTTGTACTTTGCATGTTGTTCCCAAAATTAAACTACAAGATCCTTTAGAACAGAGACAGTTTTTGACTTTTCGTTAAAATCTCAACATTTAGTATAGTATATAACACACAGCATGTATTTAATGAATGCTTATTGAATTAGCTATATGAATGAACTCTATTCAGGCTTGGACCTAAACTCACCAAAAGTCTTGGGCGCAAACAATACTTGTTTTCCTAGAGGTGGGCCAAAACACAGCATCAGGTTGTCCTTTTCCCTTTCCTGGCTCTTTTGTACATCCAACTAACTGCCTGAGGTTGTCAGACCTGACTGCACTTGATCAAGGCATACTCTTATTTGTATACTATTCCAATACACCCCCTTCTCCTGTGATCCTATATTACTTACATACTGCTGTTTGTGGGAGAAAAAAGATTCCTCTAATTTATTGATCCAAGCCCCCAAATTCTTTAATGTCTAGTTCTCTATTACTTTTGAGACATTAATCCATTAGTCAGTGATTAATTATTAAGTTCTTTCTGTAAGCCAGGCACTATATTAAAAACTGAAGACAAAAAGAGAGGTTAAAGATAGTCCCTGTTCCCAAGGAGCTTATAATGTTATGAAGGAGATAACATGCAAACAACTATGTGGAAAACAAGGTATGTACAGGATAACTGGGAAATAATCTAGAGAGCAAAGTTACTAGAGCTATGAAGGATTAGGAAAGTCATCCTGTAGAAGTTAAATTGCTGCTAAAATCCTGTGCAGATGCTGCTTGGACATCATCAGATGCACACTTTTTTTCTTTTTCAATTACATGTAAAGATAGTTTTCAACATTCATTTTTATCAGATTTTTAGTTCCAAATTTTTCTCCTCCTCAACGCTCCCAAGACAAGTAATCTGATATAGTCTATACATGTACAATCGAATTAAACATATTTCCACATTAGTCATGTTGTGAAAAAAAAGAGTCAAAATAAAAGGGAAAAACCCCAAAAAAGAAAAAAAACAGAAGTAAAAATAGTATGCTTCAATCTGCATTCAGACTTCATAGTTCTTTCTCTGGATGTGGATAGGATATAAGCCTTACAATAATAAACAAATGTAAATGAAGTAAATAACATGATAAAAGATGAATGCATAAGAAAAACAAAATGTATATATAAACATATATGCATAAACACATAGAAGTTTATGTATGTGAATGTGCATATGTATATATAAGAGCATAAAATAATAATCAGACCAAATGATGAGACAGGCAAGATAACAAAGCAGGAGTTGGTTTTTTTTTACTTAAAATTCTCCAACTAATAAAACTTCAGAAAAATAATTTATGCACTTTTTATAGAATAGCTAAAGTGGAATGTACAAGCATGTGCATAGTAAAAATTAAAAAATAAACATTAGCAAAAAAAAAATTAACAACTTCATGTAGTTAAATTCTTAGCATATTGAACCAAGGTCTCAGTGTCTATCTTTGAGTCTTTTTACCTAGCCTAAAATAAAGCTCCAAGCAAATGTCTAAAAAATGTTTAGCCACCCAACGCCCGCCCCCAAATGTAGGTAACAATATCCCCAACTCCTTAACATTAATTCAGTGTACAATATTGATAACAAGTAAAGGACAGAAAATCCATTCCTCCAACATAGAAAATGTATAAGATGCAAAGCAAAGATAAAACTTTCAAATACCCGTTCAATGACATCAGACTATCCTATCCTATAAAGGTAAATATAATTTCTGAGATGATTGAACTAATATTTTCCATTCATCTCGGTCCTGTGCCATCTGAGGAATTCTAATAAATACATACATATACACGTGTGTACATATATGTATTGTGCATGTATATATGCATATATATGAAAGACTATCAAAGAGCATACTGTTTAAACATTTAATACATTAATTTAAATTCCCAGTTGTCCTGATATTGTAATAGAATTTATTATATTTCTTCTCCAAGTTGCAAGCTATTAAGGAAAGCTTCTCCTTATAGAAATTAGTACCTGATTCTCAAATTTATGAACCCAAAGCTTCCAAATTAACTACCCACAAATAACCCCCAAGTCTGGAATGTTCATGTTTAGGATGACCATTTGGCAGCTAGGAAATTAAAGTTCAGAAATATACTTCTCCAGCTTACTTAAGTAAAAATGGGACAACTCTGGAATGTGTTTTTCCTGTAGGTTATTTTCTTTTCTTCACCATGTGGCAAAGAAATCCCTTACTTTTCCCTCATCTTGCATTTCAAGAGATAAAAGGAAGAGAAATTATAAGAATAAAAGGGAAATGATATATATTATACCAAAAAAAAGGTGTTCAGCCCCTATCTCAGTGCTTTGTCCTCCTGAACCTCAACAAACCAATTATGCAGAAACAATCTTTTTCCCTGAGGACATACCAGAGAAGTTCATTTGGGCCTCTCAAAAAGGGGCTAAGATTCATCCTATGTATGTGGGAAGTGTCCTTTCTGAATAAAATTCCACACCTTTTTATCTCATAAAAGTGTTTGGAATCATTCCATGAATTTATTGGGGGTTTTATGGTTAATACTGATTATGTCACTAAAGTCAAGGAACTTGGCAGAGACAAGGTAAACAGGTGCAGAGGGTGATAAGAGAGTCTGTGAGAAGAAACTGGAACCAAAATAGCGTAAGCAAAATTAATCACAGGAACAATGTGCTGATAAAAGAAAAGAAAAGAAAAGAAAGGGGAACAAAGGGAAGAAAAATCAATGCAAAATAAATGAATGGAGGAGGATATAAGCCTTAAAATGATAAACTTAAACATAAATGGAGTAAATAACATGATAAAACAAAAGAAGAATGGATAAGAAAAACAAAATGGAAAAAAATTATCATAAGAAATATACTAAAAAAAATAAATTTATGTGAATATGAATAAATAAAACTGATTTTCAACCGAATTCCCATCAAGTCTTCTTCGCATTCTTTTTTTGAATGTCCTCACCAAGATACTTAAATAAACCCTTATTTTGTACTGATTAGCCACTTTTTCCTTTTAGTCATATAATATCATAATCATATAATCTGTTTATCTGCATGTTTGAAAAAAGGTAGTAGGGGCAGCTAAGTGGCACAGTGAATAAAGCAACGGCCCTGGAGTCAGGAAGACCTGAGTTCAAATGTGATCTCAGAAACTTAACACAACACTAGTCATGTGACTTTGGGCAAGTCACTTAAGGCCAATTGCCCTACTTTACCCCCTCCAAAAAGCAAAAAAAAAAAAAAAAAAGGTAGGAGTCAGTATGTACTTGTAAGAATATTGGATTAGGAATCAGAAGATTCTTGAGTTTGTATCTCCAACTGTGCAACTTACTGCTTATATGAACTTGGATAAACTTCTTACCTTATCCAAGTATAAATTCTTCATCTAAAAAAAATGGAGGTATTGGACTAGATAATTCCCTAACATCCCTGCTAGCTCTAAAATATGAACATTTCATATTAAGCTATCTGTTTTAGAGCTGCCTACACAGTCTAGAGAACGAATATTGTCAGATCATATTCAAATTTAATACATAAGTTTTCATTTTAATGTTAAAGACATTAACAGGCATCTTTTTCCCTTTTCTCCAAGAGCTGATCATATGTATTTTGCTGTCTGTGATGGATAAGCTGTGACTATCAAGCAATGACTCTGATTTTTAACAAAAATGCTACAATATATAGATTTGTGTAAATATTTTGTCTATCAAAGTATGCTGCCATAGGAGATAATTATTTCAATTATTTTATCACTGCTCAAAATGTTTTTGAGAGTTTTAGAATTGTCTTTAGTCATTTTATGAGCACCTCGAAATAATACATATTACAACAAATTTGTTCCTTGGCTGCAAAAACCCGTATCATCCACCTTAATACCTCATTTAGTTCTAAATAGCTTATCTGCAAGGACAAAATGTTCCCACCACAGTATTATTTTTAAAAAATTTTTGGGTCAGTGGCCCTCTCTCAAAAAAATCTCCTATCAAATGCTTTCATTGTGGGTTAGGTCTATACATTTATTTTTTTTCACATTTCTCCTGCTTATTGCTATAATATCTCATCTGCTGATATGCATGTTTTAAGAACAAAATAAACACAATCTATTCAGTTGATTAGATTTTTTAAAAATAAGCTGTTCTGATGTGTATAGTTTGAAAAAAATGCACTGCAATCTGGCTTCTTATCTCATTATTTAACTACAATTGTTCTCCCCAATCTCACCATTGATCTCTTATCAAATCCAATGTCCTTATCTCAGTAATCATCTTTCTTAATCTTTCTGCAGACGTTGTCAATGTTGATCACCCTCTTCATCTTAATGCTCTCTTCTCTCTAGATTTTTGTGAGACTATTCCCTCCCGATTCTCAGGCTACCTGTTTCTTTCTTCTCAATCTCCTTTCCTGGATCTTCATTCAGGTTATTTACTAAGTGTGGGTATTTCCCAAGTCACTGGTCTATGCATTTTTATTTTCTCTCTTTTTATTTTATTTTTATTTATTATACTATTGCATTTGGAAAATTCAGTAGCTACCATAGATTGAAATATGATCTTTGCAGATGATGCGAAAATTTATTTATCCAGCCCTTACTCATTGTGTGACCTCAAGACTGATATCTTTAAATGACCACTGGATATATCAAAACTAAACATGACCAAAAATGTTCTAAATATTTTTAGTTCCAAACCCTTCCCTCTTCTAGGAAAACAACACCTGTCCTTTCAGCCAGGCTCACACCCTAGGTAACTTCTTACTCTCTCTCCACCCCCCATACAATGTTACCAAGTCATGCTAATTCTATCCTTGCAACAGCTCCCTCAGAAGCCCCTCTTTCCCATCTGACACTTCCTTGACTATGATTCAGATCCTAATTACTTCAAATGATAACTCCCTGCCATGTGTTTATCCCCACTTCAGTATACCCTTTACAAATCTATCAAAATAATCCTCCAAAAGTACACATCTGACTATTTCATTCCCCAACTCAGTCAACTACAGAGGCTACCTATTACCTCCAGGATCAAATATAAAATCTCTTGTTTTGATTTGAAGCCTTTCATAATAGTTTCTTCATACCTTCTTTGAGTTTTCTTATATTTTTCTCCCTTTTACATACTCTGAGATCCAATAACCTTGGCACTATTGTTCTTATCAAATGGCAGTCTGTGTCATGAATCCATGCATTTTCTCTGACTGTCCCCTGTGCCTTGTATTTTCTCCCTCCTCTTCTATATCTCTTTGCTGCCTTCACTTCCTTCAAGTCTGTGATAAAATTCTAGATCCTGCAAGAATCCTCCCTGTTCCTCCTTTATTTAAGTGCCTTCCCTCTGAGATTATCTCAAGTATATACATACACATACATATGTATCTATGTATCATCCATCCATCCATCCATCTATCTATCTATCTATTATCTTTTATTTGCATAAAATTATTATTTATAATAAAATTATTAGTGTGTTATCCCTTTCACATGGTTTGAAAGTTCCTTGAGAGGCGATATTGTTTTTTATCAGCTAGATGATACAATGGCTAGAGTGCTGGCCTGGAGTCAAAAACACCTTAGTTCAAATCCATCCCCAGACACTTATTAGTCATGTGATCTTTGGCAAGTCTCTTAAGTGATATTTACCTCAGTTTCCTTATCTGTAAAATGGGCATAATAATACCACCTTGAAGGGTTGTTCTGAGAATCAAAGGAGATAATTATAAAATGCTTATCATAGTGCCTGGTACACAGTGTTATATAAATGACAGCTCTCTTTGTTACATAGGTACTTATTATACCGTGTTTCCCTGATAATAAGACACTGTCTTATTATTTTTTTTTTTGGACAGAAAAACACCTGAGGGCTTATTTTCAGGGGAGGGCTTATTTTAATGAACATTGACAGCAATTTTAATAAACAGGTAAATGTGAAGAAAAAAATGTACCTTTATTCAATAAGCAAATCACTGGGGAAGAACAGAATGACACGCTCACTGCTGCAGCTCTGATTGGATGCAACTCGGAGTGCGGCGTGTGTTTCACCGGGGGGGGGGGGGGGGGGGGGCGGTGGAGACAGGGGGTACCGTAATGGAGCGTGGAGCCCAGGGGGTCACCTTCACTACAGTAGCAATCTCAATAGGGCTTATTTTCGGGATAGGTCTTATCGGGGAAACACAGGTAGTGGCTGACACATAGTAAATGTTTATAAATATAATATATATTTATATGTATATAATTTATATAATAATATATAAATAAATAAATATATTTCTTGACCTTGATTTGAAAAATATTTTGTAAAGAGGTAGGAATAAAACTACATGAAGATGAAAATGCCTTCACTTATGGGAGAACTTGGGTCCACCTGTCTCCAGGGCTGATGCTCTATTCACTGCACCACCTAGCCACCCTGATTAAGATGATTCTTAACAGAAGAGAAACTGACAATGAAAAAACAGGTATAAAATATCTCAATAAAAGTTAGTTATATAAAATATATGGACAATGAGTAGAAATATATATATATATATATATATGTGACAAAAAGTCATGCCTAATTGATAAGCAATCAAAAGGTATGAACAAACAGCTCTCAAAAGGAGATTTATAACTATCAACAAGGACATGAAATAATGCTCAACAATTACTAACAATAAAAATGCAAATCAACACAACCCTGAGGTTTTATCTCGTAACCAGACATTTGACAAAGATGCCAAAGATAAGAATAGTCAAAGTTGGAGGAGTTGAGGGAAGATAGGCATACTGGTGCATTTTGTTGACGCTATGAATCTATAAAACCATTATGGAAATGTATATATTCTTTGATAGAGGGATTTCATTTTTAGGTACAGGATTACAAGTCATTAACAAAAATAAAGTTTCCAACTACACCAAATACATGTAGCGTTGCTTTCTGTGGTTTCAAAGAACAAAAAGCAAAGTACATCAGTGGAAAGACTAAAATACCTGTGCTACATGAGATCCTTAAAAATCTTTACTTGTTCCTATAATCCCCATAAACTACCCCATTTATCTTAATTTGCTATTTCTATTGTTATACTTCCCAGTCACCTTTTTATTTTTTTAATACAACTCCTTATATCATCTTGCAACTAAAACTATTCTGTCCAAAGTAAACATTTACCTGAATCACCAGTTCTGAAATTCTTCTCTTAGTTTTTATCCCTCTAAATAACCTTAGTATTTAAAATGATGAGCATGATGAATAAAGAGAAGCATGGAAAGAATCAACTGAACATTTTTTTTTTTTGAAGCAGTCGGGGTTTGCTCAAGGTTACACGGCCAGTTATTTTTTGTGTGGGTGCTGATTATCTGAGGCCAGAACCAATCCCAGGTCTCCTCTGACTCTGGGGTGGGTGCTCTTACTCACTGTGCCACCTGGCTGCCCTTCAACTGAACTTTTGCAACATAAAGTGAGTAGTCATGAAAATAATGCACACAATGACTACAATAATGAAAATCAAAAGAACAACCACAATATAATTAAATACTAATTTTGAAAAATTATTTTAAAAAACACACTTGTTCCATAAGAAAAGATATTTTCCTATTCTGCTTTTCTTTAAAGGTGAAGGACTATGGATGAGAAACATTATATACGTCAGACTTTTTTGAAAGTGTTGATTTGTATTCTTGAGTGTTTCCTCTTACTTAGCTTCAAAAAACCCCAAAGTATTATTAATAAAGGATGATTTTCTAGTGGTATGGAAAACAAAAGACTATATGAAGAATGTAGCTGATGAAAAAACAAAACATATAAAATGCCTGTTTAAAATATGACCATTTCCTTTTCTTCTTGTATTTGATTTCTCCTTTTATGGTGCTCTAAAAAGTCCATTTTATTTTTCGTTATTTTTATCTTACAACATGATAAATGAAATTGAAATAATTATCATTCAGTTCACTTCAGTCAGAAAACATTTGTTAAGGTTCTAATATATACAAGGAACTGAAAGCTCAGAATTTTTCCCAGATTGGATTGAATTAATCTTCAGAATATTCCTGATACATGTCAGATGCAGAAGACCACTTCCTTACAAGGTGCTCAGGTCACTTTAATGTAACATTGAGGATACAAAGAAATAAAAGTCAAATAAATTTTATTCAACAAGCTTTTATTAAATGACTTCTATGTTCCAGGAAATATATGTGGAGCTGGGGACAAAAATACAGAAAAAGACAAAGAGAACAATTGCTACCTTCAAGATGTCCCTTTTCTATAGGGGAAAAACACTATATCAATAGAGAATAAAATATAAAATATGTACAAAATAATTTGTATGTATTATTAAGTACCTTCTAAATTCCATCGAGGAAATGCAGTTACAGAATGCGTGCTGACCTGCACTGGCAAGGAGATTTCTTTCTCAATTTCTTTATGGTGATGAAATCACATTTTAAAAAAATGTATATGTTGCACATATATTTGTATTTATGTATGTAGAGAAATATAGAAAATACAATGTTTTAGATATGTCTATCTATATATGTGCATGCAAACCTACATACATATATATACACACATGCATACATGCATATAATAATGTGTTTATAGCACTATGCTGGATCTTAGTAATATAAAAACAAAAAATAAAAGAGGCTTTTTCTCTAAGAAGCCTGAATTGTACTAAAAGGAAGCACTCAGTTGTAATAGATCAAGAATGATGGGAGAAATGAAATAAAATGTTCTGGGAAAATTATTTGAGGAGTGAAAGAATACCAGAAATAGAGAGAATCTGAGAAGACTACATGGAGCTGTTGTGAATGTAGATAACTATTCTAAAAGGCATAAATTAGGACAGATCGTATTCCAGGCATGGAGGATGGCTTGTGCAAATATATGGATATATGGGATGATATGTCAAGCTCTATTATCTTCTCCTCATGGCACATATAGTTCCTCTTCCTCTTCCTTCTCAGTAGAAGAACTTAGCTATACTTCACTGAAAAATAAAATGAGGACATCTTTCCATCCATGTTCCTTTTTCTCCCCAACTTTGCCCTCCAAATTAATTCAGCATCATGTCTCATAGTTCTCCTTTTTTGTAGCATTGGAAGAAGAGGAGGACCTTTTCTTTGCAAATAACCTCTCTGCTTGTTCCAATGTCAAAATCTACTCTGTCTCTTCCTGGAGCTTTCTACTTTGATCTTCCTCTTGGTCAACATAATTTTCATTGTCTTTGAAAGGTTGATTCCTACTGAATTGCTTCCAAACATATATGATCTTTTGAGATCTTTAAAAATCTTCACTTGTTCCTATAATCCCCATAAACTACCCCATTTATCTTAATTTGCTATTTCTATTGTTATACTTTCCAGTCACCTTTTTATTTTTTTAATACAACTCCTTATATCATCTTGCAACTAAAACTATTCTATCCAAAGTAAACATTTACCTGAATCACCAGTTCTGAAATTCTTCTCTTAGTTTTATCCCTCTAAATACTCTCCTCCACTGATTCCCTTGACATTCATTGCTGTATCTTGTTTCTTCTTGTGTATATCTGATTATTTTTTTTCTCTGTGACCTTTGAAGGATCATAATCCTATTCCCACTCCCACAACAATGGTTTTTATACAAGGCTCTCTGTCTTGTGTCCTTACCTATCCTTCTCTCTGTACTGTTTTTTTGGATGATCTCATTGATTCCAACAAGTAATTCTAGGGAGAAAAATCTCAGATTTATAAATACAACTTCTATCTCTCTTGAACATTTTTCCCAGATCACCAACTGCTTATTGGACATCTACAATAGATATTTCAAACTCAGGATCTAATCAAATCAGTATTCATTATCTTCTACCACCCCCCCCCAAAAAAAGAACCTCCTCTCTTGCTTGAACTCTCTCCCAAACCCCTCTAAATAACTGTGAGAAATTACTCTAAACAAATTCTAGAGAAACAGAGACCACAAAAGGTAGAGTAAAACAAATTTGTAGTCCAAGACGAGATGGAAGGTCTACAGGAATGGTCTGTTGCATCAGTCTGAGAAAAGAGCACAGTCCAACTCAGACTATACCAACACAGACCCAGCCCCAGCAAACCCAGAGCAGGCCTCAGGGGGCTGAATCACTGGGAGTTATGGTAGTTTCCAGACTTCTCAACCCACACATGGCAAAGAAAACTTATAAGGTCAGTAGGAAAGATCTGTTGGATCTGAATGAAAGAGGAGTATAGTTAAACCCTAGCCCCAGAACATCACCAGCCCCAGCAAACCAGGAACAGGCCTTGGGAGTGATTGAATCAGCAGTGGCAGTGGCAGCAGCAGTAGCAGTAGCATTGGTTACTCCAGGATATCTCAGCCCATAGATGGTAAGGGGATTGAACTATTTGTCAGAAGGAGATTACAAGTGCTTTTTTTTTTTTTTTAAAGCAATTGGGGTTAAGTAACTTGCTCAAGGTTACATGGTCAATTATTTCTGGGTGTTGTGCTAAGTGTCTGAGCCCAGATTCGATCCCAGGTCTCCCAACTCTGGGGCCAGTGCTCTTGCTCACTGAGCCACCTGGCCGCTGCTAAGCAATTGTGGTTAAGTAACTTAACTTGCTCAAGGTTACACGGCCAGGTGTTTCTGGGTGGGTGCTAAGTATCTGAGACCAGATTCGATCCCAGGTCTCCCAAATCTGGGGCTGGTGCTCTTACTCACTGCCACCTGGGCGCCCCACCAGTGTGTGTGTGTGTGTGTGTGTGTGGTGTGTGTGTGTGTGTGTTTTCTTACCCTAAGTAGGACTTTGTTGCTTTGCTCATACTTGGATCTGGGCTGCACTTCTGGGTGGCAGTCTTGGAGTGAGGAGGAGTACTAGCATAGAAGAGCTTGTGGCAGCAGTGGAGAAGGAACCCTCTTCATAGTTCCAGAGCAGAAAAGAGTGTTTGTGGTCGTTCACAGAAAAGGGCACAGTTCAGGAGAGGAGTAACACCTCCCTTTAGGTCATACTACCTTGGAAGAACTGAAAACTTACAGGTACCTAGACATATCTCTAAAAAACAGTTGCACAAAACCCCTCAAACTTGGGACAGTTCATCCCTCACATGGGAAGCATAGTCCTACCTTAACAAAATGTTAAAAAGTCAAGTAATAGACTGGGAAAATGAGCAAATAATGGGTAAGAAAACACCTCAGAATCTAGAAATTTACTTTGGTGACAAAGAAGATCAAAACATACATTCAGAAGAAGACAACAAATTTAAAGCTCCTATATCCAAACCCTCCAAGAAAAAATGTGAATTTGTCCCAGGCTATGGAAGCACTCAAAAATACTTTGAAAATAATTTAAGAGGAAAATTTGGGAAGAGAAATGAGGGTGATGCAAGAATATAATTAAAAATGAATCAACAACTTGATAAAGGACACACACACACACAATACTGAAGAAAATAACACCTTAAAAAGAGACTAGACAAAATGGCAAAAGAGGTGCAAAAAGCCAATGAGAAAAAAAATGCCCTAAAAAAATACAGAATTAGGGGGCAGCCAGGTAGCACAGCGAGTGAGAGCACCGGCTCCAGTGTCGGCATGACCTGGGGATCGAATCTGGGCTCAGACACTTAGCACCCACCCAGAAACACCTGGACATGTAACCTTGAGCAAGTTACTTAACCCCTATTGCTTAAAAAAAAAAGAATACAGAATTGGTCAAGTGGGAAATGAAGTCCAAAAACTCACTGAAGAAAATAATTGCAAAATAAAAATTGAATGCAATAAATGAAAGCTAATGACTCTATGAGAAATCAAGAAATTATAAATACAACCAAAAGGATGAAAAAAATTAAAATCAATGTGAAATATCTTAATGGAAAAAAAAAACAACTACTGACCTGGAAAATAGAACCAGGAGAAATATTTTAAAATTATTGGACTACTGATCAAAGTCCTGATAAAAAAGAACCTAGACAGGATGTTTCAAGAAATTATTGGGGTGACTAGTTGGCTCAGTGAATACAGCACTCCATGGAGTCAGGAAGACCTGAGTTCAAATATGGCCTCAGACACTTATCACAAAAACTAGCTATGTGATGTTGGACAAATCACTTAACTACCCCCCCCCCCCAAATGTAATTATCAAGGAAAACTGCACAGATATTCTAGAACCAGAGGGTAAAAGAGAAATTGAAAGAATCCACCTATCACCCTTTGAAAGAGATCCCCAAATCATAATATCCAGGATTATATTACAGTCAAATTCCAGACATTCCAGGTCAAGAAGAAAATGTTGCAAGCAGTCAGAAAGAAACAATTCAAATTTTATGGAAACATAATTGTGATAGCACAAGAATTAGCAGCTTCTACCTTAAGGGATAGGAGGGCTTGGAATGTGATATTTAGGAGGGCAAAGGAGCTAGGATTACAACCAAAAATTACCAACAGCAAAACTGAGTTTAATCCATGAGGGGGAAAATTGATATTCAATGAGATACAGGAATTTCATGCGTACTTGAGAAAAGACCAGAACTAAACAAAAATTTGACTTTCAAATACAAGACTGAAGTGAATCATGAAAAGGTAAACATGAAAGAGAAGTCATAAGGGGCTTATTAAAGTTACACTGTTTACATTCCTACATGGAATGATGATATTTGTAACTCATGAGACCTTTGCCATTATTAGGATAGTTAGAAGGAATATATACACACATACACACATGTATACACACATATGTACATGTATATATTATATATACAGATATACATTCATGTATATACATATATATGCACAAATATACACATGTACATAAGCATATGTGTATTATGTGCATATGTATACCTATGTGTATGTATACACACATGGATACACATATACACAGATATAGACAGAGAGCAAAGTTGTGAGTTGAATATGAAGGAATGATATCTAAAAAATTAAATTGAGAAGTGAGAGAATATACTAGGAGAAAGAAAAGGAGAGGTAGAATGGTGTAAATTATCTCACATGAAAGAGAAAAGAAAAATCTTTTAGAGTGGAGGGGAAGAAGGGAGAGGTGAGAGGGAATGGGGGAACCTTACTCTCATCAGAATGGGCTTAAGGAGGGAAGTGCACACACACTCAGTTTTTTATGGAAATCTATCTTACCCTACTGGAAAAGAGGGGAAAAGGGAATAAGAGAAAGGGGGGGGATAGAAGAGAGGGCAGATTGGGGGAAGGGTTAATCAGAAGTAAACATGTTTGAGTAAGAACAGGGTGAAAGAAGAGAATAGAATAAATGGGAAAAGGATAGGATGAAGGGAAATATAGTTATTCTTTCACAACATGAATTATATGGAAGTGTTTTGCATGACTATACATGAATGGCCTATATTAAATTGCTTGCCTCCTAAATGAGGGTAGGTGAAGAGGGAGAAAAGAAGAGAATATGGAACTCAAAAGTTTTGGAAATGAATGTTAAAAACTGTTTTTACACGTAATTGGTTAAATAAGAGACACAGACACAGGGTATTGAAAGCCGTGTTACCCTTCTGGAAAAGAGAAAGGGAAAGGGATAGAAGAAGTTGGTGTGATAGAAGGGAGAGAAAATTGGGGGAAGAGGTAGTCAGAAGCAAAACACTTTTGAGGAGGGACAGTGTGAAAGGAGAAAGAGAATATAATGAATGGGATGGGGGAATAGGATAGAGGGAAATAAAGTTAATAATCATAACTATGGGGAAAAAATCAAGCAAGATTCTCTGATAAAGGCTTCATTTTTCTTACATATAGAGAAGTGTGTTGAATTTATAAAAATGAGAGTTATTCCCCAATTGATAGATGATTAAATGTTATAATCAGTTTTCATATGCAGTCAAGCTATCTATAGCCATATGAAAACAATATTCTAACACTATTCGTTGGAGTAATGTAAATTAAAACAATTCTGAGGTACTACCTCATATCTATTAGTTTGACTAATAGGACAGAAAAAGTAAATGACAAATGTTGGAGGGGATATGGGAAAAATGAGACATTAATGTTCATAGAGTTCTAAACTGATTCAATCATTGTATAGAGAAATTTGGATCTATGCCCAATGGGCTATAAAACCACACATAGCCTTTAACATAGTAATGCCACTACTAGATCTGTATACTGAAAATAGATTAAAAAAATAAAAGGAACTATATGTATAAAAAATATTCATAGCAGCTCTTTTCTGGGATTAAATAGTTGGACATTGAGTGGATGCCGACTAATTGGGGAATGACTGGACAAGTTGTGGTATGTAATTATGATGAAATAACACTATGCTCTAAGAAATGATGAGCAGGATGCTCTCAGAAAACCCTGAAAAGACTTGTATGGATTGATGCAAAGTGAAATGTACTGGGTAAAATGTAACAGCAATATTGTAAGATGATCAACATAAATGGGATTTCATAGAAAGACATAGGAAAACATAGGAGACACATAGGAAATCTTGTTAATTAAACTAAATTAATCTCATTAATATGGAAAATAGTTCTCAACATCTAATGAAAACTTTTATTCTATATGAAATTGTTATGGCTAAAATATGTATGGTAATTAAATAAAATGTCGTTGAAAATTTCATTCATTTCATTTCTTGAAAATATGCAAAGTAAGTGAGATTTCTTATATGCCCAGACTTTAGAAATGCTCTGTATTCTCCAGTCCCAGTCCTCCTTACTCTGAGTGCCTTCCCTCCGAGATATCTTCAGTTTATTCTGGCAATATCTTGGTTCAAAAAATTTGTTTGGGGGGGGAGGGGGTGTGAGTGTGTGTGTGTGTGTGTGTGTTATCACTCCCATTACATTTAAAAATCCTTGAGCATAGAGATTGTTTTTCTTTCGTTGTTTTGCATCCTTGGTGATTAACACGATTTTTGTCATATAGTTTATATATAATAAATTCTTAATTTTAAATTTTATATTATCTTGTCATTTACTTCTCTACTGATAGCATGATTGACAGAAGGAACTAATAATAAACTGCATATCTCGAAACTGTGAAAATGTGGGTTCAAATTCTACTTCTGACACATTTTGGCTGTGTGAACTGAGTAAGTCTCTTAACCTGTAAGTGCTCTAATCAAATCTCTATGACTCTCAGTTGCAAATATTGTGAAAACCTCTATGGGTAAAGACAATTTCTTCATCTGGAAATTTCCTATATCAATGAAAATCACAAGTCCAGACATTCTCCTTACTATACTTTTTATATGACTCATTCCCTCCTTTCACATAACATAGCCATCCCACTATTCCAGGTATGTATCACCTCTCACCTCAGCTATTTCTAGTGCTATGTCAACATGCTCCTTTACATCGACAAAATGTGATTTCTAGTCAATGGAGCCAGTAACTTCACGTGGTAATATTGTATTGTTGTGCCTTGTTCTTTGTTCTCAAAGAGGACCATGACATCAGGGAGATGAAGATATGGCTTACAGTTGACTTTGATTTGGGTGAGGGAGGGCTGTGCAAAGTCACCAGCATCACTTTCTCCTCTAGAGCCATTTGGGTTGAGTGGCCAGATATTGATCAGGACAACTGGAGATTGCCCAGGATGCAGTGGGAGATCTTGGCCCTTTTGAGCTGAGATCTTTTCAAGTTCTCATTTTGAGTTACATTTTTTTTTTTTATGGGATGGGGCCATCTTTTGATTCACTTCTTAAAGAGGCCAAGAGGTAATGGTCTTAAGGCCAACTGTTGTTTATCAGTGAGTGGGTTTCATTTATTTTTGGGGAGTGATAAATAAATATGTGTTTTCATATAAAATGAATACACATCTGTGCAATATATTAAGCTTTCCCAGAGTCTATTATATTCAAATCCAATATCTCTATCTTTGTATAGGATGTTTCATATGCCTGGAACAAATTCCTTCCTCAATTTAGTTCAGTTCAATAAATCTTGATTAAGTTCCTGCTCTGTGCCAGGTACTGTGCTGTTCTGGTTATACAAATTAGAAAAATAGAGAGACCCTGAGACCAGAAATTTTATAATCTAGTGGGGGAAATCTATACGCTAAAGGAAACTGAAAGTGGACAGGAGAAGAAGGAGTCTAGTATTCCCTGAAATCAATGTCAAGCAGAGTTGCTAATGGAAAATGGAGTTACTTAAATGATTGTGAGCCCTCTATAAAGGAAGGCTTAGGGAAGGGTTTAATGCTCTCTCCTCCAGCCAACTAAACAGAAGGGAAAGGCAATGAATGGTGTGATGAGAAAGTGTTAAGTATCAAAGCCTAAGCAGCATGTCACATAGAAATCTTAGTAGTCTTTGGAGATAGACTTAGGTGACACCAACTACAGAAAGCCTATTTGCATTCTACTATCCTCTTTCTTAGTTGATATCCCCCAGACGCCTACCCCCATATCCCAGGAAGCAACTTCTTCATTTTCCATATTTTATATTCTTCATGCATATTGTTTTCCACAAATGGAATATGAGCTTCCAGAAAGAAGGAACTGTTCATTTTGTTTTTGCATATTTTTGCAATAAATGAATGTTTTTTTCCCCTAGAAAGTTTGGTATTATTAAATATGTTTCACAATTTCCTTCAGGATAGTACTCTCTCCTTCTCTGGTTCAGTTCATCCAGGTTCATCTCAAAAGTGATGCTTTTGTTTAGTTATGCTAACAGAAAATAAATTCTGGCATATTCTGTTAGCTACACAGTTTTCTAGAGTGGTATCATGGGTCTTTTTGGTGGGATGGAACTTTTAGAGGTGTGGTAATAGAGTAGTTACCTTCATATCACTTGTCACAACAAATTCTAAAGCCATTTACTAAGGCATAGAAGGGTTAGGGGCTTTTTTCAATAGTTTATTTACTTCAGAGAAATCGTGGATTTTTTTGAAGTAGAGAAGCTTATGGATGTTGCTTCAATTGAAAAAAAAAAGCTAGAATTAATTGAATTATTGTCAAGAAATCCACTTAGTCCCTATGATTTTAACATCTGTGGTTTTCTTGGTCATAAAGAGCAACTGTGTGCTGTGTTTGCCCTTAAATGACTCTTTGAATACTGTTTCATAACCTTTAATTTAGTAAGACTTGATACACTAATATGTCTTTTGACTTCTTTATTAGAAAAAAAGAAGCCTCAATTCTTACAACCTCATTAATTCTCTGAATTACTTTATTTGTCTGTTTTGCCCTTTTTCTTCCCAGTCCATGTATTAGCAAAGTCCAGGAAATCTACACACTCAACATGCAACATACATATTAACTGTATGCAGCTGTAACATACTTTATGTGAAAAATGTCATGCAAAAATTAAACCATGTATGAAAATGTGAAAAGATAAAAGCCTGCTTATTTAATCAGTTGTAAATTTGCATGACATTTAATTTCTTGCCTACAGGAAGTGGGGAAAATTGTCAATAAGTATATCACTAGTCCTTTCATATCACATATAGAATTAATTGTAATTCACTTTGAAAAAAAAGTAGCATCTATGAATACTTTATAATAAATATTACTTCAATTTGAAATGTGAAAATAATGTGTATGTGTTTTTTAGCATGTTCCATTAATGACTTGCTTTCTTTAATCATGCTTGCTAGGTGATATTCTGCAAGGATATCAAAAGGATTCCAGAATTTTAGCCAAAGACACAGGGATAAAGTCTATGAAAAGGGAGTGTCTATAGTCTAGTTCCTTTCCTAATTAATTCATTATACACACACAGTATACATATATACATATGTATACATATAAGTGTATGTGCATATGTGTGTTTATATGTTTCTATCATCTAAACAGAATGGAAGCTAAGTCAATTTAACAAAATATTGTCAAAATTTTTAAAAGTATGATAACTAGGGAGGTATAAAGACTCACATGATGAGGCAACATGACTACATAGAACACAGTCTTGCCTTAAGTCAGGAAACATGAATTTTTAACACTTACTATCCCCAATTGATATGGTCAAATGATATGGACAGACAGTTTCCAGATGAAGAAACCAAAAGTTATCGATACGCACATGAAGAAGTGCTCTAAGTCACTTTTGATTAGAGAAATACAAATTACAGTAACTATGAGATACCACTTCACAACTATCAGATTGGCTAACATGACAGAAAAAGAAAATGCTAAATGATGAATAGGAGGCTGGAAAATTGGGACACTAATGCACTATCGATGCAGTTGTGAATTGATCTGACCGTTCTGGAGAACAATTTGGAACTATGTCAAAAGGGCAACCAAATTCTTCATACCCTTTAACCCAGCTATGCCTCTACTAGGTCTGTATTCCAAAGATGGTAAAAAAGGGAAAAGGACACACATGTGCAAAACATATTTATATCAACTCTTTTTGTGGTGATAAAATATTCAAAATTGAGGGAATACCCAATGTAATGGTAAGCAAAGAAGCACTCAGCACCTTGTTTCAGTTATTTATTTAGCACCTTGTTTCAGTTCAAGTGTCTTTGAGCCTTGCCCTGATTATATCAAGTTTTTGTTAAAAAACATAACCAGTGAATCCCACAGTGGCAGAGACTTGTCAAAGATAGGAACAGGAGGACTTCAGAGGTGGGTGGAACAGGGAGGAGATAATGAGAGACAAAAAACTAAGCACAGCTGGGACAGAGCAGAAAACTTGTGGTGGCCAGCACTCTGTTTGTCTGTTACCTATGTGTTGATTTGTGTTAATGATACTTTGTACAGAAGTCCTAGGACCTTACTGGAAACCCTGAAAGAGCATTTTCTTGTCTATTTACAGAAGTCCCAGAGGAAGGTTTCAGAGGTCCTGGGACCATACTGATGATTTGTGTTGAGTTCTCAGACCTTGTTTGTGGGTTTGTATTGATTTCACAGGCAGATAGTGAATTGAAGATAGTTCCAGCAATGTGTATAAATGTTGTTTTGACTCTGTTAAGTTTTGTATTCCCAGAAACAGAAGATGTGAAGGACTTTATACGGACTGGCCACTGTAAGCTTCAATCTGGAACAGGAACTGGATGAGGACCTGGACAAAGCTGGATGAGGAGCTGAGAGCTGCCTCCCTGTGAATCCATATGACAGGTGGGTAGATTCAGGCAAGAGCTGGGCCCATGGAAGAGGAATGATGGGATCTGGGAGCCATCCTCAAGCCAAGATGAAAAAACCTCTCCTTAGATACTTAGTGATGACTGAGAAGATCATAATTTACTGTGGCCTACAGGTGGGAGAACATTGTACTTTGTACCCGTTAAGGCTGATTGGAAACTAATCTCCAATGAAGCAGAAAAAATATTTTTTGACTGAGAGATTAAGATAATGTTACCTAGGGGTGGGAAAACTTTGACCTTTGTACTTTGTGTCCCTTAAGGAGGATTGTTCCTTAAGGAAAATTGAGTAAGGACTTACTGAATATCTTTTGTTTAAAACTTTGTGGCCACTTTAGTGATAAGTTATTATGTGATATCATTGTGAATTCTGTACTTTGGTTTCTCTGAATGCTTTGCCTTAGTTTATTGCTGAAAAAATAGAGAGTTCACTATACTATGTGATTAGTATTTTAAAGTTATTCACAGCAGCAGTCCTCCGGAGAACTGCTTGTGCTTGGCTTTACACCCATCAATTGATCAATGTCCGAACTAATTGTGGTATATGAATGTAATGGAATACTATTGAGCAATAAGAAATGAACAGGCAGATTTTAGAAAAAACCTGGTAAGAATGGTACAAATTCATGCAAAGTGAAATGAGCAGAACCAGGAAAACATTATATACAGTAATAGTAACAATATGTGATGATCAACTATGAATTACTCATCTATTTTCACCAACACAATAATCCAAGACAAGTACCAAGAATTCACAAAGGAAAATGTTATCCATATCCAGGTAAGGAACTTGTGGACTGTGAATGCAGATCAAAGCATATTTTAATTACTTTATTCTTTTTGTGTCTTTTTTTCTTTTGATCTGTTTCTTCTTTCACAGCTGTGTTTAATATGGGAATATGTTTTATATGGTACCACATGTATTACTTATATCAAATTGTCTACCATTTTTAGAAGAGTGGTGGGGAGGGAGGGAGAGAGGGAGAAAAATCTGGAACTGAAAATCTTGTAAAAATGAATGCTAAAAATTATCTTGACATGAAATTGGGGGAAAATAAAATACCATTTAATTTTTTTTTAAACTCACTGACCAGACTTTGATGAAGTCAGTTAGCCATAAATATCTTCTGTTTTCTACTTTATAATACATAAATTATTCAACAAATATTTATTAAGCTCCTCCTATATTCCAGGCACTCTGCTAGCTGTTGGAAAAAACAAGGGCAATAAAATGAATAACTGAAGCAGTCCTTAGTGACAAGGAGCTTTTATTGTAATAGGTGATATATATTTATATATTATATATATCTGAATATTATATATGTATACACCAAATATATATATATATACCAAATATATATGTATATAACAAATATGTGTATATACCATATATATATATATAATAAAAATAACTATTTAAAAGGTAGTTTGAGAGGGAGTATACTAGCAGTTGGAAATACCAAGAAAAGCTTCATGTAGGAGATGGTGTTGCATCTTGAAGTAACACAGGCATTTTATGAGGCAGAGGTGAGGAAAGAGTGCATTCCATTTATGGGGGACAACTGGTTCAGTGGCATGGAGAGGGGAGTTGGAGGGCTAGAAGTGAGAGGGAAAAGGACAGTTAATTTGGATCATAGAATATGGGAGGAGTAGTGTTTAATGAATGAAGCTAGAAAGATAGGTCAAAGCCATAATGTGAAGGACTTCAAATACTAGATTTGATCCTAAAGGGAATAGGAAGCCAGTTGGGATCTTGTAGGAGAGTCATGTGGTTAGAACTGCCCTTAAGGATAATCACTACGAAAGTCATATGGAGAATGACCAAGAATTGTGAGAGACTTGGGACAGAGAGACCAATTATAAAGAATTGTAATGATCTATCTGAGGTGTGATGAGTGCTTGAACTAAGGTGGCAGCTCTGAATAAAGAGAAAGGATTAGGTTATGAAAAATGGTGCTAGAAATAACACTACTACTTGTACTATCTGTATCACAAGGCTATTACAAGAATATGACGTTTGAGAATTTTTGTCTCTGAAGCAAGCACCGTAAACCAGGCCTGGGATAAGAAACATACAACCTACCCTCAGTTGGGATAAGGAGAATGAGACAGAGAGATTGCCAAAATGGACAGCAGAGAGGATTTTTCCAGGCTATCATATGGAAGTTTCTCATTTTAACCTATTATTATTGATTATTGTTTGCTATGTTTTGTTGTTTCCAATGGGAAGGACTTTAAATATTGTCGTTTTTAAATTAGGCATTCTTTGATCAGGTAACTTAAGAAAAAGACCTAGTTAAAGAGGAACAAAGTACTTCCATCTTTTTTTCCTTGTTTGTTTTTGTCAGTTCAAATACTACAATTACTTTGCAGGTCCACATTCCAAAAGGCTGCTTATGTTTTAGAGAAGGTGCCAAGAGTCACAAGACAGATGGGACATCTGCTAATATTTTCTAGATTTCTCAAACTGTATGAAAGAATGAGCAATAACTGTTCAGCTGAAGAAAGAAGTGACAGATGGGAATGGGTTAGCAGTCTACACCTACAGGGTGCCCTCATAGTCTTAGTGCACTTTGAGGTTAATAAAGTTTTGAGTTTCACTAAGATCCTGGGCATACCTTGAATATAAAATGTTCTTTACATTTAGAGGGTTAAGAGATAAAACAGTTGTTCACTGCCTTCAAGGGAAAAGTATGAGTAACACAAATTATGCAGATTAGCAAAGAGAATTGAGAACTAAAAAAAGCATTGCCATTCAATGAGTAAGTGGTATGGTGAAGTGGCAGGAGTGCTTGATTTGGAATAAGGGGAAGTGTATTTGAATCCTGCCTCTGACCTGTGTGAATGTAGACAAGCCATTTAACCTCAGTGTATCTCATTTACCTAATCAGCAAAATGAGGATAATGAACTAGATAAGCTCTGTTTCTTTGCATTTCTAAATAGATCATCTTACTCTGCTTGGAAATTTAGTTAAAAGAAAAATATTTTTTTTCTCTTATAAGCAATCCTGTATTGAGAAAATAAGCTGTTTCTACTGCCTTGAGCATGGAAAAGGGAAGAGGGAGAATGAAATCACATGGAAATTCACACAAAGGATAGGAATCTCTCAAAAAGTAGTGGGCTAAAGTAGAAATATTCTAAATCTTCCCCCCAACAAAAAAGGATTTCATAAAATTACAAAAATAACTAGCAGTGATTTAATATGCTTTAAGAGAAAGTGGCTGAAAAAGAGAAGTGTGTATCTCGCATATATACATATATGTGTATATAAACTATATTCATTCTGTTTCTGAACAGCTTATAACAGCTTTCCACCTCTGTCCCATTACTTTCCCTTTCATCCAATTGGTCCTAGATGACTAGAAGAGGTGCATGGTAGCCAAGGTCTTATATTACCACTTTCCCAGAGCTGTTGATTTTCCCTCACCTTCCTGTGAACCAGTAGATATTTGGTTCACAATAAACTGCATGTGACCCCTAAATGGCCTAAATTTACTTTAAATTCCACAAACCACATAGAATAAATAGATGCTGAACTCATCGAACCATAGTTCTCCACTGCTTTTATTGATATTTTTGCTGACTAATTGACAAGAGGTGAAACAATATTTCAGATTAATGGAGATGACCACATGATGGAAATGTGGAATATATTAAAATGTTCAAGTGCTTAATGAAATTACACATTCCAGCACTTAGGAAAAGATAATAAAAATAACCAAAAAATGCAGCAGAGAGGAAACAACTTATCAGCATCAGAAAAGTCTGGGATCCTGGGGGCACCAAATAAAGAATGTAGTAAAAAAATAATTGAAGTAAGGTAGTTATCCTTGAACAGAGAGAATCACTTATCACTGACATGAGAGAACCCAACAACAAAACAATTTCCTGAAATAAAACACTAATTTCTTTATGTGATTTAGTGGATTCTACTAGAGAAATTCATCTTTTTTTTTTTTTAAAGAAGTCATTTCAATGGCTGTAGATAAAAAAAAAATCAATGTCTTCTTGTATCCCTTTTAGGATGTGAATGTAATAGGCTCTAGAAACACCTAATATATTGTGTAGATGTGCAGTCTTTTTGTGAAACATACATATTTTGCATACACATTTTAACCCCCAAATAAAAATAAACAAAACCCACTTACTGAAAAATATAAGTTGACTTTAAGGTTATAAGTACCTGAGATGCATTTTTGTCTATGTAAATGAGCAAGGATATGTTGACATGTCTATTGTGGAATACCAGTAAGTAGAAAAAAAAATACACTTCACTGGAATGCAATAAAAGATGATTTTTCCTATTTTTTTTTCTAATTCTCAATTCTAATTAAATTTACAATAATGTCCAATATCAAACAGATACACAGGGAAGCTTGTGACTACTGCTCTAAAAGGGGGACCTGGAGAGCATCTTGTTTAGAACACATAGGTATAGAGGCCGAAATGGAGAAAATAGAAAAATTAGAAAACATTGGTGCTCATAGCATTTTGGCATTGTAGCAGGAAAAGAGTGGGCAGCTAGGTTGCTCAGTGGATAGAATATGGGGTCTGAACTGAGAAGGACTCATCTACCTAAGTTCAAATCTGGCTGTATGACCTTAGGCAAGTTATTTAATCCTGTTGGCCTCAGTTTCTTCCTGAGGTGGAGAGGGAAATGGCAAACCATCCCAGTATCTCTGGTAAGAAAACCCCAAATGGATTGATATAGAGTCTGACATGACTGAAAAGTGACTTGACAACAACAAAAAGGAAGAAAAGAGTAGTGTGACCCAATGGATTGGGTGCTATTCCCAAAGTAGGACTACTTCAGATTTACTTCCAGGTAGGACTCTTAGCAATGTGATCTTGATGAATTTCTCAGATTATTTCTGAGATTCAAATAGGTCTTATATAAAATGAGGATAGAAATATCTGTGGTATTTTAATCAGGGTGATTTTAAAGAATATGTTTTGCCAAAAGAACCAAAATGTAAAACCTCATGTGAACTGCAATTATGATTAAAAGAGGAAATACCTCTTTTATACCACTCACTGCCTTTCTAGGAAGATGTGTCAGACTTCCCAAGACAGGCCCACTCTTACCAAAAAAAAAATGAGTTTTGCCCATCTTTTATCATTATGCTACACCCCAAATACCCAATATAGAAATTATTTCAAAGAAGACAGACTGCTGTTGTTGAAAATTGATCTAAAGCTTGTTTTTTAACCTAGGGTCTATGAATTAAAAACTGTAAAAAACCTGTATTTCAATATAAATGATCTTCCTGATTCTGTGTATTTTCCTTTAAATTAATAGATTTAAAAATATAATCATAAGAAGCTGTCCACTGCCAAAGAGGTATATGACTCTAGATCTGCTCCAGAGTAAGTAAAATCTTGACATATGACACAGCTAGTCACTCCAAACTACCAGTCCTGGAGTGAAACCGTGAGGAAATTATAGGACTTAAATTCATAACTTGTGACTAATTAAAAAAGAAACTATTAAGTAGTGACTTTTCTGGGACCTATAGCAATTTTTCAAGCAACTGATTGGTTAATCCATCTGCATTTATTAACCACTTACTACTCTCCATACACGAAGTGCTGGGGATACAAAGAGGCAAAATACAGTCCTGTCTTAAGAAGTCAACAATCTAATGGAAGAGATACCAACAAATACATACCAAGAAAGCAACATATTATACACACTCAGAAATATATATATATATATACATGTATATGTACATATATGTATATTTACAGAGAGAGGGGGTGAGATAAATAGGAAGTAAATTAAAAAGGAAGGCACTAGAATTAAGAATTAAACAAATGAATAGAAAATTTAGGAAACAAGAAATTGTCTGTACTCATTACATATCTAGAGGCAGCTATGACCCAATCCAAGATCTAAAGAGCATGACTCATCCAAATTTTAAGACAAGTGTAGAGCAGGAAGGGGTTGAGAAGGAAATGAGAGTCAACCTTGGCTAACATAGAGACAAAGAATCCATAACTTGACTAAAGTCATGAGGTTTGGAGTCAATATTTGTAGATAATCTTTGAATTCCACTGTAGTATTACCACCTATCTTCACATGACCAAATGATGTGATGTATTCCCAAAACTCACTTATCTATTCTAAAGCTTAAGGATAACAAAATCATTAATTTTGAGCTGGAAGGGTCATTAGATGTCATCTAGTCTAAGGTGCTCATTGAAATGAAAATGAAATCCAGAAATGCTGTGACTGGTCAGAGTCTGTGACACACTCAGAATAATAAATGGGTTTAGGGGACTGGGGTTTGAACCTAGGTCCTCTGACTCCAGATCCAGGACTCCTGTAATTGTGCTTCTGTGCTTCATTAGAGAGTAAAACTAGATGTATCTTACTTTTGCCAACATCAGCAATGATAAATGAATTCATCACATGTTGACTGCATTTGTACTATGTGTATGTAAAAGTCATTGTAGCTCTGAAGTTTCCTAATGATGTGGACTTAACTCTAGGTTATTCAGAGTGTTTGGAGTAGAATGCAAATCATTCCAAGATCTACCAAATGTCCACAAACACTGTCTGCTTTCCAAGGAATAGCCTAATAAGGTATATAGAATATCATTGCCAAGAGAATATTTGGCAGGCAGTGATTTTTCTGGGATGTACAATTGATGAAACCAATAAAAAAAATAAAATAGCTCTCAATTCTGTACAGAATATATCTTTTCTGTAATGACAGTAAGAAGTTTAGAAGGGTCAGTTTTTGATGTGGCACACCATTTTTTATTTTATCTAAAATTGTTAGTTTATTTTAATCTTTAGTACTTTAATAATAAATCAGTGACCAGCAAACAATTACTTAATGCCCCTTTGGAGAAACTGTACTACAACCAGGTTGGTATTCTTGGTATAAGATTAATCTACATGACATTAAGACTTCCAAACAAGAGTTCTTGAATATAGAAATAGAGATGTTCTAATTTGACCTTCTGCTCTGAGGAAAGATGAAATGTCATTTCACGGTCAATTTACCTCCTACTGCTCCTGATAAACATAAGTTAAGAAATCTTCAGGAAAATAATTGCAATATCTGTTAAAATTATGACAAAATAGAGGAAATCTATGAAGATATGTAAAGATGCAACTAAAAATATCTATCTAGTCACAGAAACAGACATATACACATGGCATATATAGCTATTAAGTATACATGCCTATATGTATTTGGAGTCTTGGAGTTTATGTGGGAAAAACATAGTTATAGATAGATATAGATAGATAGATGATAGATAGATGATAGATAGATAGATAGATAGATAGATAGATAGATAGATAGATAGATAGATAGATAGATAAATGTAGTATAGAGTATACAGTCATATTTCTTCACTGATGAGTCTACAATGTACTCAACTTGGCATAAGCTCCATACTCTAACCCAGAATCTGATTTGGATGATAATTTTAATTCTTCTCTTTTGATTGATTTGTGAAGATATTAGGGTATGAGGATACACAACACAATCCTAGCCCAGATGCATGTTTTTACACTTACACAAAATCTGCATGTAGTCAGTAGGACTTCTAATCCCTCCCTTCAAATCAATTATTTTTTTTCAAATAAGACCAGCTCTCACACCCCCACTGACTCTCTATTCATTCTTTCCTCTTACAAACATAATCTGATTTTTTAATCTCATTTCATAAGATAGTTGGGGCCATGAATTAAGAAAAGAAAGGATTAAAAAAGGAATAATCATTTATATAGTGCCTACTATGTTCCAGGGATTATGTTGTGTTCTTCAAAAAAAACCACACATTTTATTGAATTAAATGTTAGATAATATTCATGTTTCATAGAGTCTTTATATTAGCATGTCACATCTTCATAATCATATTATATACTGAAAGGTACACGTAATATAAGATCATATGATGTCTATTAATTTTTTATTTAAAATAAAATTTCACTTGATAAGATAATATGAAGACTTAAGGACTATCTTCAAACAATGTACCTCCCATTAATATATTAAAATAATAAATAATGTCATGAAAGATTTGACCTGATCAGAAATATCTTATATCCAAAAAGGGTGATAAAACAGTCAGAAATGCTTATAAGTATCATGGAGATTTTTTGAAGTCCAAATAGAAGAGTAATGCTCATCATCTTGAGAGATACTTCAGAAGCTTCTTTTGAGGATGAAAATACAATCATTATATTAATTCCTAGAACAGTACAAGGATTCTTTGTTGAGACCCCATGTTCACATAAAAGATATCGGCATAGCCATATTAGGTGAAGCACAATTAATGTTTGGTAGAGTTTTGACTAACTAGGTGTCCGGAGTTTAGGATCACTTTTCTTACTGATATACCATGCTGCTTCTCTATTGTGCCTTAAAAGATCTAAAATGTATGATGCATACATGAAGGATTGCCTTCATGACAAATTCTATTATAGGACCTCAGGGGTAAATTAAAAAAAAGTTCTTGAGGTAAAAAGCACTTATTGACTTGGTCTAGACTGTGGCTTAAAAATTTTGGATGATTTATATTGGCAAGGAGAATAATGTATACTCTTTACAGAAAGAATAGAATGATCAAATGTTTGAAGCAACATATGTAGGATATGTGCTAGAGGATAGAGAAAAATGTATCATGCTGAGTAATTTTAATTTTTTTTTTTTGCCTTTTTGGAGGGCAATTGGGGCTAAGTAATTTGCCCAAGGTTACACGGCTAGGTTTTTTGTGTGGGTGTTAAGTGTCTGAGTCTGGAACCGAACTCAGGTCCTCCAACTCCAGGGCCAGAGCTCTTACTCATTGTGCCACCTAGCTGCCCAGTAATATTAATTTTAATTATTACGAATAGACAATGACTCAAGTTATTTTTGAGCAAGAGAATATCTCAGGGAAAGATGAGTTTCAGTAAGATTAGTTTTGTAGAGATGTTCATAATGTGTGATGTTGAATGAGCAAAGAGAGTCAAATTAGGAGACTGCAGCAATAATGCAGGTGTGAAGTTGTAGACTTTCATGAGAGGCATTGGGAGGACACAGCAATAGGATTAATCACCTTATTGATTTTAAAGGTGAGGAGGATGATTCAAAGATTACTCTTACATCCAGAGTGGTATCACTGATAAAACTATAAAAATTACTATGGGCATTTATTAGAAGGATGGTAGAATAGAAGAAAATTATAACCTTGAATTCTAGCACAAGACTGTAAATAGATATAAAGTTAGATATAATTATTATAGATAGTTGAAGTTGAGGAAATGTGGAATCTCTTTGTGATGGAGAAAATATAAATGTAAATGGGCAAATATCCAAAAGTATTTTACAAGGAATGCCAGGAAAGGAGAAACAGAAAGAGAAACTGATAGCAATTCAGGGATAACTAGAATTCTTTAGCATTGTGTATAGTAGAAGAGGAAAGAGCTTCAAGGATAGTGTTCAATAGTGTCTAGTATTTCAGAGAAGTCAAGGAAAAGACTTTTGGGCTTAGAAAATAAGTTATCGATAAACTTACTTGAAGTTTTCATGGAGTAGTCAGATTGGAACGCTCTCTTTAAGAAGCATTTATAGTGTTGGAGCTGGAATTCAGACGATAAAGAATTAAATCTGGAAAAGATAATGAAAAAGGGATGAGTATATAACTGTTGTTCAACATATTTGGAAATGAAAGTAGACAGGGAAATGAGGTTACTTAGAAGAGTCAATATAGTCAAATCTCTGTGGAGTTTTGTTTTGTTTTTCATCATAAGAAGATTTCTATATATTTAAAGGAAGAGTGGAAGGCAATAAATGGATTGTGGAGGTTGAAGAAGCTGGAGAAAGGATTAATGTAGTCATTCAGAAGTAGGGAGAGAGAATCAAGTTGTAGGTATTTGCGTTACTTTTTAAAGATGGGTAAGAACTTATACACCTTTTATATCAGAAGGAAGAATAAAAGGTTAATTGTAGAGACAGAACTGATAATGTGAAGACAAGAAAAGGACATGCAAAGGAATTCACACTAGATGATCTTTCTCCCAATAAAGTTGAGGGTTAGGTTGTTTGCTGAGAGTGAAACAGGTTGAATTTTCTAGGGCCTTTTGGAAAGAAAAGAAAGCTTGAATAACTGTCTCAGCAATATGTAAGAGTCAATATGATGATAAGAATAAGGATGCTAAAATGATGGCAAAAATAAGTTGAATCTAAACAACATAATTTTACAGGAAATCACATAAGCACAGTTCTCTCTTTTAGCAATATCGTGGAATGGTGGTAGCAGAGTATGGCTTAGATATTAAAATACATTATATGACAAAAAGTAAAAGGAAAGGGGGAGTTTATGAGGGTTAAATACATTTTGAGATGACAATAATAAATGTGCAACCCAGGGTTTCAGGTGGGATTATTTGAATGATACTCTCTTGATATCTGAAGAGTAGAGCTATTGGATATTACATGTCTAACTAGGGGGCAGTGTTAACATGAGAGTTTAGAAGTAAATAACCATTCTTAATTCTTAATTCAAGAAAGGATACATGTACTTCTGGAATTGTGGAGAGATAAAAGACTTTGGAAGGTAGAAATGTCAGGAGAATTATGATACCCAACATTTCTCTCATTTGCTGCTCAGCTCACTGTAGACATTGGAGAAATACCCAGTTGGTGAGATAGGTGGCATTTTCTCAGTTGAACTGAGCTATATCACTCCCAGGGGGAGATACTATTTCTCTCATATATTGTGTATTATATTCCAATCTGTATAATTTTGATTTCTATTTTATGTCAGCTTGTATAAGTGAGTTTATTGCTATTCACTATTTGTTATGGTCTTTTGTGTTGCTATCATGTGATGAGAAAGAAAAAAAAGAAATCCTATGGATATAACCTACACTCATATCTTTTTTTAATATATTTTTTCAGAATTATTTATCTATTTTTAGTTTTCAACATTCATTTCCATAAGATTTTGAGGTACAATTTTCTACCCATCTCTCCCCTACCTCCACCTCAAGTTGGCAAGCATACTGATTATCTCTTCCCCAAGTATGATCTCTTTTATATCCCCCATCTCCTCATTTTCTACCTTCCCCTTTCTATCTTGTAGGGGAAGATGGATTTCTATATCCCATTGCCTATATCTCATTTCCAAGCTTCATGTAAAAACAAATTTTAGCATTTGTTTTAATAACCTCGAGTTCCAGTTTCTCTCCCTTCTTCCCTCCTCACCTACCTCCACTGAGTAGAAAAGCAATTCAATATAGGTTATACATATGTAGTGATACAAAACATTTACATAGTAGTCATGCTGTGAAAGACTAATTATATTTCCCTCCATGCTATCCCACCCTCCCATTTATTCTATTTTCTCCTTTGACTCTGTCCCTTTGCAAAATTCTATGCTTGTAATTAAACCCTCTCCCAATCTGCCCCCCTTCTATCATGCACCCTCTCATCTTCTCCCACCCCTAGTTTCCTATATGGTAAGATAACCAGTTGAGTGTGTATGTTATTGCCTCCTTAAGCCAAATCCAATGACAGTAAGGATGACTCATTCCTTTTCACCTCCCTGTTCTTCCCCTTCATTGTAACAGCTTTCTCTTGCCTCTTTTATGTGAATTTGCCCAATTCTACCTCTCCCTTTCACATTCTCAAAATATATTCCTCTCTCACCTGTTAACTTTATTTGATAAATATCTTCTCTTCATATTCAATTTACTTTGTTCCCTCTCTATATACATACACACGTACACATATATACACATAAACACCTATACACACATATATGTGTGCATATGTTTATATGCATTTGTGTGTGTCTATAAAATCTTCAACTATCCTAATACTGAAAAAAGTCCCATGAGTTACAAATATAGCCTTTTCATGTAGGAATGTAAACCATTCAACTTCAATAATTACCTTCTGATATCTCTTTCCTGTTGAACTTTTCATGCTTCTCTTGATTCTTGTATTTGAGAATCACATTTTCTGTTCGGTTCTGGTCTTTTCATCAAGAATGCTTGAAAGTCCCCTATTTCATTGAATGTCCATATTTTTCCCTGGAGTACTATACTCAGTTTTCCTAGGTAGGTGAATCTTGTTTTTAATCTTAGCTCCTTTGACCTCTGAAATATCATATTCCAAGCACTTTGATCCCTTAATGTAGAAGCTGCTAGATCTTGTGTTATCCTGATTGTGTTTCCACACTACTCAAATTATTTCTTCCTGACTGCTTTTAATATTGTCTCCTTGACCTGGTAAGTCTGGAATTTGAATATACTATTCCTAGGAGTTTTCTTTTTGGGATTTTTTTCAAGAGATGATTGGTGGATTCTTTCAATTTCTATTTTATCCACTGGTTCTAGAATATCAGAGAAATTTTGCTTGATAATTTCTTGAAAGATGATGTCTAGACTCCTTTTTTGGTCATGCATTTCAGGTAGTCCAATAATTTTAAAATTATATCTCCTAGATCTATTTTCCAGGTCAGTGGTTTTTCCAGTGAGATATTTCACATTGTCTTCCTTTTCCCCATTCTTTTGGATCTGTTTTAGAATATCTTTATTTCTCATAAAGTCATTAGCTTCCATTTGCTCCATTCTAATTTTGAAGGAATTATTTGCTTCAATGAGTTTTGTACTTCCTTTTCCATCTGGCGTATTCTGCTTTTTAATCCATTCTTCTCCTCACTGACTTTTTGGATCTCTTTTGCCATTTGAGTTATTTTATTTTTAAGGTGTTATTTTCTTTAGTATTTTTTGGTATTCTTTAGCAGGCTGTGGACTTTTTTCATCAATTTTCTTGCATCATTTTCATTTCTCTTACCATTTTTTCCTGTACTTCTTTTACTTGATTTTCAAACTCCTTTTTGAGCTCCTCCATGGCCAGTGACCAATTCATATTTTTCTTGGAGGATTTTGATGCAGGAGTTTTGTTGTCTTGTTTTTTCCTGTCTTCTTCTGGTTCTCTGTTTTGATCTTCTTTGTCACCAAAGAAGGGTTATGTAGTCTGATTTTCCTTCCTCTGTTTGCTCAAATTGCCAGCCAATTACTTGATTTTTGACATCTTTGCCATAGTAGAATTCTGCTTCCATAGTGGAGATTGCTGGGTCCCAAATTTCTGGTGTTTTGTGCAACTGTTGTCAGAACTACCTCTGGGCACCTTCCTCAGAACTGTGAGGAGGGCTCCCTCTCCACAACTGCCACAAGCTCTCCATGCCAGCACTCTTCCTTCTTCCAGGACTGCCACCTAAGACTGTGACTCAGATCCACAAAGGGCAAAGCAAGAGAATCCTGCCTCAGTGCAAATAAAGATATTCCTGCAATTATCTTCTGATCATTTGCTTGATACCCCCAGCATCTGTGGGCCTGGAACTCTGGAAGCAGTTACTGTTGCTGAAAGCTGCTGCCACTTCCAACTCTCCAGGGGCAGGGGCCGGACCAGGCTTTTCTCTCACCCAGGTCCAACAGAGTTACCCCACTGACCTTTTACTTTGTCTTTGGTGTTTATGAGTTGAGACGACTGGAAACCACCACAGCTGCCAGTGATTCAGTGCCCTAAGTTCTGCTTCAACAGGCCTGCTCTGCTAGTCTGTGCCGGCATAGCCCACACAAGATTGCCTTCCCCTCCCAGTCCCATATGATAGACCCTTCCAGTAGGCCTTCCAGGCTGTTTTCAGAGAGAGATTTGTTTTCTCTCTGTCCTTTTGTGGGCTCTATAGCTCTAAATTTTGTTTAAGACATTTTTTTACAAGTATTGGAGCTTATTGGGGGATGAGTTCAAGCAAGTTCCTCTACCATGTTGCCTGTGCCCCTTACATTCATTTCTCTTTAAGGGATAGTGACCAGGAAAGCAGTTTGAAACAAACAATCAAAACTATTTCTCCTAGACTAACAGAATTGGATTTTGGGGGAGACAGATGCAATTCTGGTCTGGGCCTTTTATGGATAAAGAAACTGAGAAAAGAGAGGTTAAATATTTCCCCAGAAAGACACAACTAGTTCCTGAAGCAGGATTTAGTCTCAAGTCTTCCTGAAACTATGTCTAGCTCTCTACTCATTCCCCTATCCATTTGCCTCAAAAACCCTACTTGCCTCCTTCTTCTTCTGTTCTTTTAAGGGAAGAAAATTTAAAGGGAAAGTCCCCCAAATCAAAGAAGAGAGAGGTCCTCTGAAATCTTTCTGCTCCCTAGAAAATGAATTGCCCCATATCATACAACACCAATCACCTTTTACTCTGTGAGATCATTAATATACACCAAAAGAGAAAAATCTCATTTCACTATAGCTGAACTAAATAACAGATAAATCTCACCTTCTCGAGTGGTTGCTCTTTGAAGAACTATTGTGAAATCTGATAATTTTCTCTATATGATTTAACTGAAGTAGCTAAATGGCCAGTGTGTGTGAGGGGAATGTGAAGTGTGTGTATACATAAACACCCCCACTCCTACCCCACCCCCACATATATGTATTGGTGTGTATGTGTTTGTGTGTATATGTGTATGTGTTTATATATATATATATATATATAAATATATACACATGTGCATGCATATATACATATGCATTGGTGCCTATATCTATCGATAAATACATAGATAGATGTATTATTAAATACATCTATCAAATGTCAAATTAAATCCCATATTGATCAACATTAACAGGTTCATCTAATTCTTCAATAAAGGCCCCTCATGTCCCAGTCATGGATCCTACCAATTTATTTTGAATAAAGAGTAGAGCAGTTTATCATAATAGAGAGAACTGGCCTTGAAGTCCAGATCTTACATGTTTGTTTGATGCTGGAAATGGTTCTTAATCTCTCAGGGACCTGAGTAATTCCATGTGATACTGAGGTGGCAACCTGGTTTGGTAGTTTTAATTTTCTCATTTGAAAGTTCTCAAAACCAATTAAATCACAGGTATAGTCATTTTCTACAATGTTTATTGAATTTTATATATCCATAGCCTAACTGTGTATCTAGTAAATGATAAGTGCTTGATAAATGGTTGTTTATTTAAATAAAATAATATTTTTGAGGAAAAACATATTATATTCCTGCACTTATGCTAGTCACAAATTGTCTTTGGTGACCCAAGTTTTTGTGTCCACTTAAATGGGTGAGGGTAAGGGAGAAAACCAAAAAGTTCCCAATTCTTCAAGTCTTCTAGTTAAACTGAATGATGGAAAAATGTACTTGACATGCAATTTTAAAGCTAGGAATTAAATGCTAAATAAGGAAAATCTTATGAGGAAAATATAAAAATAAGTTTCCAGCTCGTGTATGGACACATTGAGGCTGCAGATAAGCTTTGCTAAAAAATATATGTGGTTACAAAAATAATACAATACTTTGCACTTCTCATCTTCAAAGAAATTTACTAACATCAGCTAATTTGTTAGTAGTATTTTGTAACTGTTGTGGGTCCTCAGCTTCATTCCATCTACCAACCTGAACAGCAGTACTCAACCATCAGGATGCTATTGGTAAAAGTGAAATGAATTGATTTATCTGATATGCAGCAGCTGTTTATGACAATCTCTTTTAGAGAAACCGTAGTTGGTAATGGACTTTATTATTAGTGGAATCAGATAGCAAGAAAACTTGGTAGGATATTTGCTTCTGTGCTCCCTAGATGGAGAAAATGAGGATTTTATTATTCTAAGGAAGTTTTTTTTCTTTTCTTTCTAATATAGCAAATGTTTGCTTTGTTCCAGGTTATTTAGAAGGGGTTTGAAAAATGCTTGAAGTAGCCAAGGGAGGGAACAAGTTTTCTAGGTAAACAAGCAGTATTTAGTTGTTAGAAATATGGCTTCAATTTCTTACAGAGCTGCTAAATATGTGCTACTCTACAGCATAATAGGCCTCCCCTCAGTTTCCTACAGACCTCCAATATTGCCAAAATGTGTCTCATTGGGGGTTAATATTACTGTCATTCTTGGTGTTCATATGGAAAAGTCTTTCAGGTCACAGATAAGGTTAATACAAATAGCTTGGGGCACCAAACTTGTTCACAGTATGACTGGCTCATTTTCATGTGTAACAAACTGACTTCCAAAAAAGAGACCAGCATGACTACCCATTTGATTCTGATAACAGTGGGCTAGTTTCCCATCCCACATAATTGCTTAAGAATTTTATCAGTTAGAGGTAGAGATAAAGGAAAGAGCCCAAGGACACTTCTTTAATAACATGTGAATACACAATTCAATATTTAATAATGCCAGTCCTATTTCTTGTAGATAAGAAGTCAATAAAAATGTTCTTAAATAAAGAGGCCAATGAATTACCCCATAAAGCCCACAGAGCTACCAGGGATGAGAACTTTGACTTTTTTGAATAAAGACTTACACAAATTCCAGATGTTGGCTTTCTCTTATCCTAGCTAAAATAGCATTTCTCTAATCACATACTTGATTTATTCTCTATTGGCCAATAAATAAATAAATCAGATGGATTGATTGATACTTAACATGGAGAAAATCTTATATTTGTTTTTGTTAAATAAAACATCTGTACTTCAAACTACAATCCAAGGGGGAAGAAACACACACACACACACACACACACACACCAGTAAAGAGTTGCCTTACAAGTCCATTTTCTTCATTTAATAAGTTCTAGCTGAACAGTGGTCATGCAAAACATTTGTACATTAATCCTGTCCGAACTTTACCTAAACTTGATGTCAGCACTTCTCTTCAATTCACAGTTCTGTACATCCATCGTGATATATATATATATATATATATATATATATATATATATATATATATATTTTAATTCTCTATCTATAAGCTTGGATTTTCAGTCTGAGTTTCTCATTGAACATCCAGAGAGGAGAACTTCTCAGAGTGTTGGGGATATATGCACACTGTAAAAAGGATTACTCTGACTTAAAATTTTCTCTACGACAGCAATTCATTCCATAATAATTTAGAGTAACCTGTGAAATAAGTAGCAGGAGCTCAACTGAACTTTGACAAACTTCTCATATTTTTGAGCTGGAAGGGATCATTTGAATTAAGAGGAATTTAATAAATTCATAGCACTGACTATATCTCTTTGGTCATGCAAACATGCAGGCCAAGTCAATTTAATCTCCTCTGCTTCTTTTTTCATTGGTTTTTCATGGCAAACTGTATGGTGAGTGAACTCTTGGGCTAGTTCTCCACAGTCCAAACTAAGAATTAAGGCAATTATGCAGATAATTAAGGTTAAAATTTCAAACACTCAGGAACACCTGAGTTTTCCACTTTACTTTCCTGTTCGATATATAGCTTGAAATTTGCTGGTGACAGGCAAATTGTTCTTTTAATCCACTGAACATCTATTTCCAAGGCAGTGAGCTATTTCTCTCCTTCTCTCTCTCTCTTTCTCTCTCCCTCCTCCCCCCTTTTTCTTGCTCATTCCTTAACAATGTCACCTAATTTATAGTAATTAATGTTAGGGAAAAATTAGTTGATCCAAATCCATGAAAATGAGGCATTAGTTACCTCAGTTTCATTTCTAAAATCAGGAGGCTGAACTAGCTCTCTAATATTACTTCCAGAGTTATTGACAGCAAGAAAATATTATTATGGTTGTTGCTATTATTTTAATCTGTAAAGTAATAAAGAAACAAAATACATGTTTAATGATGAGAGACAGCCCAATTGTATCGATACTTGAGTACTTCCAAATTCTGATAGATCTGTAATTTCACTGATTGGGTACCGTCTCCAACAATTAAGAATACAACCTATTTGTGTTTTGTCATCTGTCTTTTGTGCTTTTACTACCATAAGACATTTATAGGGACCAACCATTGGATTGGGTTGATTCTTCAAGATAACTATATAATGGATGCTAGTGGAGCATGAAAGCTATATATTAGCTATTTCTTACTCATTCTTCATGACCACTCCGCATTTTCTTTTCTTCCAGTCATAATCTCTTTGATGAGAGGGACAGAGGGACAGAAATTCAGAAAACAGAAACAGAGACAGAGACAAAAAAAAGCAGAGGGGAGAATATCATTAAGCAATTAGAATGTGCCAGGTCCTGTGACTTCTATTATTGGGGATTCAAAAGAAGCAATGAAGATAGACCCTACCATATAGAAGCCTTTCTTCTAATAGTGCCAGGCAACAGATAAAAAGCAACCTGAAAGGTGAAAGATGATAGAGGGCAATACAATAGGAAAAAAAGAGAAGGAGAAACATATAGAATCTATGCATAATATAGAAGCATGGCTAGTGTTGCTCCTAATATGTTGGTGCTGGGAAGAGTCATAAATCAGGAAATGAAGGTCCCATGACAGAGTTTTCTCAGGCTGGTAATTCATAGTTTAGGTGCTCCAGCTTATGACAGCTCAGTGTTCAAGGCATTCTATGGATACCCCCAAATTTAGCTAGCTCAGGGTCAAAGTTTCTTTGGGTCTGCATCTCCAAATATCATGAACCCCTACCAAAGTATTTGCTAGGTAATCAGAAAAGAGTCCAAAGCATTTCAAGATATGTGTAAATAAAGGAGCAACAAAAGATTTCCACATAAACTTGAGGAACTTGCTCCCTAAATACCTATATTTTCATTGTAAAGAAAAGATACCAAGAACATATAGGAAATATACACATGTGTGGAAGATTCTGATGAAGTGTTTTTTGTTCCAAGACAGAAATAAGAGATTTTGATCTGGTAGAAAATTAATCTGTAAAGTTTAGTTGCATTCTTTAAATTACTTTACTCTCCCCAACCAAGACTTTAGATCTCTCAGACATGATTATTCTGTCTTGTTATTAATCCAATTAAACTGTGACACCTGCCAGTCTATTTTTAACCTTTACCCCTCTTCTGAACCCACTAATCAATACCTGTTCTCTTTTAAATATTTGAAGTGTTGAGTTTTTTCCTACTCCCCTTAACTATAAAAAAAAATAGTGCTCGTGCAGAAGAAGCCAAATCAAATGCATTTTTTTAATTAAATGTTTCCAGGCTTTTCCCCACTCTTAAAAAAAAATTCCAACTGGAATTTTATATCCCTATGATATCTATGCCTTTATAGAAAATGTTGTCTATTTCAGAGGCGACAGAGAATTCTATAGAGAAGAATCTCTTTATTTATCCACAGGACACACCCAGCATATTAAATATCATCAGAAAACTGTATAATCTCCATGGTTCTTTGATCCTGACTTGAGGGAATTATTAGAAGAGAACTTTGTGGTGCACTTATAATTATGTTTATTTGATTTTCTGTAGTCACCAAATCATAAAGTTCCATAGTTGTGAGAGGCCTTGGAGATTAAGTATTCAAAAATATCATGGGTTCAAAACTTTGCATTTAATAGGTGTTTAATAAATGTTTGTTAACTGAATTGACATATGAAGGAAATACATGATGCTGGTTCAAACTGTACATAGAAAGATTCACCTATATAACATCCTTCAAAATCTTTGAAAATCTCCAGTGTCATAATTCATGATTTCCAGAAGAATTGTATTTTAAGTTTGTACCACTCTAATTGTTAGAGAATTATTCTCTATACTGATTAATAATCTGTCCTTGTGCACTTTCTCCCCATATTTAATCCATCTCCCATATGAAATCCTTTCAAATTTTTAAAAAAAAATTGACAATTAACAGGAATTTACAAAACATCTCCTTTGTGCCAGACACTATGGTAGACACTGAACATAAAAGTATGAAGAATGAGACAATCCCTACTTGCAAAAATGTTTATATTCTACTGGGGAGGACAACAAAGAACTATATAAATACAAAGTTAATTAATATAAATGCATAGAAGGAAATACCAGGGAGTTTGGGAAAGAGAGCATAAGCATTTAAAAGGATCAGAAAATCCTTTATGCAGAAGTATATGCTGGAGTAGTATCTTAAAGGGAGGAAAGCATGCTATAAGGCAATGGTAATGAGGGAATATAGTCCAGGCATGTTTGTCAGTACAAGCATATGGATTGATGATATACAATGTCATGTGTGAGGAAGAGGGAATAATATCTAATGCGGGTAGGGAGATAAGTTGTTGTCATGTTGTGAATAGCTCTAAAAGGTAACACATACGTTACAAATTAAGCCCATAAAACAATAACATTTCTATATAGTGGATTTTTAAAAAATTTTTAAAATAGTAAAAACAAAAAGCCTATTAAAAATAATTACAAAATGCATTAAATATCTGGAGAATAATCTACCAAAACGCATAACTACTTGTGTAGATTTATTACAAATTTTTTTTAGAGAAAAGAAAAATTTAAATACCTAGAGGAATATTTAATGTACATAACTGGGTCACTGAAATATAATAAAATATTTTAATGTTAAAATTAATTTACACTTTTAATCTATGAAATTAAATCATTGTTATACTATAAATATTTTTTTACAAATAATGTCAAAAACTCATTTGGAGGAAAAATAAACTATAATATTAAGAGAAAGAGTGGGGAAATAAGGAAGAGAGGATATTACTTCCTGACTTCTATTTTATGAAGCAGTAGTCATTACAAATATAAAATATCAGTTCTTCAAAAATAGAGAAGTAGGTCAGTGAAGTAGAATTGACAAAGGAGAATAAAAAACAATTGAACTAAATAAGCCAGTATTTAATAAACTGGAAAACATAAATTATTTAGGAAAGAATTCCCTATTTGATAAAATTTGGGAGGGGAACTGGAAGGCAATCTGGGAGAAATTAGCTTATACTAATATATCATAATATATATCCCAATTAATTCAAAATGGATACACAGGCTTAACATTAAGGATTACCACATAGAAAATTAGTAGAGAAACATTCATATTACTTTGGGTACATTCATTTTTCCCCTTTTTTTCTGTATCATTCTTTTCTCTTTTAAAATGTATTTATTTTTAGTTTACAACATTCAGTTCCACAAGTTTTTGAGTTTCAAATTTTCTTCTACTCCCTCTTCTCCCCTGTCCTCTCCCAAGGCAGCATGCATTCTGATATAGGTCCCATATATACCTTCACATTAAACATTAATCAAGTTGTAAAGAAGAATTATAACCAATGGAATGAACCACAAGAAGCAATAAACAAAATGAAATAGAACAAAAAACACAGAGAGAGCAAGTAGTTTGTTTCAATCTGAATTCAGACTCCCTAATTCCTTTGATGGATATGGATAGCCTTTTCCATCATGAGTCTTTTGGAGTTGTCTTATAACCTTGCATTGCTGAGAGTAGCTCTATCAATATGATGTGTCTGTAATTGTGTACAAAGTTCTCCTGGTTCTGCTCTCCTCACTCAGCATTAGTTTATATAGGGCTCTCCAGGTTATTATGAAGATCTTCTGCTTCTCATTTCTTATAGCATATTAGTATTCTATTATATTCATATTAGATATATTTATTCTTAAGAAAACAAAGAACTCTCTCTTTTTTTAAGCAATAGGGGTTAAATAACTTGCTCAAGGTTACACGGCCAGATGTTTCTGGGGGGATGCTAAGTGTCTGAGCCCAGATTCGATCCCTCAGGTTATCCCGACACTGGAGCCGGTGCTCTTACTCTCTGTGCTACCTGGCCACCCCAGAACTCTCTTAAACATCTCTCAAATGCACCCCCTTCTTTCTTCTGCCACTGCCACTACCTTCATGCAGGTCTTTATTCACACTTAGATTATTGTAATAATGTAATGATTGATCTAACCACAAAAACTCTCTCCACTCCAGTCCATTCTCCATTGAGTTATCAAACTGACCTTCCTGTAAAGCCTAGTTCTTACTATTTCATCACCACCCTACATACACACTCAGCAAACTCCAGTGACACCCTCTGATCTCCAAAATCAAATATAAAAAATCCTCTTTTTGGTGTTCAAAACCTTTCATAACCTCACACCTCTCCACTTTGCTATTATTCTTAAACATAACACTGACCCCATCTCTTTCCACATACCCTTTGGTTCAGTACCACTAACCTCTTTGCTATTCCTTGAACAAGATTTTCTATTCCCTATCCCCAAGAATGTTCACTGGCTATCCACCAAGCATGAATGCTCTCTCTCTCTCTCTCTCTCTCTCTCTCTCTCTCTCTCTCTCTCTCTCTCTCTCTCTCTCTCTCACACACACACACACACACACACACACACACACAGTTGTTTCCCTTTTTATATTGCAAGCTCTTTGCATCTCTAATTCTTAGTTCCTGCCATATAGTATATGATAAAAATATTTTTGACTGATTGGCTGATAAATTAATATGCATAATATATCAACAAATCACTAGGGAATAGGGGATTAACTGCTAATCTATAATTCTACAATGTTAGTACAGTCATTCTATGTTTCTATGGGGAAAGTAATTTTATCTAATCTGCATCTTTTGAATAAAAATGGGTAGAAAAGTCACTGTCAAAAATATGTATGACTAGAAAGTGTACAACTTAATCATGTGATAAGAGTGAGAGACAGCAGATAGAAAGCTTTCATGCTGCCCAAGCTTCCACTTACTATTAAAAATAACAAGTAAATTGATAGTATATTTATAAGATACTTTGTAGAAGATTTATGAAAAAAAAGGCATAAAAACGATTAGATTACAGAAGAAGATATGGATAAGTTGTGACCTGACCTCATGAAGGGACAATCCAAGCTAACTGATCCTTTGAAATGCAAGTATAGGACAGAGTCAAGATGGCAGAGTCAGAGTCAGCATTTTTTTTTTCATTTTTATACCAGCTCACCCAGCATATTTCTTCCACAGAAACCTAGAAAATATGCAAGACCAAATTCTAATAGGGAAAAAGTAACTATGAGTGTTACAGCCTAGGGAGATAGAGATTTACAGATTCTGGGGTAGGGTTTGGTCAGTAGTTCACTGCAGATTACTACACATGGAGATGATAAGGTGGTCTGAAACTAAACACTTGGGCAGGAAATAATAGGGAATGAAAGATACTCCAAGAAAAACCAGAAACAGCAGTAAGTTCAGAAATGAATGCCAACTCTTAGTTCTGTCATCCATTACCCAGTTCTAGACCACAGTTACAGTGCAGAAAGGAATAGTTGTGATTGAGAGGATTTTGAACTATGTAGAGCAAGGAATAAATTCCATAAATGTAGCTGTATTGCTTTCAGCCTAAGAGCAGAGTGGGCATTCTAATGCTTAGCCCTAAACATGAACTTCTTTATCATCATTCCTATATATTACTAATAGTCCAAAATGAGAAGAGATAGAAATTTACAATATTTAAATATTTAATTTAATTAACTATTTAAATTAATTTAAAATAATTTATTTAAAATAACTAGCAATAGTATAAAACACTTGGAAATATATCTGCCAAGATACCCACAGGGTTTATGTGAACACAGTTATGATACACTCTTTGCACAAAAAATGATTCATCTAAATAATTGAAGAAAATTAATTGCTCATCAATATTCTAAGGCAATATAGTGAAAATTACAATAATATGAAAAATAATTTACTTATTCTGTGCCATACCCATAAAAGAACCAATGAATTACTTAACAGAGTTAGGAGAAAAAAGAATTCATCAGGGACATAAAAGTTCAAGAATATCAACAGAATTAATGACAAAAGTATGAAGAAAATAGGTCTAGAAGTAGTAGATAACAAACTCCAATGTAGTACAGTAGTGGTACCAAACAATTAGGTACTGAGTAAGAAATAGAGAGGTTCATCAGCAAAACAGATTAGATATACAATTTCCAGAAAGAAAGGAGCTCAGAAGCCAAAGGTTTCAAAAGCATAAATATACCAGCTATTAGGGCAAGGTCTCACTAGTTGATAAAAACTCAAACAACTGAATTGGGGAAAAATGATCTTACAGAAACTATGCATACAACAGCATCTTAAACCATAAACCAAAATAAACTCAAAATGGGTGCATGATTTAACCATAAAGGTTTATATCATAATATCATAATGAGTAGAGCAGGGAAGAAATTGCCCTTTCATATCTATGACTAGGGGAAGAATTCATTACTAAGCAAGAGATAGAGAGGTCCATATGAGATACAATATGTAATTTGAATGAAATAAATAATTAATAATAAATAAATGATTTTTGCACAAACTAAAGAAATAAAAGTCTCATTTCTAAGATATCCAGCAAACTGAATTCAAATTATAGAAATCAAAGCTATTGCCCAAGTGATTAATGATCAAATGATATGAATAGTAAATTTTCAGAAGAAATTTGCAAAGCTAATTGCCAAATTCTGCTCTCTCTCTTGTCTCCATATAATATATATATATATATATATAAAATATACACATATGTATGTTTATATGCATATAATTTATAGGAATGTGTAAATTAAAACAAATATGAGGTATTGATTCATACCCTCAGAATGACTAAGATGATAATAAAGGAAAATAGAAATTTCTAGATGGGATGTGGGAAAACGTATATACTGATATACTGCTTGGTGGAGTAGTGAACTATTTCCACCATTCTGAAAAGCAATTTAGAACTATTCACAAAGGATTATAAAACTATGAATTCCACTTGACAAAGCAATACATCCACTTAGATTATATGCCACAGAGATTGAAGAAAAATGAAAAAAATGACCCATGTTTAGGAAAATAATTAAAACATCTCTTTTTTTCTACTGAAAAAGAACTGATGGCTTGTCCAGCAATTGGGGAATGACTGAGAATAAGTTATGATATATGAATATAATAGAGTATTACTGCACTGTAAGGAATCACAAAGAGAATAATAGTTTCAGAAAATCTTGCTAAGATCTGCATTCTTCCATGTTCTGACACCCTGACACAGGTTAGTATTTTATACTCTCCAGATGATTTTTGTTCGTTCATTGAATGAATGTGTTTGTATAATGTTAAGAGCACTAAAGTGGATGAAAAGAGACCTGGGTTTGAATCTCAAATCTCAATTTAATACTTGTATAAATTTCAGCAATTCATCTGATCTTTTTGGGAATTGTTAATAAAATAAGGTTGGTATAATAAGTGGCCTCTAAGATTGTTCCAAGATTCAAATTTACAGTGTGTTTATTTATTCATTTAAGTTGCATTTATTATCTGTTGTCTGCAAAGCATTGTGCTAGGCACATTGAGAATTCCAAAATTTGAATAAGAAAGGGGTGGCTAGGTGGCGCAGTGAATACAGCGCAGGCCTTGGAGGGAGGAGGATCTGAGTTCAAATTTGACCTCAGACACTTAACACAAAAAAATAGCCATGTGACCTTGGGCAAGTCACTTAACCCCAATTGCCCTACTTTCCCCCCCTGCAAATTTTTTTTTCTTGAATAAGAAAGTCACTATTCTTGTGAGCTAAAACTCTAGAAGGTGGAAAAGTCAGAAATTCGGATATAAGTAATATTATAAAGTAAGGGTAGCATAAAATAAGGCACAATGGATTTCTGGGGCAGGAAGGTCATGATCAATTTTGTAGATTATAAAATATTTCATGTTTAAAGCTATATTAAGACTGAGCTTTACAGGATTTGAAAGAATTTAATGGACAAAATAGAGATGGGTGTTAGGTGTGATAGTGCATAGCTGCATTTCTACCTCCCATGGCCCTGATAAAGGTCTCCATCACATAATTACTGGACTACTAAAATAGCCTGCTGTTTGGTCTGCCTGCCAAATATCTCTTCTCCCCATTCCAGTTCCTCCTTCACTAAGTTGTCATGAGAAGTGATTATTGTAGAGCATATTTCTGGCTGTTTCACTCTTCTATTAAATAATTAGCAGTAACTTCCTATGATCAAATCTAATCATTTTCTCAACTTTAGTACTCTTAACATTATATAAGGTGTGGGGCGGCCAGGTAGCACAGGGAGTAAGAGCACTGGCCCCAGTGTTGGATTGACCTGGGGATCGAATCCGGGCTCAGACACTTAGCACCCACCTGGAAACACCTGGCCATGTAACCTTGAGCAAGTTACTTACCCCAATTGCTTTAAAAAAAATAAACAAAAAACAAAACAAAAGAAAACATTATATAAGGTGGTAACATTCATTTAATGAGTGAACAAATACATACACAGACGCACACCTTTCCATTCTTCTTACAACTTGTAGCCTGCTCCCTTTTCATGTAGTCTTGAAGCCACTACTGGCGTCTTGTTTATTGAATGAGACACTATATCTCCATACTCCAAGCACTTTCTTTTTTTTTTTTTTTTTTTTGCTTTTTGGAGGGCAATTGGGGTTAAGTGACTTGCCCAAGGTCACACGACTAGTTTTTGTGTTAAGTGTCTGAGGCAGGATTTGAACTCAGGTCTTCCTGACTCCAGGGCTGGTGCCCTATTCACTGTGCCACCTAGTCACCCCTACTCCAAGCATTTTTACAGGCTGACATCTATTCCTAGAATACTCTCTTGATTCTTGCCTCTTGATTTCCCTGGTTTCTTTCACTTTCCTGATCCCTCTTAATTCTATTGCCTTCCCTGTCAATTGTTTCCAATTTATCCTGTATATACCTTGTTTGTACATAGTTATTTTTATGTTGTCTCCCCTATTAAATGATGAGCTCCTTGTATATAGAGACTGTCTCTTCCTTTTATTTATATCCCTTGCACCTACCACAGTTCCTGGCACATAGTAGGTGCTTAATACATGTTTAATGATTTACTGACTCATGTGGATTTCATCTACAATTAGCAGTTAAAGCCCCTAATGCAAGCAATTGCTATAGTCAAAGGACATACAGCTTCCCTTCACTTCCTCACTTGTCTCTATGTCTTCTCTCTTCTCATTATCTGAGAAACTTTAGACCAAGTCCATCCTTTTTCTCTTATCCCGGCATCTCCTTAAGATCTGGATGTCTGTCTATTGCATGTGATACTAAAAAGAACAATTAACTTGTCAAATATGTCCAATAAATGCCCACTTTTCCCTGTATTCTTAACTTTTTAGCTTTAAGCTAGATTTGAAAGGCCATTTCCCTGGAACTTATTTGTTCTTTGGAGTAAGAGTGATCAGCTTAAAGTTAACAGAAGGCTTTAAAAGGCTAAAGGGAACTACAGAGGCTTGTTTTTGATGGCACCACTGGTGTTTCATTTATAATAGTTACATATCTCATTCACTCCCAATCTACCTTAAATACATATGGCATTATTTACTTTCTTATAATAAAGTTTAGTCTCTCTCTGCTCATCCCACTTTACATTGACAGTGAGAAACCTGTAATTAGCACTACTCTCCATTTCTCACTGCAATTGCCAATTAGAAACTTCTGAAACGAGAGCTGTATCCAGTGGGCCTGGTGGTGGGGGTGGGGAAGAAGACCTTGTCATATATTGATATTTGACAGGGGCTGCTGTCCTAAATTTTTAATACTTCCAGTAGATGCCTTTGAGCAAATCTGAAAGTATTAATAAATAGGACAGATAAAGGAAACAATAAAAATCCCACTGAGATAGCAACCAAAAAGCAATCAAACCCATTTACGAATCCTATGAAATATTAGACATTCATTACAAAGCTCATGCACAGCCTAACGGTGAGGCAATAAGATCACTTGCATGCAAAATTGAATTCCTTCATAAGCTTCCATTTATAATCTGTGCCCTTTTATATTAAATTCCCAATATTCACCAAGAGATTGAATTCACCTTCTCCTGAGTCCCTGATGAGAATGGAAATTTTATATATATATATATATATATATATATATATACGCATGTATATATGCACATACACACATATGCATATACATACATATATATCCTGATTTTACTTGGGAGAGGATTATGGCAATGTTGTATATGTGGAAGAGAGGAAAGAAATGGAATCTAAAATCTGACCAATTATAACAATCAAAAACAACAGCATGATAATACCTTAGTATTGCTGTCCTGTGCTATATGTTTTGTGAGAGGCAAAGGCAACTATTTATGAATGAAAGAATATTGGATGTAAAATATTATCATCAAATCACTCAGCTCATTTACAACCCTTAAATCAAAGAATATGCTCCTCAATGCCCTTCTTAATTCTGGCCTTCACTTCTGTTTGACCCAAGCAAGGAGTGACTCAGATATCCATACTAGACAGGTGCTGGTAAAAAAAATACCGCCTACATATATCATGTAGAAACAGCCCCCTGCATATATTCAAGGAATTGATAAAGATATCCTATAATATACCAAATAAGGCATTCTATGGACAGTCAGAACCATGCCCTCTTCTCCATTTGTATTTCTCCTTCTGAAGTTATGTTAAAAGATTCCACTTGAATAATTTCTCTCTCTGTGAGTCTCTCTCTGTCTCTGTCTCTCTCTCTCTCCATGCACATGGTGTGCTGTTAGGGTGGAGTAGGGGTTATGTTTCATCTCCAGTTAAAGCAATGTTGTTTGCCATGCATGTTCTTCAGTCTTTTGGCAGAACAAGGATTAATTTACACTCTGGCTTTTTTATTCCATTGTAATTGTTTGTTCTGCTACATTGCATTTTTTTGCCCCACTCCCAAATGAAACAAGAGTGTCAAATAATTCTTCAGAGGAATTTACACTGCAGAGGACTGGAGTGTAAATATATAGCATTGGAGAGAGTGTCAGTGCACAAAACATACTACCCCTGAGTGTGTTTGTGATAGAAACTGGGGCCACTTTTGCCAGATTTTCAGCCAAGTTATTTCAGTTAAAAGTAGTTGTGAACCCAAAGCTATATTCTGGGCCATATCCTCTTCTCAGTTTACACGATCTTACTAGAAGCTGTAGAGGTAATGAAAGGCTCTAGATATGGCACTTGGGCTAAATCTTTAATGAGATTAGGGATTATAAAAGGCAGAAATAAGGAAGAAGCACATTTCCAAATACAAAGGATAGCTAGTGCAAAGGCATAGAGAAGGGAAATAGAATCCCATGAGTACACATAGCAGAACTCTAGGGAAAATAACTGTAGTTGGGCAAAGAATTTCAGTCTCCCCTTACTGTCTTCTAGAATTGGTGAAAATATAAACATATGTAATGGAATGTTTTATTTCTCCTTTCTTCTGAAGAAAAGAGAAATAATAAAAAAGAGAGAGGGAGAGGAAGAAGGAGACAGAGACAGAGAGACAGAGAGAGAGAGAGAGACAGAGAGAGACAGAGAGAGACAGAGAGACAGAGAGGAATAAGGTATTAGGGGAAGGATGGGACAATGAAATTGCCTTCATAATGTGGATACTGTCACACACTAACGAGAGAAAAAAAGAGGAGTGTTTAAGAGAGCTTGCTTCTTAATAATGATACACTCAGCAATGGTGACTGCTGCTGACCCTGAATCTACAAGACAGAGGCAAAGACTAATAAAGTGACAGAAATGAGTGGAGCATCTGATATCTGAGCAAACACCAGAGTGCATTTGCTTCAACAGCTTTCTATGCATTATGGATTCAGGATTTGGTTTGAGACACATTCAGGAGTAATATCTAGGCAGAGCAGTTGTTACTGAACTCTCCATTCTGGAGAACTTATACCAGATCACGATCTCAATAGTCTCTCATTTCCTCTCTCTCTTCTCATGACAGTATATATAAAGTTCTAAGTTTACTTCTTTAAAGTTTGTTTATATTTCTATCCAATAAGTATTGAAAGCCAGAAAAAGAAATTTTAGTTGACCTTAGTAATTCCTGATTTTCCTTTGTTTCATTAGAGGGAATGGTAGGTGTAGGGAGAGGGAAGCAAAGACTGGCATATCACACAGAAACACACATATGTATACACACAATCAGATAGAAACATTATATTTTCAGTTGAAAATGGTTTGGATGATCTTTTCTGGTGGCTTTGAAGTTAAATGAAATACCAACTTTAAAGGACCATGTGGTTACAGATTTTGAAGTAGAAGAGATTTTAGGGATCATCTAGTTCAAAATACTTTCATTGATGAACAAATGAGGCTGAGAGTTTCTAAGTGACTTGACCAGACTCATATAGTTAGTGTCTGTGGTTGGATTTGAATACAGGTTTATTTGACTCCAAATCCCATCTCTATCCACTATTCAACCTAGCTGTCTCTAAGTCAAATTGGTGGAATTTTATAAACTCTAAAGTACAATAAAAGCATTCATCTGTTTCTTCCTCTAGACAAAGAATGTGTGTATAATAGTTTTCATCTGGTTGGGAGGGTGGATGTGTAGAGACAATGGGTGATTTTCCATAAGCATCTATCCATGTTATTTTCCCCTGATAAAGGACTAGCAATGTCCACATTCCAAAGGTGGAAACTGCAGAAAGATTGCTAATCCTTCCTCTCTTGTAGCAATCCAAATGAATTTCTTGGTGGAAACTGCAGAAAGATTGCTAATCCTTCCTCTCTTGTAGCAATCCAAATGAATTTCTTTTTAAGATTGTACAAAGAAACTCACAAAGAAAAGGGTGTGCATGTGGGTCCCTTACTGAGTTTTTTTTTCCTGATTCAAGTATTTTTTTCTTCCCCTTTGTAATTGAGTGTATTAATATATACATTCTGATTCTTCTTAAGTAATTTTTTTGGAATTACTAAGGCAAATATTAGAAATGTGATGCAAAATATTTAATTTTTAATTATCTTTTTCAAATGTTATTTCATTTTAATTTTACTGCTTTGACTTTAGAATTATATTCAACATGTTACATTTTGGAGAATTGTTTATTGAATTTTAAAATATTAATTTGCTATAAACTTTATAATTTTGAAACAAAACTTTCTTTTCAAATTATATCTACATTCCTTTTTATGTGTTTCTATTTTTTTTTTTATTTTTTCTCTCATTGATGTTTTGAGGTTTGATGTTGTTTTGACCCTTGCTTCTATTATGGTGTTACATATTTTCTACTTTTGTTCTATTTTATTCATCTTTTCCTCTTTCCTATCTTGACTTTTTTTGATATATTTATAATATTTTTATCTTATGTTTACATGTAAAAATCTATCACCAAATGGTACTATTATATTGTGTATTTTTCTTGCTTTCTTTACTATGAATTTGTACATTTGTCTGTTGCTATTTGTTATATGTATTGTTTAGAATAACGCTCATACTATTATTATGTTATGACTGATTGCTAGTTCAATTTCACATTGTGTTAAGACAAATATCACCACTTAATATCAATATTTGAAAAAATATGAGCATTGAATGTGAAATGTATTATTGTCTAATGTACATTGAAATCCATCGAGGACAACAGATTTTTTGGATTAGGCCCTGTGTGTGGAAATGATACTGTTTCAAAATTATTGAAGGTCACAGTAAAAGAGCCAGAAGATTATATAAAAGTTTATAGTGAAATGAGTCTAGAATCCCAATAAAGGTCTGTTCTGTGAATTACCAGACCCATTTGGCCACTCAAAAGTTCCTGATGAAATCCATGTAAGTGACAGTACTTGAAAATTAACTTGCAATTCTTCAGACAAAGTGGAGGAGTTCTATAAAGACTCTGATATATTAAAGGATAAATGTGTTGACATAGTACAAACATTGAGGTTCAGACTTAGATTTGCATTAAGAAGCAGATATAATCATCTGTATGAGAATTCTTACCATCAGAAACATATAATGGATATTAGATATATTCTTGTCAAATATCCCAAAGTTCAAATTCTTCCTCTGATACATTCTTCTGACCCTGGGCAAGGCTTTTAAACTTCTATTTACCTCAGTACAAATGGGGATGTTTTACTCAATAGTCTTGAATATCCCTTTCAACTCTAAATCTATGTCTATGTGTAGCACCAAGCAACCCAGTGTTCCCAAGGTGGCTGCCAGCACAGGTTCTTGGATCTGCTTTGATAAAGGAAAGCAACTCAAAATGGGTTAACAAGCTTACTTTAATCAGTCAGATATGTATCTTTTACCTAGTTCAGGGAAAAAAGGTCAGCACCCTGAACTTCAAAGTATACAGGCAGAATTATCAAGACAGAAACAGATCAAGTAGACAGCTTTCCAAACTGTGCAGCCATTACATCCTTACCAAATCAACATCTGGGTTTCAACATCTGGGTTTTTCAAAGCCGGGGGGCTCTGGACAATGGCTTCCCAGAATCCATATCAAATCACAGAACACTTCTCAAAGTGAGCCCCAAAACAAAGCTACACATTAGGGCTTACATAGCCTTCTCCTGGCTCAGAGAATGTAACAACCTTATTGACTCACTGGCCAATCAAGAAGTATCTACTGAAAAACAAGCCTCCCACCCCAGGCTCCAGGTGCACTTTAGCCTAGGGGCAGGGAAGATCTTCAAAATTTACATTCCCATTACACTATGATTTCATGACACTGGTGGGAAAAGATGATTACAAATTAATAAGGATGAATCCAATTTTTATTTGCACAAACAGAAAGGAGTAAATGGTTCTTTTCAATCATGTATAAGTATGGCTCTTATGGAAAAGCACCCAAGCTAGATTCCTGTGGTAAAAGGAGATACCTCATTTGTGAATTAAATGTGGGATAAATCTCCTGAGCTACCCAGACAATTCTCATCTATGGGCAGCTTTGAGACTAGACACAATTTTAGATGGCAGAATTTTCTCTGAAATGGAACTTTGACATTCCAGGGAAGTCTTTAAAGATTGTAGCCAGACATTCAACAGAGCTGTTACTGACAGAAATCTGGCAGAGGCAAGATGAATTGTTTGATAGAAAGAACCAGAGACCCAATATTTATTTTTTTCTGAACCTAAAGAAAAGTAAACTTGAAATCATATTTCAGGAATTTTTAAAAATTCTTTAGTCATTCTTCAGGTGTGTCCTAATGGCTTAAATAGTATTTGACGTTTGGCGATACTATTTTGGTTAAAGGGAAATTGCTGTCTCTATTCTTGGTATGGGTTGACAGATGCATATTTGTACTAATAGAAAGAATAATGGTAGCACCTTAAAAAGTGGATGTGGTAAGAATCACCCAAGTGGCCAAAGTATTGTAGGATTATTTTCAGTTAAGGATATCCTTGAATACTTTCACAGTAAGGAAATAACCATTAATCTGTGACAAAATTTTACATTAAATGAAAGTATTTTAGCAAATGGTAAGGTCCTTACATGAAAGCTTGTCTGGTAAAGTATGCAAAAAAGAAATCTAACTACATCAAGGCCATTTTTGTGAATGGCTCACAGAAAATAAGATGGGGAGTCATCCTCAAATTACAATCAACCCAAGGGACTCAGAGAAAATTTTGTGAAAGGTAGGTAAGTGGACAAAACCATTCCACATTGAAAGCTAATGGAGCAATGGAATGGTGACCACATCACTAAGAAACAAAAACACCATCATGAGGAAAAAAGCAGAAATGTTGCATTTCCTTGTTTTGAGAGAAAGTAGACATACATAGGTTAGATATACTTTTGAGGATTATATAATGTGGGTGCAACAGAATCTGCAACAATCGGAAAATGAGTTGAGAGTGGAGGAGGAAATTTCTTTGATCCCTAAAACCTGGCCTCATAAGCAATTCTTTTTTTCTCTTCTTAAGAGTGTTTTATGTTTTCCAATTACATGTAAAAGTAGGTTCAACTTTCAGTTTTAAGATTTTGAATTCCAAATTTTTTTCTTCCTCCCTCTTCCCCAAGAGAGCATGCAATCTGATACAGTCTCTACCTGGAATCCTATTAGACAAATTTCCACATTAATCATGTTGGGAAGGAAGAATCAGAACAGAAGGGAAAAAAACAACATGAGAACTGTATTTGCCTCCATCCTATGCCCCCTGCCATTTATTCTATTCTCTCTCCCCTTTTATTCTGTCCCTCCTTAAAACTGATTTCCTTCTTACTACCCTCTCCTGCAATCTACCCTCCCTTCTATCACTACTCCCCTTCTCTTGTTTCCATCCCATCCTACTTTTTGGTAGGGCAAGATAGATTTCTATATGCAATTAAGTATTTATGCCATTCCCTCTTTGAGCTAATTCTAATGAGTTTAAGGTTCACTCACTCCTCCTCATCTCTCTCCTCTTCTCCTCCACTGTAAGAACCTTTTTGCTTCTTTTCTGTGAGATAATTTAGTCCCATTCTACCTCTCCTTTTTCTTTCTCTGAGTACATTCCTCTCTCAACCCTTAATTTTAATTTTTAGATATCATTCCTAAACTCACACTTGTGCCCTCTATCTATCTATCTATCTATCTATCTATCTATCCTCCTTCTAACTACTGTTTGTTTGTTTCGCCAATAATGTTTGAAAATCTTCTATTGAATTGAATGACCATCTCTTCCCATGTAAGATTACACTAAATTTTGCTGGGTAGGTGATTCTTACTTATAATCCTACCTTCTTTGCCCTCTGGGATATATCTAAGCCTTCCAATCTTTTAATGTAGAAGCTGTTAAATCTTGTCTTATCCTGACTGTGACTCTAAAATACCTGGACTGTTTCTTTTTAGTTGCTTGCAATATTGTCTCTTTGACTTGGGAACTCTGGAATATGGCTATAATATTCCTATCTGTTTTCATTTTGAGATTTCTTTTAGGATGTTGTCTGTGGAATCTTTCCATATCTTATTTTCCCCTCTGGTTCTAGAAAGTCAGGGAAGTTTCTCTTGATAATTTCTTTGGCAGGTCTCAATCCACCATGGCCCAAAGTCCAGTTGTGCAGGCCTGGCTTAGGGTCAGGAAGTTCTAAGTTCTAATTTCACTTCAGACACTTGCTACCTTTATGACCCTGGGCAAGTCACTTAACCCATATTTGTCTCAGTTTCTTCACCTGCAAATTGAATATAAGGATAACACCTATCTTATAAAATTATTACAAGGATTAAATGATATAATAATTATTTTTCTTTACAAACCCTTACTTCTGTGCAACTTTATTTTTTTAATGTTATTTTTTTTGTTTTTAGTTTTTAACATTCACTTCTATAAGATTTTGAATTCTCAATTTTCTGCCAGTCCTTAAAATGGTGGACAATCTGATATAAACTATTGTAATGTTAATGGGATTTAAGATCTTCCCCACTAATTAATAGGTCTCATGTGGAGTCCATTAAGGGAAGCTTGCTTAGGAGAGACTTGCTTGTAGGAAAGCTTTCACACCTTTTGCTAATTTTTAATTAAGCACTAAGTCAGGAAGTTTGCAATGCCTTCTGGTTCTGAGAAATGTAGATATACTCTGAGTTGATATTTTGCTTTGGGGGATGGCTTATGGGAAGGATCCTGTGATTCCCTGGTTGAGATTCTGAATGGCTGTATGTTCAGAGTTCACCAACTGCTCATATGTAAAGGCTCTCTTGATCCAAGGATGTGTGTAAAACGTATAGCAATATTGCTTTGATTCAAGTGATCCTAGCCCTCTCTGTTGGTCTTTATTTCTCTGCTCATATTTTCTTTGTATTTTATTTCAAGTTTAGAGTGCTGAATTTTTCCCTGTACTAGTGAATGTGATGAAAAAAGATTGTTGACCCTTAAACAGCTTTGTTTCCTAGTAAAGCGGATCTAAGAATCTATGCTAGCAGTAATCCTGGGTATGTCAGTGTGGTTGCCACTACAGTTATACATGTACCATCATATTAAACATATTTACACATTAGAATTAGAAACAAAAGGAAAAATCATGAGAAAGAAGAGATGAGAGATGAGAGAGAGAGAGAGAGAGAGAGAGAGAGAGAGAGAGAGAGAGAGAG
>NW_027187308.1:2612799-2625016 GCF_028583685.1 Petaurus breviceps papuanus | reverse complement strand
GAGAGAGAGAGAGAGAGAGAGAGAGAGAGAGAGAGAGAGAGAGAGAGTTCGTTCTTTCTCTGGATATGTATAGCATTAAATTATATTATTAATCAAAAGTGGTTAGCACAGTGCCTAGAACATAGTAGTTACTATTTAAATGCTTATTTCCTTCACTTGAGGTTATTCTTGTCTTATTGCTTAATATTAGGGACTCAATGACTAGCTTCCCATTTCTATTTAACTTCTTAACATCAATTAGCTTTTACAGAAATATCTTTATTTCAAAGATTCAGTAAGTAACAATAAACAGACATTTTCCTCAGCCCTTCTGTTTAATACTTTAAACTCTAAAATAGGGTTGGGATTGGGGCAGGGGTAGAGAACAGGATCAAAACTCAATTCAGTTCCTATATAACATTGGTCCCTTCAAATTATGCCAAAGGTAGAATCACTTCTGGCTGAATCTTCATTTCACCTTTTCTTGCCATGGGCTCATAATATTGCTCCAAATCACTGCCTATTCTTTAAGTTACTGATATTGCACTAGGTACACATCCTAGTTTTTATTGTAACTACCAGAATCCTGTGCCTTACTCTTACATGGAAAGAGATCCACTCACTTTACCTAGAATTGAAAAAACACAAAGAAAAAGGTCAAAGATTCAGTCTTGTTTCATGGGAGCCACATAACTTCAAAGACCTTTCCTTTTATAGCATAGGCTCTCACTGGATGATCAAAGGAAGAGTCACAGAGCTCATATAGAAATAAGAGAAGCAGAGAGAGAATGAGTTTAAGAGAGGACTAAAGCTGACTCAGGGCTTTTTGAATACACCAGCAGTTCTGTCTATGCAGCTGATCAAAAAAGTCTACTTCCAACCAGGTAGTTAACCACTTGGAAATAGGTATAGAATGTCTACCCATGCTCTACAGTCTCTCCAAGACAATTATCTTATATTTTATCATAATTATTCTGAAAGCAAGCTCCCTTGTTTCTCCATTTGAGGAAATTTTATCAGTCAAGAAAACTGATGGGATCTGTTTCTGTGCCAAACCTTCATTATACCCAAAAGGATTTGGGAGGTAGTCAGACAAGTCAGTTAATACACATTGCTATTTACTAGGCACAGCTACACACTAGGAATACAAAATAAGCCAAACAAAACAAAACAAAGAAAACCATGACACTTGTCCTTAAGGAGTTTAGATTCTGAATAGGGAGAATAAACAGAAATGAATGTGTTGTTGCGAAAGATTACTGTTCCAGAATACGAAAGATGAAGTAAAAAAACCAAGTCCTGTCAGTGAGGGAATAGATTTAATATTCAGAATACAACAAACATTTTTGAACATGACCAATTTAGGAATTCAAATTGTTCAATTATGAATATATGATATGAAGGTGTATTTTTTAAAATAAATTGTTAATGTGGGGGTATAACAGAGAGGAAAAATTAATATAAAAATTTTATTCTAGGAGATTGATTTACCAGCTAATATACAGTGAATTGAAAATTTCTAAGTCAGGATCAAACAGGTTATATCTGGTAGTAAATTTGCCTGTGACACAATCTTTCTTTCCTTGACATTTTCTTCCTTTCGTTATATCACCCCCCCCAATTTAAGAGACAAATGTTTTGATATATTCTGCTCTATACCATTGCAAAACTTATTCACAAGTATGAATATTCACATGACTAAATGGAAATTTATTAATGTGTTGTTTCTCCCATGACTTTTGTACATTTTAAGCATACTGTTAATTGTGAATTGAGCCTTTTATCTAATTAGAGATTACTCAGGTTTCAGTAAAGCCAATAGGGGAAGTATTAGTATATACATATATTTCTATATGTATATGCATATATATGCATATACACATGTATGTATATATACACATATAATGCAAAAGGACAATACATAATACACGTGTTAAAATACATGCAACACAGAAATACACAATCATACATACACAATCATACATACACATACATGCATTCCAAGTTGAAGGGAAGTGAATCTAGAAGGACCCTGAGGATTTTGTTTTTGTTATTGTTTTCCCTACTTTCCTGATATAAGAAGATAAAATAATCATGTCCTGCTAAAATATAGCTATTATTTAAGAAAATTTCACTGTTTTTTGAGGACGGATTCTGAGTTGCACCGTCAGGATTCTAGAAATTGCATTAGTTCTAATGGTATTCGGCCTGCTTATGAAAGAGAAACATTCTACTCCTTCGTTATCACATTCCTTTGCTTTGAAAAAAAAATAATATTTCTCAGTGTTTTTATTAGCTTTTTTAATGGGTCCCTGATTCCTATTTATGTCACCAAAATGATACGGAGTTAATAGCAGTTTTCTAGCATAAGACATACCATGAAATTCTGAGAGATAATATCACCAATTATTCACATTGTTTCAGATATAAGTAAACAGGCAGGCAAAAGTAAGCTTTCAACATAAATGTTCTTCAGTATTGTAAAATGACTACACAAATTTCTGCATGAAAAAAAATTTAAAAACTCAAGAGTAATCAAAAGTAAAGAATCCCAAACATCAATACATTATAACTGATTTCACTGTGGTTTACACACACGCACACCCCCATATACATATATATGTATGCATGTGTATATTGTTTATGTGTATGTGCATATGTAAATGTGTATATGCATATATGTGATATGTATGATCATGAGATCATACCACACACATACATCTATATATCAGACTATGCATAGGGGTTGTTGTCTTTATAGTGATATCATCAGTATAAAAGCCAAAGAAACAAAATATACAACAAACTGCTATGACAAAAATGTGGGAAGAGTAAGTGAAGACTAGTTCAATTCAGAATCCATCTCAGATATACCTCAATGGAAATATTTTCAGAATGATTGTAGAAGTCCACATTAGGGATTCTTTTGTTGTTTTTCAGTCATTTTCAGTTGTGCCCTACTTTTTGTTATTCCATTTGGGTTTTTCTTGGCACAGATACTGGTGTGGGTTTTGCCATTTCATTCTCCTGCTCATTTTACAGCTGAGGAAAATAAGGATAAACAGGGTTAAGTTACTTTCACAGGCTTATGCAAGTAATAAATATCTAAGGACAGATTTGAACTCAGGAAGATGAGTCTTCATTACCTGCATTATGGAGCTCTATCAACTAACCTAGCTACCTGTACTGTCAAAATGATATTCAGAGCACCAATGGTGACTATGAATATGCTGGCATAATTCTGAATCACAAAATATGACAGATTCTACATATAGAAGACAGAAGTAAAACATATATTCAGACACCAGAAAGTCAAATCCCAACAACAGAAAACTGAATTCATCATAACAACAAAGAAATCTATATGTCATAACACTGCAGAGAGCAACATCATCCCAAAGTCTTCCCCCAGCCAGACACTCACAAGCCTAACTGTCTTCTTGCTTGTATCCTCTCTTCTCCCTTCATCTTACTGCTCTGACTCCCAGCTTCTTCTTGGCTTGGCCCCACCCTTCCTGCTCCACTGGTTCAGCAATCTCCTACCACCATATGCTCCATGTGATAACAGTCAGCTTATTAAGGGGCAGGGAAGATCTTCAAATTACGATTGCCATTACACTACCCTAAGGTTTTTGCTGACATGACAATGAAATATGAACAATAAGAAAATTGATGAAAAGCCTGGAAGTTTTGTGAACCAAAATTGTCCAACATTTTATTTAAGGGAATCTTTAGCAATCCCAGGTAAGTATCAGCTACATGAGAGAATGGCATGAGGAAGACCTGTGATCAAATCTTATCTCAGATACTTATTAGTTGTGTGACCCTGGGCAAGTCAATTAACCTATTTTCATTATTTTCCTTAACTGAAAATTGAGATAATAATAGAACTTAATTTAGGGATTTGTTGTGAGCATCAAGTGAGATAACATCCGTAAAGTGTCTGGCACATAGTAATCATTTAATAAATACTTGTCCCTTTCTCTTTTCACCTATCCTTAGACAATTTCCCTATAGGTGATGACACAAACTGAAAATTTTTCAGGTAAGTTTACTTAAACTTGACTCAGGTCAATACAATTCAATCAGAATAAGATAGAGAATCTAGGTAATTTATGAGCTAAAAATCATTGATATAAAATAGTGTATATTTCAGAAGTCTGAGGTAGAATTGGGAGCACTAAAACCCATTTTAAAGTGAGAGCAAGAACCCATTTATTGAAATAATAATGTCATATAAAGATTGATTCTTTTTTTCCATTTTTCAAATGCTTTATTAACTTCTGATTTACAATCATTCATTTCAGCCAGATTTTGAGTTATAAATTTTCTCCCAGTTTTTCACGTACCCACCACCCCCAAATAGCAGTCCCACAGGATATCCCCTCCTTCAATCTGCTCTCTCCCATATTTTCTCCTATACCCCTTTCACTTTTCCAGTAGGGCATGGTGGATCTCTATGCCCCAGTACCTGTATATCTTATTTTCCAATTACATGTAAAATAGTATTAATAATAGTATATATATATATATATATATATATATAATGTATATTTAAACATTTCATTTAAAAATTTTGAGTTCCAGATTAATTTCCTTCCTCCCTTGTCACCCATAGGGGAAGATAAGGAGTTCAATATAGTTTGTACATGTGTAGCTAATGCAAAACAATAACATAGTAGATATATTTGTAAAAGACTGACTATATTTCCCTCCTTCCTATCCCACCTCCCACTTGTTCTATTCTCTACTTTGATCCTGTCCCTTTTCAAAAGTGGGTGCTTCCTACTTACCTCCTCCCCAGCCTGCCCTCTCTTCGATCATCCACCCTCTCATCCTCTTCCTTCCTATTCTCCCATAGGATGAGATACTCTATTTAGTGTATATTTTATTCCTTTCCCAAACCAAATTCAATGAGAATAAGGTTGACCCATTCCCTTTTGCCTTCCTATTCTTCCCCTCCATTGTAACCATTTTTCCTTGCCTCTTATATAAGAAATAGTTTACCCCACTCTCTCTCTCCCCATCTCCTCTCATTATGTTCTCTCACCTCTTAATTTAACCTGTTAAGTATCATTCCTTCCTATTAAATTGGTTCTGTGCCCTCTATCTATGTATACCTGTAAACATATATACACACATTCACAAATGTATCCATATGCCCATATACCCTCATATATATATATATATATATATATATGTATATATATATAATTCTATTCCCCTCAACTATTTTCATACTGAGAAAAGTTTCATCAGTTACAATTATTGTTTTTTCCATGTAAGAATGTTAATATTTCAACTTTGATAAGTTCCTTATGATTTCTTTTCCCTGTTTACCTTCTCATGGTTCTCTTGCTTCTTGTATATGAATGTCAAATTTTCTATTCAAATCTGGTTTTTCATCCAGAATGCTTGAAAGTCCTCTATTCCATTAAATGACCATATTATCCTCTGAAACGTGATACTCAGTTTTGCTGGGTAGGGGATTCTAGATTTTAATCCAGCTCCTTTGACCTCCAGAATATCATATTCCATGTCTTTTGATACCTCAGTGTAGAAGCTGCCAGATCCTGGGTTATCCTTATGGTGTTTCCACAATATTCAAATTGTTTCTTGCTTCCTGCTTGTCAAATTCTCTCCCTAATCTGGGAATTCCATAACCTGGCTATAATATTCCTAGAAGTTTTCTTTTTGGTATCTTTTTCAGGAGGTGATCAGTGGATCTTTTCAACCTCTGTTTTGCCCTCTGGTTCAAAGTATCTGGGCAATTTTCTTTGAGAACTTTCTGGAGGATAATTTCTAGGTTCTTACTTTGATCATGGCTTTCAGGTAGTCCAATAATTTTAAAATTATCTCTCCTCGATCTATATTTCCAGGTCAGTGGTTTTTCCCATGAGATATTTCACATTGCCTTGTATTCTTTCATTTGTTTGGATCTCTTCAACAGCATCTTGATTTCTCATAAAATCATTAGTTTCCATTTGCTCCAATCTAATTCTGAAGCAATGATTCTCCTCAGTGAGCTTTTGATATCCTTTTTCCATCTGGCAAATTCGTTTTTTTAAGTCATTCTTCTCCTCATTGCCTTTTTGTTCCTCTTTTGCTATTTGGGTTAGTCTGTTTTTTTAAGGTGTGATTTTCCTCAATCAGGCTGTTGTATCTCATTTCATAATTTTCTTGCATCGTTTTCATTTTTCTTTCCAATTTTTCCTCCACTTCTCTTATCTGTTTCTTAGGGTCCTCTGTGGCCTGTAACTAGCTTGTATTTTCCTTTGAAGCTTTTGGTGCAGGAGTTCTGACTTCACTGTCTTCTTCCTGTTCCATGCTTTCTTCTTTTTTGTCCCCCAAATAGGAGTGTAATGTTGGAATCTTCTGTCTGCTTTGTTTCCTTTGCCTGGTCATGTCGCCCCTCAGTCACTTGTCGCCTGGGCTTTTTGCCATAGTAGGACTCTGCCACCAGACAGGGGAGCTTTTTTCCTAAACTCTATGGTTTTCTCAGCTGCCGGAGGTATTAGATGGGTGCCCTCTCTGAGGCCTCCACATGCTCTGGCAAGCTGTACACACACCCCAGGACCTCCACCCTAGCCTGCAATCCAGATCCAAGCAGGTTAAAGCAAGAGCGATTACCCCTCAGATTGGTAGCTTGGTCCCCCTATACTCTGCAGGCCAGGAGCTGAAGCTGTCAGGTAGCACTGGCTGGCTGTGCTGTTGTCTCAGGGGCTTCTCGCCCCAGGGGCAAAAGCCAACACACTCCCACTTACTGAGTGCCAAAGTCCAGACTGCACTGACCTCTCACTTTGCTCTTTGCATATATGTGTTAATAATTCTGGAAACAGCCACAGGTGCTGCTGATCTGGAGTCCCTCTGGCCGGTGGCTGGTTATACCCGCCTTGGGGATAAACAGTCTGGCTCACAGGGGCCTGGGCTCAGCTCCCAGAGCCTTGAGCTGGCTGATTCTCTCTGGCTTGCTGGGCTGTCCTCAGGGGGATGTCAGCTTCTCTCTTTCATTTTGTGGGTTCTGCAGCGTCAAAGTTTGTTCAGAGTCCCATTTTTACATTGACTGGGGAAGGTGGAAGCCGGAACCCCTGGGAGGTCCTGCTTCCACCATAAAGATTGATTCTTTTCCATTGTGTTGTGTTGTTATACAGAATGTTATATAGTCCTTTTCAGTGTTTTTGTCTTTATAAGAATCTATTACAGTCCTAGGCAAAATCCAGCCCAAGTAATCACTGAATCTTGTGTGAGGAACCAATCAGATGACTAGTACCTCAGCAGGGGTGGGTGGGGATGGATAAGGGAAGGAAAATAGGCAGAGTCTCAGAAGTGGCTTATGCCCTGATCTTTGTGTTAGAAGAAATCCTGGAGCCAGTCAGTCTTAGTACAAAGGATGAGGCTCAATATTCCTGGAAAAGGGCAGTCCTATTTTAAACAAAAATGTAAGGAATGGAGTTATCAAACAATAGATCAGTGAAGTAAAATTGGTTCAAGGCAAAATTATAGAATGTGATAAAAAAAAAAGTGTCTGTGTGAGTGTTATCAAGAGGACAAAACAGTTGTTCATATATCTCCAGAATGGTTCCATTCAAAGAGTAAAACCAACCAGCAAACAACAACAAACTAATTCCAGGCTAACATTATTTATGTTTTTGATGAAGCCACAAGAAGAGAGTTTGAAATGAATGTCACAGTTTACCTATACTCAAAACCTAACATTCTATTCTTATAGCCAAGGAGAGTTGTAGGTTGAACAATAACACAGAAGGATTTATATGTGATTCAACACCATGATCCAAAATATAGTCATTACTTATTTGATGTAAATTCAGAAGATAATTTCTAATGTGTCAAACATCTATTGTTTTCTTATATTGCTCAATACTTCCCTTAACAACTGAGTTGCACAGTGGGTAGAGATCTGGGCCTGGAGTCAGGAAGATCTGAGTTTAAATCCAGCTTAGATAGTAGTTGTGTGACCCTACACAAATTACTTAACCTTTCTGTCTGTCTCAATTTCTTCATTCTAAAAATGAGGATAATAAAAGCACTTATCTACCAGTATATTTTTGGCAGGGGGGAATCAAATGAGATAACATTAGTAAAGTCCTTAGCACATTGTTTAGTATGTGATAGGTACGTTATAAATGCTTTTTCACTTCTCAGTTCCTATTATGATTAATTATATAATTTTCCTCATGTTGAACCATCCTTACATCCTTGTTATGAATTGAAATTGATCAGAGTGAATGAGGTTTGAATAGATTGCTGTAGTTTTTTTTTTTGCCAGATTTTTATTTGAAAATTTTAAATCAGTTTTCAGGGCTGATATTGGTATATGGTTCTCATTCCTGACTTTTTAATCCCATGGTTTAGGTATTAGGACATTATATGTTTCATGTAAGAAATATGGTGAATATTTCTTCTCATATTTTTTAAAAGTCATAATAAAGGTACTAAAAAATGGCTAGCATAATTTTATTATAAATTTACCTGGACCGGGGTATCCACCCTACCTATATATCATAGTTGTTTTAAAAGTAATTCATTATTTTTTTCGATATTATATTATTAATTATCTCTGTGAGCTCTGTTAATATGAGTATTTTATATTTTGGTAGACAATTTATTATTTTTTTGTAAGGTCAATTTTTTGGCATGTGTTTGTATACTAAGTTCTGGAAAATACATCTTTTCTATTATGCTTTTGCCTTATTCTTTTTTTAAAGTTTTGTTAATTGTATTTTCTTCTTTTCTTTTTAATAAGATTGGCAAAATATTGATCAAATTTCTCAACCTTCAACCTTTTCATAGGATCACACATTTTAATGCCCTACTTTTATTATGTTAATATTTATGATATTTTTAGGGTAGTTAATTATTTCCCAGGTATGTGGAGATGGAGATGCATGAAAGAAAGCCAGTGGCATTGGATTTAGGAACACATAACATGATAGGAAATAAGGTATAAGATGACAGGAAAGTTAGGGAGGGGATGAGGTTTGGAAAGACACTAAATGTCAAACATCAGATTTTGTATTTTATCATAGAGTTGATAAGGAGCCACAGGAATTTATTGAGTAGAAGGATGACATGGTCAGGGTTGTGCTTTAAAAGGAAAATTATTTTGGTGGCTGAAGGGAGGGTAGATTAAAGTGGGGAAGAAATTGAGGCAGAAGACTGGTCAGCAGGCTATTGTAATAATGCAAGTGTAAGTTGATGCAGTCCTGAACCAGAATGGTGGCAGTGTCTGTGGCAGCATATTCAAGAGATGTCCAAAGATAAAACTCAAAGACCTTAACAACAGATTGAACATGAGAGGTGAGAGACAGTGAGTGCAGGATGACACCCATGTTTTCAGTCTATGTATCTTTGAGGATAGCATTGCTTCAACAGTTATGAGGAAGTTGGGAGAAGAAAGTATTTAAGGTCATGATGATAGGTTCGATTTTGAACAAGTTGAAGCAGAGAGGTTATGGCAGGATAGGTAGATCTGGAAATTATCAGCATAATTAAATACTTGGGAGCTGATGAGGTCACTAAATGAAGATCCAGAGAGAGTCTGGGGGGCACATAGAGTTAGAGGGCATTGAAATGACTGAGGATCCCCAGTAGAAGAGGATCTGCTATGCAGTAGTATGATAAGTAGGAAGAGGACCAGGAAAGCATACTATTCCAAAAAACTGGAGAGAGGAGAGTATTAAGGAGAAGAGGGTTAACAACAATATTAAAAGCTACAGAGAGGTCAAGGAGAATGATTATTGAGAAATGGCCATTAGATTTGGCAATTAAAAAATCTTTGGTAACTTTGGAGAGAACAATTTCAGTGAAATGATGTGGTTGGAATTCAGTTTGTAATGTATTAAGAATGAATTTGAGGGTAGAAAGTAGATTCACCTATTTTAGATTACCTTCTCAAGGAGTTTGGCTACATAGGGCAGAAGAGTTCTAGGATGTTGGCTAGTGGGGAATGGAAGATAAAGTGAGAGTCTTAAAGGAGTCATAGGCATACTTGTAGGCAGTAGAAAAGGAGCCATCTTCAAAGTCTCTGTTTTGCCTCTACAATAAAATACAAACTTCTCAAGTCTAAAATTGGCTGCTGTCAACATTCTGACTCCTATCTATTTTTCCAATCTTATTTCACATAGATCTCCTTCATGCGTTCCTCATGCATTACTGTCAATCTTGCCTTGTGAACACTGTATATTCATGATCTTCCATTTTCCATTTCTATGTTTTTGAATAAGTGCATTGGGCAGTGGGTAGAGCAACTGATTTGCAATCAGAGTCTTTGTTGATTCTGCCCAAGTGTCTCTGCCAAGTAATTTAACCACTCTGGGTTTAAGTTTCCTTATCTGAAATATGAGGATGTTAGTCTAGATCACCTCTAAGATTCTGTGATTCTATTGTAAAGCACCACACCTTTTGCATGTGAACAGTTAGGTTGCTCAAAGGGTCAGGGGAGAAAAGAACATTTCTACTATGAAAACTGATGAAAAATCTACTTCTTAAAAAAAATCTAAGAGAAAACCTATTGAAGAAAACAACACACACACACACAACTGTTTTGAGGGCTGTATAGAAAATTGTCCCCTAAGATGAATATACTGAAAGAACTAGCTTGAAGGCAGAAATATTTCTGGAATATATGAGAGATGCAAACCATGGTGGTCCATAAACTCACTTGCATGTGTTTGGTTTTTTTTCTGGTTTTAAAGTCTATAACTGATTGTTTTGTTGTGGAGCGTGCTTTTCTGTGAAAGGAAGCCTGGAGCTGACTTTATGAAGCAGAAACTCCTGCTATTTTCAGATGTGAGAGACTTTTTTTCTCTGTCTTAAAGAAGCTGTTTGTCAGTTAAAGTGTGTGACACTTCTCAGCACTCTCCTTCCCTAAAAGAGTAGTTATGTGGTGCATTGGATAGAATGCTGTGCCTACAGGCATGAAGAATTGAGTTCAAATCCAGCCCCAGACACTTACCAGCTGTATGTATGACTGCAATTTACTTAACTTCCATTTGCCTCACTTTTCTCATCTGTAAAATGATGGTCATTATAGCATCTAGTCCACAGGTTCTTGGGAGAATCAATTTTGAGATAATATTTGTAAAGCACTTTACACAGTGCCTTTCACATAGTACACAGGTGCTTAATAAATATTTATTTTCTTCCTTCCTTCCTTTGCTAAATGGGAGAATAGTAAGGACCAGAGCACTTCCAAGACAGGATAGCAGGTTTTTGTTCCTTTGTTTGGGATATGATTGTTCCAGGAGATATGAAGGACATTAAGGCCTAAAATCCACAGTTATTAGTTGCCCTAGGTGCACCAATATACCCCCTTATTTGTCTCTCTGCTTTGTTTCTATAAGCATGTGACTGCTATTGAATTGACTGAGAGTGTGACTCAGGTTTACAGGATTATTGTAATGTTGGGATTATTCTTGTTTTTGTCTTTTATTGAGTGCTATGATAGCTCATTAACAGGATTTCCCAGAAGCTTTCTCACTCTGGATAATAATTGTGTCCCTTTTACCTTCCCACTCTGGAAGATCCCTCCTCTTCTGTGGCTCCTTCCTTTGACTTATGAATTCCTCCTGGAGCTTTCTTTTTGAATTGGTGCCCAGGCCAGCCATGAATACTCCTAATGCCTCTCACAGACCAATTCTTGACTTTCTGGTCTGTCGTACCATGACACACTCTGGAGGCTACGTCTAAAATGATAAACTTTTCACCCTGGAAAATTCCCCCCACACCTTGGACCACTCCTCTAATTGATGGGTTGCCCACAGAACCTACACTCTAAGGAAGTGCATAGGGCATTCCCGATGTTTATACCACACATCTGGTTCTAATACTCATTCCAGACTTACCCACAATGCCCTTTTGGGGTACATTTTCTCCTCCATCTCCACTTTTTTTGTTTTTATGGCCTTTTATATCATGTCTTCCTCTATTATAATGTAAACTCCTGGAAAGTAAGGATTGTCTCTTTTTTGTCCAAATTTGTACACCCATACTTTAGCACAGTGACTGGCACAGAGATAGTGCTCAATAAGTACTTACTGATTTGATTTGTTGCCTTAGTAAATGCTGTGATTATTTTTACTGTGCTCAGGAGCTACAATGGCAAGTAATAGATGTGTATCTTCCATAAGCCAGAATAATATATATATTCTCTCTCTCTCTCACACACACACAGAGAGAGAGAGAGAGAGAGAGAGAGAGAGAGAGAGAGAGAGAGAGA
>NW_027187308.1:2603272-2612789 GCF_028583685.1 Petaurus breviceps papuanus | reverse complement strand
GAGAGAGAGAGAGAGAGAGAGAGAGAGAGAGAGAGAGAGAGAGAGAGGAGAGAGAAAGGTAGAGAGGGAGGAAGGAAAGAAAGAGACATAGACAGAGAAAGGAAGAACATTCAGGTAGAGAGATTTTTGAGCCACAGGAGCATCGTGAACATTCTCCAGGAACACTAGTCCTGCCAGAATGAGTTAAGGTTAGATGAGTAAGTTAGTCCAGAGAGAGAAAGATAGTTGGGGTCAGCACCACAATCAGCCTACACTATCATCATCAATGGTTCACATCTGGAATTCACATTGTTCTTATCTCTGATTCATAGAATTCCTAGATTCCCTTCAATCTTTCTATCATCTCTCTGTCTCTCTATCTACCTATCATCTATCTATCTCTCTATCTATCTATGTCTGTCTGTCTCTCTGTCCGCTTATCTCTTCATTTATCTATGCATATTTTCTCAGAAAAAAAGTTAGCTCCTAGAGTCTGAAGCTGTTTTCTTTCAGTTTTTATATCTATGGTGGTAAGCTTTAATGAAGGAAAATATTTCTTATCCTAGGAGTCTGTTCATATGTACCTCATTGCTTCACAATCTTCATGGAATTTCTTCCAAAATAGGATTGGTCTCTGAGCACTTCAGGAACTCACACAGCAACTAAGATTAGGTAGAAGGAGGATGGCTCTAGAGTATAACACATTTCTATTAGTTTCAATATTTCTATTTAATTTGTTCTGATATGTCTGTTCTGGTAGATTAGATTTAATTCTATGATAATACAGAATAATGTACAAATACAGTGGTTACAGGAGAAGAATATTGCCTCTTATTCATTTATTCCCAGGGTGTCACTAGCTTAGACAGATGTGTTTGTGTTGAGCTAAAAGACTAAAAATGGAGTTTGTTGTTTTGAGATAAACAGACACACACCTTGATCTATACTTTTTGGAGAGGGAGGAGCACTTTTGAAACTTTAAAAGGTACATTTCTTATCTCTATCCATGCCTAGTAAAATATGAACTAAGTACAGAATTACATCAATTGAACTCCTACAAATGGAGCAAGATGGGGAAAGAATTATTAGAATCTTCCCATAGAATACAAAGATTGGAAGAGAGACAGTAAAAGCATCTACTTCATTCCCTTCTCCGGAGGACAAACAACTGCATAGCCTTGGAGAATATCTGTAATTTTTTTTTAAATTACAATATTAGGTTTTACGCTCCTTGAGGTCAGGGACTATCTTTTGTCTCTTTTTGTATCCCCCATGCTTAGCATGGTGCTTGGCACATAGTAGGCTTTTAAATGTTATTTGAGTGAATACTGAATCATTAAAAATTAAAGTATGGTATAAATTAGCATGCAAATGAACATCTTTATCGAAAACCTAAAATCACTAGTTTATAATTTTCTAAGCTCACTACCCTGAAGCATCATCATAGATACTGGATGGAAGAGGAAGAGTTAATTAAGCATAATGTGATATAGCACATTCTTTCCACCCTGTTGGAAAAAAGCTACTAAAGATTCAGTGTGTGCTTTTTCAAGAATATATTAAACATCATCAAAAATCTCTTTAGTAAGTAGATAGCTGTACAGGGTTTTGGGTATAAATAGAATTTTACAAAATTATTCTCTGCTCTTAAGGGGGTTACAGTCCCAGAGTACACTTTAAAAATACAAAATGAAAAAAAAAACCTTCACAATATATTTTATAGCTATTCTTTTCATTCTAGTGTGCATCATCCTAGATTCATCCTAGTTCACTGCCTCATGATCTCTGCCCTCAACTATTGCAATAGCCCTCTAATTGTTCTTCTTTGTTCATTCTAGGCTCTTATTGTTAGCTCCTCTAGATATCATTTACCTAGAGCTTAGAGTGGCTTTAATGGTCATCATATCCAAAACCTTCATTTTACAGATAATGAAATTGAGGTCCAAAAAAATTTGTTATATTCTAAAAATCATAAATCTAGTCAGTATGGGAGAAGGGATTCAAGCCTATAACTTCCTAATACGTTTGCAGCTATCTGACCATTTTACCATGCTATACAGCTATACATCCACTATACAGTTCCCAAATAAATAATAATAATAGCTAGCATTTGCATAGTGCTTACTATGTGCCAGGAACTGTGCTAGGTGCATTATAATTATTACCTCATTTTATACTCACAACAACCCTGACCTGTAGGTGTTATTATTATTCCCATTTTAAAGATGAAGGAACTAAACAAAAAGAGGTTAAATGAATTGCCCAAGGTCACAGAGCTAGTGTCTGAGGCTGGACTTGAGCTCAAGTCTTCCTAACTCTAAGCTCAGGGGTCTATCGTATGAATCTAGCTGCCTTGTTATTTAGTATTTCTACAACATAGGTCTGACTTTGTTTCTCCCTTACTCAAAAATCTTCAGTGGCCCCTTCTTCTAGGATAAAAATAAAACTCCCTCCACTCATTCCACAAATATTTTGTCCTCCATGGTCTGTTTCTCACTCTTTCCAGAAAATTCATATTATTTCCTTTCTTGTACTCAACACTCCAGCCAAACTGAGCAGCTACCTCTTCTCTGAGCGCAATGTTCTATGTCCCCCTTTTGTGTCTTTCACAGGCAATCAGTCCCCTATGCATCCCATCCTCCACTTGGAATCTCCAGCTTCCGTCAAGTTTCAGCTTAAATGCTATCTCCTGTGTTAAGGATTTTTCAATTCTTCCAGTTGGCATTGCTCTTTCCCTCTTGAGATCACCTTGCTTTTATTCTACTTACCCATATGCATGTTTTACCCCTAAAGTAGAATGTAAGCTCTCTGAGGTCAAAGATTTTCATATATATCTTTGAACTTCCAGAGTCTAGTACAGAGGGCTACCCACAGTAGGTACTTAATAAACGCCTGTTGAATTAGTTATCAAGATAAACCAGATTATGTCTTAAATAGTCACTATGCACATTTTCTGTGTAATATAGATTGAAGCCAGAATTCTGAGCCAAATGTTGAAAAGTTAAGCTATCTCAAATGACTGCTCACTTAGCAGCCCAGTGATCACTCAGTTGTCAATGTCGTTTTATTTGACAGCCAATGGCTGAACCAGAAAGTGCTGCTAATGGAATTGTCTAATAGAACTGCATACACAGTTATTCTCACATCTTACTTGAGATGTTATCCTTTCAAGCATTTTAATTGTCATGTTTAATTCAAAGGTCTTTTGACTTGTGCAAAGAACTTAGCACCCATTTTTCTGTTTGTTAAAATGGTATTCAATGTATACATATTATGCTTTTGTCATTTAGGCCCCAAGGGGTATGATTGGTAACAGTTAAGTAAGAAACTTTTGACAAGTCCCCAGATAACAATTAGGCCCATGACTTGGTCTTATAATTGGTTAGTTATTTATGAGAAGCTTCTATGCTTTTTTTTTTGAAAAAAAAACTCAAAAATTAAAATTTTCCTTATTGAACAGAAATAATTTAGTTTCATATTTCTATTAGTTCTGTTAAGTAGAATCAAATGTAACCTTTTTGGAGACAAAGACTATCTCATTTTTGCTTTTGTATCTAGCACTTAGTGAAAGTACCAATAAATACTTGTTGATTGCTCTATGGATTTTTTTTTTAAATTTCAGTGTCCCCTCCTTGATCTCCATTTACAAATAAATATTACACATGTACCATAGCAGGTAGCAACTGGGTCTATCATTTCATTAATAAAGTGAACTCTTAGGTAAGGAAACTATCTGTATTAATGCCTATTATATACCCTTCTTTCAAAATAATAAATATTCTTAGAAGTCTCTAGATAAGTGATGTCCAACTAAAATGGAAACCAAGGCCACTAAATCCTATCTAAACATCCCTGTGTGTGCATATTGATTTAGCCAAGCACTAACACTATCTGTTTTATTTTATTTTCACTTATATCTCTAAATTAACATTTTAATCTGTTTTGGGCTGCGTTCAAGACACCTCTGTCCTAGAGCACTAAGAAGCTGTGGCCTGTTTAGAATCATACAACCAATGTGTCAGAAGTGAGATGATTCCAGGTCTTTCTGACTCCAAGGTCAGTCCTCTGTCCATAGTGTTTATACTACTCAGACCTCATCATGCACCAGCCAAATTCCATTTAAAGCCTTCCTTGATCATTGGAGTAGACCCTGACTTCTCTTCTTCCTGATCATTTATAACACTTACCTATCTGTGACATCCATTTTATCTTTAAAACAATTCAGTTCATCATATTATGGACTGTCAAGTTTTGTTTTCTGTTTTGTGTCTAAAATTTTATTATTTGTAACTTTTGTCTCTGTAACAAAATCAAAAACTTCTTATATTTAAGAACCATGTTTGTTCTTAAGAGAAATGGCATGATATATTAGATAAAAAGGGTTGAACTTTGAATCAGAAGATCTGGATTCATGTCCCAACTCTACCCTATTATAATGTTAAATACTTACCTCAGTTTTTTCATCTGTAAAACAGAGATAATATTGTTTATTCTAGCACAGTGCAAAGTAAGCAGCATATAGAAAAAGAAAGAGAACTGGATCTGTAGTTAGAATTCTTGGGTTCAAATCTTGACTCTGCCACTTAATACTTGTGTAACCTTGGACAAAGCACTTAAACTCTCTGATTTCTCTTATCCATAAATTGAAGAATCTGGACTACATTACTTCCAATACCCCTTTCAGCATTAAGTATAGTATATTAACTCATTTAATCCTCATGAAAGTGCTTTGTAAAGTGATCTAAACATGTGAGCCCATATGCAGTATTTTTTTTTTCATATCCAAGAATGACTTACCATAATGGTAGAAAAGAAAAGCAGATTGTCATCAAATTTAAGATTTATTGAATTGGATTAATTGCCTATGGAGGATGATAGCACTGAGTGAAAATCCTGAAATATCTGTTTATTGGTACCAAATTAATTTGTTTCCCAAGTCACGATTCATAGAATTGCAATACTTGGATTCTAACATCTATTCAGATAAATTAACATATGCCCTTTGGTATGTTGTTCAATTCATTGTGTTTGGCTTGGTTTGTTTATTTCTGTACAACATAAGAATTAATAAGTCTTATTTCCTAGGACTATGGTAAAGATTAATGATATAACATTTGTGAATAGGAAGCTTTTTTTTCTATATGTCAAATTATTTTTTTTTTACTTTCACATTTACATTAGTCAGGTTATAAAGACAGATTGTATCAGATGGAATGAAAAATGGTAAAGAGGATATAAAACCAAACAAGAAAAGGAAAAAGATCAGGTATTTTGCTTCCATCTGATATAAACTGAGTTCTTTCTAATTCTTTCTCTGGATGCACACATTTCTCTCCATCATGAGTCTTTTGGGATTGATTTATATCAATGAATTGCTGAGAAGAGTCCAGTCTATCAAAGTTGGTCATCACACAAACGTTGTGTCTGTAATTGTGTACAAATTTCTCCTGGTTCTACTCTTCTCACTCAGCATCAGTTTGTATAAGGCTCTCCAGGTAAATATGAAGTCCATCTGCTCCTCATTTCTTTTTTTTTTTTTTAAGCAATTGGGGTTAAGTCACTTGCTCAAGGTTACACGGCCAATTATTTCTGGCTGTGGTGCTAAGCTCCTCATTTCTTATAGCATAATAGTATTCCATTATATGCATATACCACAACTTGTTCAGCCATTCCCCAATTGATGGGCACACCCTTAATTTCCAGTTCTTTGCCACCACAAAAAGAGCTGCTATAAACATTTTTGTACATGTGGGTCTTCCTCCTACTTCTATGATCTCTTTGGGATCTAACCCTAGGAGTGGTATTGTTGGGTCAAAGGATATGAAAGTATTTATAGCCCTTTGGGCATAATTCCAGATAGCTCTCCAAAAAGGATGGATCAGTTCACAACTCCACCAGCAATGCAGTAATGTTCCAATTTGCCCAAATCCTCTCCAGCATTTGTCATTTCCCTGTTTTGTCATCTTAGCCAATCTGACAGGTGAGATGAGGTACCACAGAGTTGTTTTGATTTGTATTTATCTAATCAATATTGATTTAGCGAATTTCTTCATGTGATTATAGATATCTTTAATTTCTTTCTCTGAAAATTGCCGGTTCGTATCCTTTGACCATTTATCAATTGGGGAATGACTTGTATTCTTATAAATTAGACTCAATTGTATGTATATTTTAGAAATGAGTCTTTTGTCAGAGACATAGGTTGTGAAAATGCTTTCCCAATTTCCCACCTCCCTCTTAATCTTGGTTACATTGGCTTTGTTTGTGCAGAAGCTTTTCAATTTCATATAGTAAAAATACATTTTATAATTTTCTCTAATTCTTATTTAGGCATAAAGCCTTTCCCTCTCCACAAATCTGACAGGTAAACTATTCCTTGTTTTACAAGACTGCTTACAGTATCAACCTTTATACCTAGATCATGCACACATTTATACTTGATTTTGGTGTATGGTGTTAGATAATTGTCTATGCCCAGTTTCTACCATACTATATTCCAGTTTTCCCAGCAGTTTTTGGCAAATAGTGAGTCCTTATCCCAAAAACTAGGGTCTTGGGGTTTATCAAACAATAGATTACTATAGTCATTGACTTCTGAATCTCGTGTGCATTATCTATTCCATTGATCCACTCCCCTATTCCTCAGCCAGTACCAAGTAGTTTTGATGACTGCTGCTTTATATTACAGATTGAAATTTGGTATAGCTAGTCCACCTTCCCTACCATTTTTTTTCATCAATTCCCTTGATATTCTGGACTGTTTATTCTTCTAAATGAATTTTGTTACTATTTTTTTCTAGCTCTATAAAGTAGTTTTTTGGTAAATTAATTGGTATGGCACTAAATATATAATTTAATTTAAGGAAAATTGTCATTTTTATTATATTAGCTCAACCCAGTCATTAGTAATTGATGTCTTTCCAATTAGTTAAATATGACTTTATTTGTGTGAAAAGTGTTTTGTAGCTGTGGTCATATGTCTTGGGTTTGTTTTGGCAGGTACATTCCAAAATATATTATAATATATACAGTAACTTTAAATGGGATTTCTCTTTCTATCTTTTGCTGTTGAATTTCATAGGAAATATATAGGAATGCTGAGGATTTATGTGGGTTTGTTTTATGTCCTGCAACTTTGCCAAATTTATTTTTTGTCTCAAGTAGTTTTTTTAATTTATTCTCTAGGATTCTCTAAGTATATCATCATATCATCTGCAAAGAGTGATAGTTTTGTCTTTTCTTTGCCTAATTTGATTCCTTTGATTTCTTTTTCTTCTCTAATTGCTACTGCTTACATTTCTAGTACCAGATTGAATAAGAGGGGTGAGAGTGGACACCCTTGTTTCACCCCTGATCTTATGGGAAATGCTTCTAGCTTCTCCCCATTACAGGTAATACTTGCCTATGAGTTTAAATAGATGCTACCTATTATTTTAAGGAAGTTTCCATTTATTCCTAAACTTTTTAATGTTTTTAATAGGAATGTATTTTGTATTTTGTCAAAAGCCATTTCTGCATCTATTGAGATGATCATGTGGTTTCTTCTACTTTTATTGTTGATATGATCAATTAGACTGATGGTTTTCCTAATATTAATACATCCTTGCATTCCTGGAATAAATCCTTCCTTATCAAAGTGTATTATTCTTGAGATAAGTTGCTTTAGTCTTTTTGCTAGAATTTATTTAGAATTTTTGCATCTATATTCATGAGGGAGATTGGTCTATAATGTTCTTTCTCTGTTTTATCTCTTCAGATTTAGGTATCAGTACCATATTTGTACCATAAAAAGAATTTATTGGTATTCCTTCTTCACTAATTTTCCTAAATAGTTTGTAGAGTACTGGAATCAATTGTTCTTTAAATGTTTGATAGAATTCAGTAATAAATCCATCTGGCCCTGTAGATTTTTTCCTGGGAGTTAACTAATGGTTTGATCAACTTCTTTTCCTGAGATGGGGTTATTTAAGTAATTTATTTATTCTTCAGTTAAACCAGGTAACTTGAAATATTGCAATTATACATCTGTAATGCGAATGTAAATTTTAAAGATCTTCCCTGCCCCTAGGCTAAAGTGTACCAGAAGCCTGGGGAGGGAGGCTTGTTTTTCAGTAGATACTTCTTGATTGGCCAGTGGGTCAATAACGTTGTTACATTCTCTGAGCCAGGAGAAGGCTATATAAGCCCTGATGTGTAGCTTTGTTTTGGGACTCACTTTGAGAAGTGTTCTGTGATTTGATCTGAATTCTGGGAAGCCGTTGTTGAGAGTCCCCCGGCTTTGAAAAACCCAGAATGTGGAAACCCAGATGTTGACTGGGTATGGATGTAATGGTTGGACAGTTTGGAAATCTGTCTACTTGATCTGTTTCTGTCTTGATAATTATGCCTGTATACTTTGAGGTTCAGGGTGCTGACCTTTTCTCCTGAACAAGGTAAACGATATATGTCTGACTGATTAAAGTAAGCTTGTTAACCCATTTTGAGTTGCTTTCCTTTAACAAAGCAGATCCAAGAACCTGTGGTAGCTGCAAACCCTGAGGATGCTTGGGGTGCTTGCTGCTACAACATCCATTTCCCTAAGATTGTCAAAATTATGTGCATGCAATTGGGAAAAATATTTCCTTATTATTGTTTTGATTTTGTCTTCATTGCAGGTTGTTTCACCCTTTTCACTTTTGATACTAATAATTTGGATTTCTTCTTTCTTTTTTAGCATATTCACTGTATATCAATTTTATTGTTTTATTTTTCATAAAACCAGCTCACAGTTTTATTTATTAATTCAATGGTTTTCTTAATTTCGATTTTATTAATCTCTCCTTTGGTTTTCAATATTTCTAATTTATTATTTAACTGGGGGTTTTGAATTTGTTCTTTTTCTAAGTTTTTCAATTGCATGCCCAATTCATTGACCTCCCTTTTCTCTAATTTAATCACGTATGTACTTTGGGATATAAAACTTCCGCTAAGAACAGCCTTTAATGCATCCCACAAATTTTCGTATGTTTTCTCAATATTATCATTCTCTTGAATGAAATTACTGATTGTTTCTATAATTTCTTGTTTTACCCACTCATTCTTTAGGATTAAATTGTTTAATTTCCAACTAGTTTTTAGTCTGTCTTTCCATGGCCCCTTATTACATATACTTTTTATTGCATAATGATCTGAGAAGGATGCATTTAATATTTCTGCCTTACTACATAAAATTGTGAGGTTTTTATGCCCTAGAACATGGTCAATTTTTGAGTATGTGCCATGAACTGCTGAGAAGAAAGTATATTCCTTTTTATCTCCATTCAGTTTTCTCCAGATATCTATCATACCAATCCTCTTTAAAATCCTGTTCACCTGCTTAACTTCTTTCTTGTTTATTTTGAGATTGGATTTATCAAGTTGAGAGGGTGAGATTAAGGTCTCCCACTAGTTTAGTTTTACTATCTATTTCTTCCTCTAATTCCTTCACCTTCTCCTCTAGGAATTTGGATGCCATACCACTTGGTATATATATATATATATATATATATATATATATATA
>NW_027187308.1:2567596-2603172 GCF_028583685.1 Petaurus breviceps papuanus | reverse complement strand
AGGATATAGTTTCCTTCCTTATCTCTTTTAATTAGGTCAATTTTTGCTTTTGCTTTATCTGAGACAAGGATTGCTACCCCTGCTTTTTTTTTTTTACTTTAGCTGAGGCATGATATATTTTACTCCAGTCTTTTACCTTTACCCTGTGTGTATCCCTCTGTTTCAAATGTGTTTTTTGTAAACAGCATATTGTAGGAATATGATTTCTAATCCACTCTGCTATCCATCTCCGTTTTATGGGAGAGTTCATTCCATTCACATTTACAGTTATGATTGTTATCTCTTTCTTTCCCTCTTCCTTATTCCCTCCCCTGTTAATGCTCATATTTTCCCCCCTACTCCCTCCCCACCCCTTAATATTTTTCCTGTGGACCACCATCTCCCTCAGTATTCCCTTATCAGCCCCCCCTCCTTTTCCTCCTTTTTCCTCTTATTTCTTCGCCCCCTACTAACCACCACCCCCTTTGTAGCCCTTTCCCCCTCATACTGCCTGTAGAATATTTTTATGCTTAATGAAGTATTTTATTTCTTCTTCTCACCAAGAGTGACAGGAACAAATCTAATGCTAAGCTCCTCTCCCTCCCGTCTTTCCCTCTATAATGATACTTTTGGCATTACTTCTCCATAGAGTCCTATGCTTAACTGCTTGTTATTCCCTCCTTGCATCAGAAGCAATGAGGGAAAAGGTGGTATGATTCTCATCTCCCTCCCTTCTTTTCCTCTGCTCTACTGTTTTTCTGCTTCTTTGTGTGGCATAATTGACCCTTTTCCACTTCATTCATTTCTCTCCTTTGATTGCAGTCCCTTTGTAGCCCTTAATAAGATGTTTTTAAATCATCATTTTGTGTATTTTATACTCTTACCCTCTACTTGTCTATAACCAGTTTGATCTTATCAAATAGTAGGGTGTGTGTGTTTGTGTGTGTGTGTGTGTTTTCCTTGTTTACCTTTCTACATCACTGCTGCATCTCGTAATTGGAGGTTGAATTTTCCATTGAGATCTGGCTTTTTTATCAGGAAGGTCTGGAACTCTGTTTTATCATTGAATAGCCATCTCTTTGCCTGGAAGAATATGCTCAATCTCGATGGGTATGTGATCCTTGGTTGTAACCCGATCTTATTTGCCTTCTGGAAAATTGTTTTCCACTTCCTCCAATCTTCCATTGTAGAGGCTGCCAAATCCTGTGTGATCCTCACTGGGGATGCTCAATATTTGAATTGTTTCTTTCTGGACACTTGAAGTATTTTCTCTTTTATCTGGTAGTTCTGGAATTTAGCCACAACATTTCGAGGACTTTTCAGTTTGGGATCTCTTTCAGCAGGTGTCTAGTGGATTCTCTCGATTTCTATTTTACCTTCAGGTTCTAGTATCTCAGGGCAGTTTTCCTTAACGAGCTCTTGGAGAATGTTGTCCAGGTTCAGTTTTTCATCATGATTTTCTGGTAGGCCTATGATTCTCAGATTATTTCTCCTGGATCTGTTTTCCAGGTCAGTTATTTTTCCATTGAGGTATTTTACCTCTTTTTCTATTTTTTTATTATTGTCATTTTGTTTGACTAATTTTTTTTCCTCATAGAGTTATTTGTTTCAATTTGGTTGATTCTAGTTTTTAGCAAATCATTTTCCTTGGTTAATTTTTGGAGCTCCTTTTCCATATCATACCTTTCTTTTTAGAGGGATGTTTTCTTCATTATAATGTTTTTTTCTAATTCTTCAATTTTGGTTTTGAGAGAATTATTCATTTTGTCTTCTATCTCTCTCATTTGGTTTTCAAAGTTCCTTTTGATCTCATCTAGGAGAGCCTTCTGTGCTTGGGACCCATTCCCTGTTGATGTTTCAGCTGTGCGTGTGGAGTCCACATTGTCTCCCTCTGAGTTTGGTTCCTCCCTCTGAGGATAGTAGGACTCCAGAGTCTTTGTATTCTGCTTTCTACCCATTTTGAGGCAGGGCCCTAGCCATGACCTTCCTCTAGGGATCCTAAGCCTTTACTGTAGAGGGTTTTGCCCTGAGGCAATACTTACAATGTTTTCAGGGTCAGAGTGAGTGGGTTGGAGCAGGCAAGGTTCACTCTGTCATCCTGGTCTTTGGACGTCCTGATAGGGACTCTTTTTTTTTTTTTTAATTTCTGGGCTATGAAGTGGTAGCCCCAGGAGTTTTTGCTGTCCCAGACAGGGACCCCTGCATTTGCTTCTTATCTTGCTCTTTCCAGTCCCAGCCCTTTGGTGATAGGCCTGGTAGTGGCCCTTGTGGTTGCTGGGATGACTTGCCCTCTGAGTTGATCAGGCACCTTCTGGGCCTGCCTCTGGCTCTGTGGGCCGTGCCTTCTGGGCCTGCCTCTGAAGCTTTTGTTAATAGTTCACTTAATCCTCAATAAACTATATCAATATTGTACTTGTTTAATATTGTTTATTGCATCTTTCTCCTTTTATATCAAATATTCTGAGATTTTATGTACATATATAATCAGGAAATTGTATCTATAATATAGTTTAATATAATTATATTTAAATCTAGTATATTTATTTGAACAATATATTTACATTTTATATGAATTTGTGTGTGTATACACAGATACACACATATTTATCTATGTAGAAAAAAAATGAGAGGAAGCATGGTATAACAGCTAGAGAGCTGGACCTGAAATAAGAAAGACTTGGATTTGAGTCCTCTATGTGATATACTGCCCATGTGACCTTTGAAAAGTCACTAAATTCCTTAGTCATTTTCAAACACAAATAAAGCTTAAGACTACTGATTAGAGCAAAAAGAAGAAAAGCAAAAAATACAAAAGTATATACAATGTCTCATCTGTTTACTTTGCTTTGGAGAAATCCATTCCATGGTATTTTTCACTGACTTTTAGTCAAGTTCCTATGTTTGTTGTGTGTTCCCCGCCCGAGAACCCAATAGCATGTAACTCCTTACTCTGGAGAAGAATACTTTGCCCTGGATGAGGGGTGTAGCAGAGTTGGTGAGAGGTGAGAGAGTTTCAATTCTCATCCTATTCCCCTTTGGGACTCTCTAGACTCAAGTCTTCAAGTGTTCAGTCACTTTGGATGCTTCTACCTTCCAACTTTGAGAGGTCAACTACACTGCATGTTGCTGAATGAAAACACTCTGGGACATGGAATAATGTATAATCTCATTCTCCTTGGAGAGGTAGATGACCAAGAGAATCGACAGCACAATAGTCTGATGTAACAACACTCCATTAGTTAATCATCAGAGTAAAAGATCCACTTTTTGTTATAATTGTGGATTGAATGGACATGTTGGCTTTAATGGCAAAGAGAATGTATCCTTGGGCATGAAGAAGTAGAGATTTTCTAATCTATCATAGGAAAACCAGAATAAGATCATGGTAAGTAGTAACCCTGTTCTCCAAGGACAGTGACATTGACCTCAACATCACTTCTCTATTGATCTATTCCATCCCTACTCATTGGACCTTGTACAGACATTATGTTAAAAGTAGAAAATGTAGACTGCAATGCTGTCCTGGACAGGGGATATCAAGTTACCATCTTTTCTCAAAATTTTTATGACAATATTTAGTTAGAATATCATTACAACCTACGACAGACCTTGGACTTGGTGGTTCGAGTCATAAAGACTATCCTTGCATGGGATAAATCCAGGACAGTTAAAATTCCCCAAGGAAGTTGGTGCGATCATAAAAGTGAAAACTGACTCTGGCACATCCATACTCTCCAACTCTCATTGTAATGTCAGCACTGATTGGAATTAATTCTAGTCTTTTCAAAATTTTAGCAGGATACTGCAAATGACAAGCTGAGACCTAATACTGTCACATTTCAACCATTCATGTAGATTGTGCAGAGGCTTACAAGAGAATAGAGGCAATAGGTTCCACTGGACATCACAGGAGCCCCAGTTGTTCACCTTCTGTGCTACATATTGAGGTATTTGACTTTGGGCATTCTTCAATACCACAAGAGTGAAAGTAAAGTTTGAGGCTGGAACTCAGAAAGAGGACAGAAATATTCTCACTGCATAAGTGGGATGCGGTATGTGTTCAAGGTACAACCCACAGAATTCAGTTCAACAATTCCTACCCATTCATGGGAAGAACTGACAATCTTCATCATGTCCCAATCCCTAACTTTCTACACTAGAAACTTCATGGAGTTTCCCCTCGGGTAAGATGTAGGAACTTCTATCTTGGTTGAGACCTGGACATAAAACTTGGGATCCGTCTTCACCCCAGATCAGAAGTTACCTTGAACTATATCATATCCCCTAGACTGATGATCTTTTTTTTTAAAGCAATTTTGGTTAAGTAACTTGATCAAGGTTACATGGCCAGTTATTTCTGGGTGTGGTGCTAAATATCTGAGCCCGGATTGGATCCCCAGGTCATCACAACTCCGGGGCTGGTGCTCTCACTCACTGAGCCCCTTGGCCACCCCTAAGCAATTGGGGTTAAGTAACTTGCTCAAGGTTACATGGCCAGGTGTTTCTGGGTGGGTGCTAAATGTCTGAGCCCAAATTTGATCCCCAGGTCATTCTGACACTGGGGCCGGTGCTCTTACTCGCTGTGCTACCTGGCTGCCCCAGTGATCTTCTTTTGAACCACATGACACTAGGCCTCACCACTGATGTGCCCCTTTGCAAATGTGGGCCCCACTTTCTCTATTACAGTTGCATAGGTAGGCTGGATATACACTATGTAGATATCTCAGGTGACCCTTAGCTGTGGACTGCTATAAATGTAGCATCTCAAATAAGCCTGTGCCCTATCTTTCTAAAACCCACAGAAATCAATAACTTATCAGCACCCTCAGTTGGTGCTCCCTTCTGATTGTAAGGCTGGAAGGTTGGGCCAAATTTGCATTTACCTCCAGCTGCTCAGATTGGCTTCATCTCTGCAAATATTATGCCCTTGTGCCAGGTACTCTCAGGGAACCTCTACCTTGTTTTTCATCATTCTCTTTGTGTATTTTCTTCCCCCATTAGATCTTAAGCTCCTTGAGTGAAGGGACTTTTTTTCTTCTCATTTTTATCTTTAGTGTTTAACATAAAGTCTGGTAAATTATAGACACTTAAGAAGTATTTGTTGACTATTATTATGGCAGGCATAGGTTCCCAAAGTGGGTGATACTGCTTCTGGGGGGGGTACTAAAATGATTCAGTGGTGGTGGGGAGATAGTAGCCTTGGGTGCAATTGGCAGGGGATTGAATAAACATAAGGGATAACCTAACCTAACCCTGGGGGGAGGGGTATGCTGAGTATTTTTTTTAAAGGGGGCAGTAAGTCAACTAAAAATTAACTAACCATCAAAGGAGTATAATATATAATTTGCCCCAGGTGGCACTATCCTCAAGGCATTTGTTTCACCAAGCTGTTTTATGCATGTTCAGAAAGATCCTCTTCCTCCTCAAAATACACTGTTGTATAGTAGAGTAAATTGGGAAAAGACTTAACTAAGTTTATTAGATGTTGACTATAGGAGATGAAAATATAAAACCATTTCATGTTTTGGGAAAATGACTGCCAAAAATATGGCTCTGTCATTTTTTATCTGGGAAATGATCTAGTTATGTTTCTACCAATCATATTCAGAAGGCTCTGGCAAAAGCTTTCTGTGGACATTCATTTTATTGCACATAAAAAACAAGACAATTAAGAAAGGAATAGGTCAGATGTTCCCTTTTCAAATCCATTCAATTCTTCTAGGTCTAGGTAAGAAGATAAGGTAAGAAGTACATGTATGTTTTGAATCTCAACTTTGATCATCCTTGGGAATCAAATCAGAAAGCAAGATTTATCTTAGGGATAAAGGTCCATTTCCCTGCACCAGACTACTTACACAGTGTCAGAGGCACAACTGTTGGATCTCTGAAATTGACTTTATCAATGTCCTTTTCCACAACCTTGGTCAGAGGTTTGCACCTCCACTCCAGGTGGAGATTTCCAGGTAGATTCTCTTTCAGTCTACCTCTAACCCATACATTGCTTTTGATCAACATAGATAGTGATTCAGCTATGACTGCACCACTGATAAAATAAGTCCAATTTACTTTTCATTGTTTTTTTCCTGACTTTCCAGAAATATTAAGCTCCTATATTATGGGCATTCACCAAAGTTCTCTCCTAGAATTTCCTTTCTCCTTTCTCTACATTCTTCCTCTCCGTGACCTTATAAATTCTCATGGATTTAATCATTATTTTTGTACAGATGATGCATAGGAACTGTATGTCCAGCCCTATTTTCTCCCTTGAGTTTCATTACCATTACCACATTACCATTTATCTATTACACATTTCAAATTGTTAAGTACTAGAAAGAGCTCAAACACAGCAGTTCCAAAAGACAATTCAGTATTATTCCCCAGAGCCCCACACCTCTTCCAAACTTCTGTATTTCTATCAAAGAAAGCACCTGTTTTTCCATTCTCCTAAGTTTGTAGATATGGTGTTATTGTCAACTCTTCACACTTGTAATTATGGTGTTATCTTAGACTCTTCAGTATCCCTCACTACATGTAGTCAAAATGTTGCAAAATCACCCTCTTTCTACCTCCATGATATTTTTCACATGAGATGCCTTCTTTACATTCAAACAGTTGCCACCTTAGTTGAGGTACTTATCACCTCTTCTGTATGCTATTACAACAGCCTCCTAATTTAATTCCTTACCTCAAGTCTCTCCCTGATCCAAACCCTGCTTCATATTATTGACAGAGATTTTCCTTAAAAGCTGATCATGCCATTCTCCTACTCAATAAATTCCATTTGATCCCTTTTGTCATTAAAATCAAATATATGTCCCTCTTTTTGTCTTCTAAATTGCTTAAGTAATCTAGCCCAACCTACTTTTCTAGTCTCATTATATATTATTTCCCTTTCCATACTCCATGGTCTAGCCAAACTGACATCCTCTTTGTTCTTCACACACTTGACTCTATGTCTCACTTCCTGCTTTTTGGATTGACCTTCCTACATTCATAGAATACAGTCCCTCTTTACCACTGCCTTCTTAAATCTTTCTCTTCCCTATGTCACCCTCTGCATTAATCTGTTATAGTTCCTCTATTAGCACCCTCCCTAACTAACTTGTATTTATTTTATGTTCACTCTGTATATACCTATATGTTTACATGTTGTATTCCTTAGTGAAACATAAACTTCTGAGAGTAAGGATTATTTCATTCTTTTTACCCCTACCATATCGACTGGCCACAAGTAAGCATTTAATCAATGATTGTGAACTAATTGATTGAATTCCCAAAGCCTGTAAAGGCTTACCCAGTGTAAGGGTTATGGGATTTAAAGATCTCCCATGCCCCATGGACGTGCTGACATAGCAGAGCAAGAAAAAAAAAAAAAAGCCGAGCTAACGGTCCTGTGGTTGGCAGTTGGCGGCAGTTGCCTTTTTTTTTTTTTTGAGTTAAGACTCCGGCTGAGCACTGCCAGCAGCCGGAGCTGCTGGGAGCAGGACTTTCTGCTGGGGACTGCCGGGGGCCGGAGCTGCTGGGAGTGCTCTTCCAGGACGCTGGGTGGTTGCTGTGAGTGGGGAGAGGAGGACCTTTGCCTGAGGTAGCCTGTTCTGTTTTAAAGGCTTGAAAATGTGGGTGCTTTCTACTTTATCTACCTGTGCCAATATCATAACTACTCTGATGGCTTTCACTTTCTGGTTTTGGGACTCAGTCTTTTGGTATCTTAATAAATTTTCTAGTTTATTTCCCCAAATAGCAAATCTGACGTATTTTGTGATGGATAATTATATCAGCATATTTGTAATCTCTATAGGCATTGTGAATATGGCATTGCTGATACACCCAGCTGGGAGTTTTGTAGCATGAGGGATTCAGGTCCAGATACTGTTCCTGTAGAAAATAGCTACCTCATGACAGTCAGAGATACTCAGTCTAGCTGATCTGAGTATCAGCCCTCTTGTCTCTCATTGATGACAAATTCTTTTCAAGAGAAAAAGAAAAAGTGAACTCAAAGAACCTGTATATTCATTCTCATAGTCTTTCCTTAAATCTCTTCAATCTTTTCACCTTGTCCTGAACTTTGATAAAGGGCCTTTAGCACTTGTGGTAACAATCATTCCCTTTATTTATTTATTTTATTTAATTTTTAATTTATGAAATAAAATGAAGTTTTTAATAAAACAGTAGAAAAAATGATTGCACATGATTCTGCAATTCTGTTATGTATAACTTGCTATTCCTTTAAAATACATAATAAAATTATCTTATAAATTTCTTTGTTTTCCTTTTTTTCTTCTTTCCCCTCACCACCCTAGAGATGGCTATCATTAGACACAAATATATATAGTCCAGGGACATAAATAAGATCTGTAATTTCATTGGTATGGTGAACTCCCAGATGAGGAAATTTCACCTACCAATGCAGGTTGGTACTTTATCTGCAATTATTTCTACCAGAGAGATGACTAGGGCATTGAACACTTATAACATTCCCTGGGCCACAAAGTATATCTCAGAGACAAGACAAACTTAGATCATCCTGGTTCTAAAACCAGCTCTCTATTCACTTAAATGAACCCAAGGAGAAAATTATTATTCCAATTTATAAAAGTCAAATTCATGTCCACTGGATAAAAGTTTAAACATTATACCTGGACTACTCTGCAACTAAGTTACTATGCATCCTAACATATTAAATTTGCGTGGTCTCATTCTTTCTTTCCTCTAAGATTAGCCAGTTTCTGTTGAGCTCTATCCTTTCATGTATGGCCCTCTGCCTTTTATAGTAGTAGCAGCCTCTGTCAAATTCTCTCAGCTCTTTCAATTACCCTTTCCCCTCACTCCAGAATGTCTCTAAGTAAATTACTCAGCATGACACAAAAAGTTTGAATTTTTAAAGGAAATTAGATTACTTTGAACCACAAGCAATAGAGATTAAATACAGGCATTTAACAAATTGACTGCTTAATTGCAAACTAAAAATATAAATGTATATTGCTCCAAGATTCTAAGAAAACATTTCTTCACAGTCGGAATATAGTTTAGGTAGATTTTCTTTAAAATTTGATGCAGATCTAAACTGAAATGTGTCTTGTTGTTACACTTTATAATAAGCCTGATTCTCCCCTATCTAGCAAGGGCACAAAAGCATGCCTTCCTGAAATGTAGGGGGAGGAAAGTCCATATTTATCTCCCATCTCTGAGTCATTGCTTGAACTGTGGTTTATGGCTGGTTCAAACAGATAATCACTGATTGCTGTGGCACTTTCCTGTGTTTCTAAGAAGTTCAAAAGGCACCAAAAAGATCCACATGAATTTATTTAAATATAAGGGGGTAATGTTCTCTCATAAATTCTTTGTTAAATTGCTGTTATCCTAACCAAATAGAAAAAAAAGCAACACCAAAAACACTAAGTAGTGGATATTCCATGAATAAGAGGACCTTATACGTACTCTTCTGAGTGACAAAGGAGCACAATTTTGTGAGAGCAATGGCATAAATAATTCATTTTTAAACATTCAATTTTAAAATAGTTTCTTCTGAACTTAACAAAGTAGAATGAACATCTGCATATGTACAGAACAGAAAGATTTTACATAAAATTGCAGAATTTTTATGTCCAGTTTGCTTTTATTTTAAAGTACGATATAGTAACATTAAACTATGGCTTTAAAAACTGTCCTGTTTATCTTGTTTTGTTTTTTTCTGGCTTTCCTTCTGTCCCTTTCCTTCATTAAAAAATGCCAGAGGCAATTCTTTATATGCTTAGAGAAAGAAAAAGAAAAAGAAATGATTCGTTCATTGTTCTGTTTTTGAATCATGTCATACTTATTTGTGCAAACTTAGGCAAACTACTTAAACTTTTCTGTATTTAGCTTACTCATCTGTAAAAGAAAAGTAATAATCACTAACATTCCTTTTATCTTTTCTCTACTTGGGTGAGTATGTGGGGGAGAGAGAGGAATGGGAAGAATGGTAACTGAGGAGTGAGAAAAAAGGAAGAGGGAAAGAGAGATTGGTATATTTCCAGGTTTGTGTTGGGGACACTATATATCCATGACTTGCAGTTATACCCAGGCTTAGTTCTAAGCAAAATTAGCTTTGCTGACTGAAGCTGTGGGGAGTCATAACCTATACTTACCTGTTATCAGGACATATCTAAGGGTATGAAGCTATGTACCTTTAAGTTTAGCCTAAAGGCAATCTAAATATATAAAGTCATGTACATTGAAGTTTAGCTTATTATGGTAGAGAGACTAATAAGAAATTTACAAGACACAGCTATAGATCTACATTATGTGCCATCAGATTCTTGAGAGGGGATCCAAATGAGCTGTATCAGGTCTGGTTAGTATTTGATAGATACTTAATCTTTTATTTTTAAATTTCAACTAATTTTGCCATAATCACTTTGGCAGAATATTTGGAAAATGGATGTTGAAAGAAATTGGAAGAAATTAGACATTTAAATCAGTTTCTAGTTATATACAACTTCTATGAGTCATGTGTCATTATCTAACACCAAAAAATTGCCTGGTAAAAAAAAAGAAAAGTTTCCCTGAGTTTGAGAGTGAGATAGAATTAATTCTTTTCTAAGATACCAAGTGAAAAAAGACCAGCTCTAATCTACTGGACACATTTTGTTTATGGTAATATCAATAACATTATTCTCATTCCTACAATCTATCATGTACTTAGTGTAACAATTATTTGGCTAGAAAATGAATTATTTCTCTGACATTTATAGAAAAATGGGTGTTAAAAACAAAGAACTGAGTCTGAAATAAGAACCATTGTTCTGATATAATTTATTAGATGTTTCTTTTTTTCCTCTTGAAGATGATTTCATTGTTATTAATAATACTGTGATTTGGTGTACTATAGACTGCATTTCCATGGCTCCTTATCCAAAACACCAGAAGATAGAGTAGCAAGTCAGTCAGTCAACAAACTTTGAAAGCATTCACTTTTTTGGTAGTCCATAGAACTGGTTACCTTGGTTTCAGCTGTGCCAGGAGAGTATACAGCTTCAAGGTGTGTTTTATGATGTAGTGAACAAAGTGCTAAGGTTTGTGGCAAGATTATCTGGATTAGGTCTGGCCTCTGATACATTACAAATTTCTAACCCTGGGCGAGTCAGTTAATGTTTTGAAACTTCAGTTCCCTCATCTTCAAAATGGGGATGATAATAGCACCTACTGACAGGGTTATGGTCATGATAAAATGAAATAACAGATGTAAAATACTAGGTAAACATAGGCTATTATTAATAAGACGTAAAAAACACATCTTAAATGTGATGAAAATAGAGTATAAAGAAAATTGTTGATATACTATGGAAAACAAAACAAGAATAAACAGGATTAATAACAATGCTTTCTTCTGACTGCTTTTTCATGATTTTGACCACAAAATAAAGCAATCATCAATTCTGGATTTATTAAACGAGAATACATCATTTGCTATCAATTCAACATTTACAAAACATGGTACTGTATTAAGCTGGAGGAAATCTCTGAGACATTGTAGTCACTAGTGATGCTATTGAAGAATCAAGAACATTGTTCATGTCTTATTTGTCCCTTGTTTACTCAGTTTAAGTTCATCTGCTGCTGATTTTTTTTAATGTAGAAGAAGATGGCTTTGACATATTAAGATGGACTTTGATTTTGATTCTCACCACATTGTTGCCCCTATTCATTTTGCGTTTTGTCACTTAGTATCTCTACTAGTTCTTTGAGTGAATTTTCTCAACCTTAATGACACAAACCTAACTGTCATGAATTTTCCAATGTGCTGGAAAATAGTCTAATGGATTGCTTAAAAAAGACTTCAAATTTTGTTATCTGAATAAATAGAATCCATTGCAATATTTCTTAGCATATTCTATGGAAAGAATGCAATATTTTCAAAGGCCCTACAGACTAAAGAAATCTGAAAAAAAGTGTTCCAAGAAAGCAGAAAATAATTGGCAAAGTAATGCTCTTATCATTATGAAAGGATCTATAGAATAGCTAAAGTGTGTTTCTTTTTCTTTCTTTGACCTCTCAATTTCTTTCTTTCAATAAAGGCTGTGAGTCAAAAAAAATGAAAAAAAAAACCAATAACAGGGTCAAATGCCTATTTGCTTTATTCTAATAACCGTGTCATGATAAACAGAGAATTTAAGGGCATGCTTTAGTTGGTATTATGAATCCTGCAAGTAAAAGCTGATTAAATATGAAAACCTAAGTAGTCCAAAAATAACCCCTTTAAAAGGCTCTGCCTACAGTGCATTATTTTAATAGGAAATGGAAATCGTAACCAAATAGGCACATTGTCAAGCCCCTGGGAATGTCTTGTATCTTATTGCCATGGGCCTCACGCTAAACCTGAAAAGGGCATTCATGTCTAAATATTTAAATTATTTTCATAATGGATGTTCATAAATTTAATAGTGAGAGAAATGCCAAACAAGTTGGGGGGAGAGAATATAAAGAGACATGTTAGATAAATACTGGCTAATGATCACTGGGATGTGGTCTTAAGATATCTTTGCAAAAGCGGAAGTTAGTTAAGTCTTGAAATTGACTATGATTTTTCATAAAGTGAAGTGATAGCATATATCCTTTTTTAAGTCCTGTTTTGATAGCTTTTGGGTATTACTATTTTCTATGTGAGTGAATGCCCATTTTAAAGGAAGTTTTGCACCAGTTTGAACCCTTCTTATTTATGGAATGACAACAAATTGAATTGCTTGCAAGATTGGATTTTTTTTCTCACAAATAATAAAATTCTCCACAACTGGGCTTTTGATTACTTGGTCTGTTGAGTTGGAATTTGAAAGAGTTTGTTGATATGTTTGTCCTTCCAATTCTACCCCACCTTACTTGAGTGTGTATGTAAGGGTTAGAAGGTTGAGATAAATTACTCCTTTGTATTAGGAATGATAGGTTTTGATTCTCATATGTTGCTTTGAAAGCAACATTGAGTTCCAAGGGAAAAAAATGAACACATTGGAGTGGCTAGCTAATCAAGACATTAGAGTCTAATAAAAAAATTGCTCTCTTCCTTCTGTTATAGAGCCCAAGGAAATAAAAAAAAAATATATCAGATTATCCTTTTCCAGAATATGACAGAAGTTTGAAGTGATCATATGTTCTTCTTTGCTTTTTAAATGAAAATTGAGTAACTATGATTTTAAAAATTTATAATATATGTGTGTATATGTCTACATGTGTTTATGTCTACACACACACATATATATATATATATATATATATATTATAGTTGTACATATAAACAGATAAAGATATAGATAGATATATAATCAGACCAGTGATTTCATTAGTATAAGGAACTTCCACTGAGAAAACTCCCTCTGCCAATGCAGATCTGCAGTTTTGCAACTTCATGTTTTAGAGTACTGCCTAGGGCACTGAGAGATTAAGGACACTACCCAAGTTGTCATTGTTTAGTCCTTTCAGCTGTGTCCAAATCTTCATGACTCCATTTGGGTTTGTCTTGACAGAGATACTGGAGTGGTTTGCCATTTCCTTCTCCAGCTCATTTTACAAATGAAGAAACGGAAGCTAATAGGGTTAAGGGACTTCCCCAGGTTCACATAGCTACTTAGTGTCTGAGGCCAGATTTGAACTCAGGAAGAGTTCACTATCCACTGTACCACATTACCCGTTCCCACGACATATATATCAATCAGGACTTGAAAACAAGGATTCCTTACTGCCAGGTCAGTTATCTATTTGTTATGACATATTACCTCATCATATAACAGGGATCTGGAACTTTTTTTTATTTCTGTCACGGAGCTATTTGGCAGTCGGGTGAAGCTTAGACTCAGAATAATGTTTTTAAATGCATAAAGTAAAATATAAAAGATTATAAATAAAAATGACTTAAGTATATTTATCTATAAGTCTTTGTACAATATTATCATCTACCTTTATATCAAATATCTCTCTGTCATCTATCTATTTATCTATCTGTCTTTCTGTCTGTCTATCTATCTATCTAATCTATCAGTTTCATAGATCCCGGGTAACAACCTTTGTACAATAAAATACTTCCTAATATTACATTAATTTACAGATTTACTGGTGGGTTTAGTTACTACAGTGATGAACCAGAAGAGAAGCATGGCTGGATAATACCACATTCCTATTCTGAACTTCTATATCTCATTGAGAATTTTACAACATGCAATAAAAACCACTGCAACCCCTTGTAAAGGAAAAGATAATACTCCCATCTTACTTAACGTGAAACTGATCCCAGGAAAGAGTGAGTTAGTAGATTCCCAAGACAAGCAGTAAAATTCCCAATTTTACTCCTATTGTTCCGTTTATCAGTTCTAGCAAGGTCTTAATAGCAAATTCCCATGATTTCTTATGAAGTTCCCTCCTCATTATGACTGTACTTTCTCTGGCAGATCCTTAAGGACAATGGGTAATAGCAATAGTAGTAACAATTAGGACCCATGCCAACTAGTTCAGAAATTTAGCAACAGAGTGAAAACCAGCCCATAATTGCTCCTTGATTATATGTTGTAAAATATATACTAACAATGGCTCCATTTATCCTTCTGTAATTTAGCAATTTTCTAAAAATTTTAAAATCTCGCACATACACTCATAAAACATTTTTTCTACATTTGAAAAAAATTCCTTTCTGTTTTTCTTAAGGACAAGTTGGAGACTGACCTGTGATTTCAAAGGTATAAGGTACTCATAGGTCAGGAAACTGCCTTTACTAGTTTACTTTAGTACTTTTCCTACACCATGTAATTGGCACAGTAGAAAGAGTGTTGGGACTAGAAGTCAGAAGACCTGAGTTAAAATCTAGTCTTTGACATGTATTAGCTGTCTGAAGCTGGGCAAGTTCTTAGCCCTGTTTGCCTTAGTTTCTTCATCTGTAAAATAAGCTGGAGAAAGAAATGTCAAACCACTACAGTATCTTCGCCCAGAAAGCCCTAAATGGTATCATGAAGAATCAGACACAATTCAAACAGCTGAACAACAAAAAATTTAATAGAGTTTCCTAGAGCCTAAGAGATTATTACTTGACTGGGGTTAGATTCTCAGTATCTCAAAGGTAGGACCTGGACTCAGGTCTTTCTGTCCTTGAAGGCAACTGTCTCTTTTGCAGCCTTGGGAAATAATATAGATAGATATAGATGCTATAGATACACACATGTATGTCTATGTACATACATGTGAGTAAATGCCTGAATTTTGCTATCTCCAGTATTTTGAGTCTCTTTTTTGCTTTCAGCAGTTCCAAAATCATTTTTACTCCTTTTCTTTTAGTATAATTATCCATCTTGAAAGAATTTTTCTTTTGGTTTGTTATCAAGTTATTTGTAGCCACAACTTGAAGTCTTTGTCTCTGGATGCCATCTCCTCTGTCAAATTAGAGATGAGGTACAAGGTGTTTGCTATGTTCTTGACCTAATTATTATAATTATTAGTGACATGGAACATTTTTTAATATGGCACTTATCTGAGATGTTTAAACTGCCTGTTCAAATTCTTTGAAAATTTATTTTCAGTCATCAGGTTATATATGAACTAGATTTATAATAATAGTTAGAATTTAGAGCTAGTATTTATAGAATTGCTACATACCAGGCACTGCATTAAATGCTTTCCAATTATTATCTCATCTGATCTTCACAACAACTCCGAGGAGGAAACTGAGGCAAATAGAAGTTACTTTCCCAGGGTAACATATTAAATGGAACATTTTAAGGTTTGCACGTCACTTTATATGTTACCTCATTTGATTCTTACAACAACTATGTGAGGTAGATACTATTATTTCACAGACAAGGAATTTGAGGCAGATAGAAATTAAGTGCCTTGTCTAAGGTCACACAGGTAGTTGGTAGTGAAGACAGGATTCTAACTGAGGTTTTTCTAACTCCACATCTGACAATTTATCCACTACACAAAATACATGTAATCTGAAGTACAAATATAATGGGTTAAGATCCACTCTTTCTTAATATTTAATCTTCATTGATTCAACTAATAAAAATTTATCTAGTTTTAATTTATTAACTTTATATAATGAAACTGAAAAAAAACATACAGGATAAATAACCATGGGATTGTTTATCTTTGTTTATTTTTAACATATTTGTTGATTTTTATAAATTATCTTAATAGTTACGGCTGTGTCTATTATCTCTCACATTCCCAGAAGAAGCAAAGAATTGGTAATCTAAAGTATTTATTTCACTTATCTAGTAAAACATGGCTTCCAGAGTCAATAGAGAAAAATCTGGAAAAATAAATCAATCCTATTAAGTTGCCTTAAGTAGGGGGTCAACAAACTATGGGGCCTAGGGTCATATCCAGAGAGGCAATCTGTGTTTAAATGACTAAGAATTTTTGTTTGTTTAATTTTTTTAAACAGATTTGTCTCTCATTCCATAATTTGGAAACCATTGCCCTAAAATTTTACAATTAAGGGTCAGTACAAGTTAATATAACAGAATTCTCTTTAATTGACCTTCATTCCTCAATATAATATGTGTCCAAGGACACTTATACAAGTAAAGAGGTTGTAAAGGAAAATGAAAGAGTAATTTGCATATTATTTTTCCAATGAAAATTACATACCTTCAAAAATGATTTACTCTAAGAAATATAGTTTTAATATTTTGATATTATTATTTGGGGTACTAAAATAATTATTTTTTATAAATTTGCTATCACAATTTTTGAGAAATGCAAAGGATTCCAACATTCTTCTCTTTATCCCACCCATCCCCTTTGCTTTGCATTGTTCTTTATCTCCCTACTAGACCTACAGTCAAATAAAACAATTACGTAATAATTATATAATATGTTTATTGTTTGAGACTCCTAATCATTTGGCTTCCAGACTTGTTTCATGCCCTTTTGTGACGTATTTTTATGTATTTTATATACATCTCTAACAGCTGTTGGAAAACCCCACTGCCAACTCATAAAAAGGCCATATTTCACAGCAAGGAATAGGATGTAATTGGATGGTTATATTTCACTGAAACAAATACATGTTTAAAGTAGTAATTACCATTTATAGTGCTGTCCTTTTTATATGTCTAGGAGGCCTTTGGCTCCCCCTATGCCATTCATGCTAATTCTCAGATGAGATTTTTCCAAATTAAAACAAAGCTTATAAATCTTCCACAGTGGTCATGTGGAGAGTACTCTAAGTGAATCCTTAAAAGCTATATAACTGACAATGCTAATATTTTGTACTTAAGCATATCTCATAGACTGATGGTTCAATGCATGCTTTAGAGACAGGAACTCATTCATTATTACAGTATCCCTGCATGTGTTAGGTAAGTGATATTGTGTAATAATCTTCATTTTTATGAGAGAGACAGAAAAATAGGGAGAGTGAAATCCATTCTTTATTTCATAAAACATTTATGAAACTAGGAAAAAAAGTTACATGTATCCCTACCTATATTTTTCTGAGTAAAACAAATGGATCCAATTAATGTATTACTCTCAAACCTTACTTTAAATAAGTTTACCATGATATAATTCCTCATATTCCAATAATTCCCATATATGCTGAAAATGTTCATTAGTTCTGTCTTTTTAATCATAGTCTAGCTTCTTTGAAAATCTGAATTACTATTTCCTTTGGGGTATTTTAGAATGCTAGGAATTAGTGGACTGTATTCCATTCATCTTTCTTTGAATGGCAATTGGTGCAAAATTATAGAGCATGGGAATGGCAGATATATGCATCTGTGTAAATAAAGTGGCTTCAATGATTAGAGCTAGTTCAGACATCTAAAGATTATTGAGACAACCTACCATTTGGTTGGTTAGTTGGTTGGTTGGTTGTTGTCCTTCATTCTTGAAAAGGATCAAAATGACATCACTATGTTAAAGTCAAGTTTCAGTGTGTCCGACTGTGGCTGATCAGACCAATACGAGCTAGGAATGCTCTACCAGAGGTCAGGCAAAATAGTTCATGTGAACATTTGGGGTGGATTCTACAGATTTGTGCATCTTGTGTTTCTTTTGAACTATTTCAATTCTGCTTTGCTCATAGAGCACAGTAAGTTCTCTAATGTGGACACTCCATTCTGAGTTGCCCTGTGCCAGTTCTACCATGTCACACAATCAATTACAAAGTTTTCAATCCCTCCCTAACTGTACTCCAATTGAAGATGTTTTGAATGCCATTAGGATCCTTTCATGTGGCAAAGTATCTGGTTATGATTCTATTCCAGATGAGATTTAATGGATAATTTCTTGAAAGATGATGTCTAGGCTCTTTGTATGATCATGGCTTTTGAGTAGTCCAATAATTTTTAAATAATCTCTCCTCAATCTATTTTCCAAGTTAGTGGCTTTTCCAATGAGATATTTAACATTCCCTTCTATTTTTTCATTCTTTTTTTTGCATTTTGGAGGGGGAAAAGAGGGGCAATTGGGGTTAACTGTCTTGCCCAAGATCAAATGGCTAGTAAGGGTTAAGTGTCTGATGCTGGATTTGAACTCAGGTCCTCATCACTCCAGAACCAGTACTCTATCCACTGTGCCACCTAGCCACCCCTATTTTTTCATTCTTTTGGTTCTGTTTTATAATTATTGATTTCTCATAAAGTCATTAGCTTCCATTTTCTCCATTCTAATTTTGAAGGAATTAATTTCTTCAGTGAGAATTTGAACCTTCTTTTACATTGGGTCAATGCTGTTTTTTAAATCATTCTTCTCCTCATTGGCTTTTTAAACCGCTTTTGCCATTTGGGTTAGTTTACTTATTAGGGTGTTATTTTCTTCAGTATTTTTTGTGGTCTTCTTTAACAAGCTGTTAACTCATTTTTCATGATTTTCTTGCATCACTTTCATTTCCCTTCCCAATTTTTCCTCTATTTCTCTTACTTGATTTTCAAAATCCTTTTTGAACTCTTCCAAGACCTGTGACCAATTAATATTTTTTTGGAGACTTTTGATGTAGGAATTTTGTCTTTGTTGCCTTCTGGCTGATTGTTTTGATCTTCTTTGTCACTAAAGTAAGATTCTACAGTCTGAGGTTTTTTTTTTCTTTTTTTTTTTCTTTTAACATTGCTTGGTAATCTTCCTAGACAAATGCTTGACTTTGTAATTCTTTGTCAGGGTAGAACTCTGCTTCCAGTGGGGTGGGGGTGCTGTCCCAGGCTTCAGGGGTTTTGTACATTTACAGAGATACTTCTAGGTACCTATAATTTTTCAACTCTTCTATGGTGGTATGTTCGATGGAGTGGTGTTTATTCCTCTCCTGGCCTGTGCTCTGGTCTGTGAGTGACTGAAAGCACTCTTTTATGCCTTGGAATGGTGAGAAGGATTCCCTCTCTACCGTAGCCACAAACTTCACCACACCAGCCCTCCTCTTCACCCCAGGATTGCCAACCAGTATTGCAACCCAGATCCAAATAAGGCAAAGCAAGATAATCAAGTTTCAGCTCCAACAAAGAAATCCCTACAATCTCCCTCTGTTCAGTTGCTTGATCTCCCACTGTTTATGGACCACAGTTCTGGAAGCAGCTGCTACTGCTACTGCTGCTGCCACCATCTCCACCACCCTGGGTCTGGGACCACACAGTGATTTTATTGAACCCAGGTCCCACAGAGTTTTCCCACTGACCTTCTTGCTGTCTTTTGTGTTTGTGAATTGAGAAGTCTGGAAACCATCACAACTGCCAGTGATTCAGTCTCCTGTGACCTGCTGCAGCCCTGTCTGGGCTGGCACAGCTCACACTGGACTGTGTTCTGCTCCCAGCCTGGTGTGATAGAACATTCCTGTCTTCCTTCCAGGTTGTTTTGTGGTGGAGATTTGTTTTCCTCTATCATTTTGTGGGTACTATAACTCTAGAATTTGGTTAGAATAATTTTTACAAGTATTTGTAGCAGTTTGGGTGAGATCTCAAGCAAATTCCTACTTTAAGTCCATTACCTTGCTTCCACCCCTGATGGAAGATATTCTCAAAAGGAAAGGAGTTGGTAGCTGGGAAGAGGAGGAAAATACTCCAAGAGAAGGGGCCTTTGAGCTAAGAGGTAGAGCTATTAAAGGAGCCAGAAAAAAGCTATGGAGATGGAAGATAATATGTAGGTAATAAGGAATAGTAAAAGAGCTAGCATGAATGGTTACAGAGTACACAGAGGGAAAAACTATTTTCCAAGTTTAGGGAGACAAGCAGGGGCCAGATTATAAAGTAATGTCAAAGAGGAATTTACAATTGATTCTAGCATAAAAAGAAAACCATTGGACTTCATTGAGTAGGGCTTTGTGTGATATAAACATTACCATAAGCCTTCAACAAAATAAGCATATAGGGAAAGGAAGAATCAATGAAACATGGCAATTGCCTGATATATTTCAGTTGCCAAGTCCTTCACAAGGCCATTCTTGAGGACCCTGTCATTTTCAGTGTTGGCCATCATACTTAGAATGTTCTTTTTCCTAATCTCTGCTTCTGGATTTTTTCAAGTCCCAGATAAAATCAAACCTTCTCCAGGAAACATCCAATCCCCAATTCTGATATCTTCCCTCTATTGATTATCTCAAATTTATTCTGTTCATAGTTTTTCTATGCATAGTTGTTTGAATGTGGTCTCCTCCATTGCACTGTGAGCTCCTTGAGAGCAGGTACTCTGTTTTTGAGAACTTGAGGAATGCTTTGTACAGTGTGTGCCAAATATCAGATGCTTCATAAACATTTATTCAGTACTTCACGAAATAAGTTTGTATTGTTTTGTTCATACTTTGTATTTGCTTCCACATATGTTATATTGTATTTTTTAAATTAAATTTTATGTTTATCTTTAGTTTACATCATTAATTTCCAAAAGAATTTGACTTACAAATTTTCTCCCCATTTTTCCCTACCCACCACCCCAAAACAGCGATCCCACTGAATATACCCTCCACCAATCTATTCTCTCCTAAATCTTCCTGCATAACCTCTCCAACTTTCCAGTAGGGCATGGTGGACCTCTCTATGCCCCAGTGCCTGAATATCTTTTTTCCCAGTTGCATGCAAAATAATGATAATAATAATATATAAACATTTGATTTTAAAACTTTGAATTTCAGATTCTTTCCCTTCCTCCCCCATTACCCACCCTTACTGGGAGGATAAGCAATTCAATATAGGTTGTACATGTGTAGCTATGCAAAACATTTCCATAGTGGATATACTGTAAAAGACTGACTATATTTCACTTCATCTTATCTCACCCCCCCACACTTTTTCCATTCTCTAATTTGATCCTATCCTTTTTCAAAAGTCAGTGTTTCCAGCTTCCTTCCCCCCAGCAAGCTCTGTTTTCCATCATCCTCCCTCTCATCCCCTTGCCCCCCACTATCTTGTAGGGTGAGATACCCTATTTAGTGTGTATGTCATTCCCTCCTGAAGCCAAATTCAATGGGAATAAGGTTGATCCATTCACTTTTACCTTTCTGTTCTTCCCCTCCATTGTAACCATTTTCCCTTGCTTCTGCTATATGATATAGTTTACCCCATTCTGTCTCTCCCCATCTCCTCTCATTATATTCCTCTCTCACCTCTTAATTTCACCTTTTAAGTATCCTCCCTTCCTATTCAATTGATCCTATGACTTCTGTCTATATATACCTGTACACATATAAACAGACACATATATATTCGTATGCCCATATACCCTCCTATATATACATATATATGTATACACAGACACACATTTCTATTCCCTTCAACTATTATCATACTGAGAAAAGTTTCATATGTTACAATTATCGTTTTTCCATGTAGGATTGTAAACAGTTCAACTTTTATAAGTTCCTTATGATTTTTTTTTCCCCAGTTTACTTCTCATGCTTCTCTTGCTTCTTATATCTGAATGTCAAATTTTTTTATTCAACTCTGTTTTTTTCATCAAGCATACTTTAAAGTCCTCTATTCAATTGAATGAGTATATTTTCCCCTGAATGATACTCAGTTTTGCTGAGTAGGTGATTCTTGGTTTTAATCCCAGCTCCTTTGACCTCCAGAACATATTCCAAGCTCTTTGATCCCTCAGTGTAGAAGCTGCCAGTTCCTGTGTTATCCTGATTGTGTTTACACAATATTCAAATTGTTTCTTCCTGGCTGCTTGTAATATTTTCTCCTTGATCTGTGCATCCTGGAACCTGGCTATAATATTCCTAGTAGTTTTCTTTTGGGGATCTTTTTTTTCAGGAGGTAATTGGTGCATCATTTCAACCTTTATTTTGCCCTGTTGTTCTAAAACATGAGGGCAATTTTCCTTGCAAATTTATTGAAAAATGATTTCTAGGTTCTTTTTTTGATCATGGCTTTCACGTAGTCCAATAATTTTTAAATGATCTCTCCTGGATCTGTTTTCCAGGTCAGTGATTTTTCCAATGAGATATTTCACATTTCCTTCTACTTTTTCATTTGTTTGAATCTGTTTAATAGTATCATCATTTCTCATAAAGTCACTACCTTCGATTTGCTCTAATCTAATTGTGAAGGAATGATTCTCTTCAGTGAGCTTTTGAGATTTTTTTTCCAATCTGGAAAAATTGGCTTTTTAAGGCATTCTTTTTCTCATTGGCTTTTTGAACCTCTTTTGCCATTTGAAGTAGTCTATTTTTTAAGTTGTTATTTTCTTCAGTCAGGGTGTGGCTCTCATTTCATAATTTTCTTGCATCATTCTCATTTCTCTTCCCAATTTTTCCTGAACTTTTCTTATTTGGTTTCCAAAATCCTTCTTAAGCTTCACTATGGCCTGTGACCAGCTCATACATTTCCTTGAAGCTTTTGGTGCAGGACTTCTAACGGTTCCATGCTTTTATTGTTTTTGTCCCCAAAATAGGAGTGTAAAGTCAGATTGCTGTGCTTTCTTTGCTTTCTTTGTTTGCTCATGTTGCCCCTCAATTACTTGACTTTTAAGCTTTTTGCCACAGTAGAACAATGCTACCAGAAATGGGTGCTTTATCCCATTTGCTGGGTTTTTATCAGCTGCTGGAATTATTAGTTGGCTGCCCTCTCTGAAGCCTCCCCAACCTCTGGCAAACTGGTCATGCATCCCAGGACCTCCACCCTAGACAGTTATCCAGATCCAAGCAGGTAAAAGGAAGAGAGATTACCCCTCATACTCGTTTACTTAGTCCCCCTACAATATGCAGGCCAGGAGCTCTGAAGAAGCCATGTTGTGGCTGCATGGCCACCATGCCTCAGCTGCTTCTCCATCCAGTGTTTAAAACCCGGACCACACTCCTGAATTCCTGGTTCCCAAAGTCCACACTGCACTGACCTCTTACGTTGTCCTTAGCCTCTATGGGTTAATAATTCTGGAAACCACCACAGCTGCTGGTGATCTAAAGTCCCTCCAGACAGCTGCTTGTTGTGGCCTCCCTGAGGATAAAACCTGTGATTCATGTGGGACTGGAATTGGCTCAGCTCCCAGAGAGCTGAGCTGGCCGCTACCTGCCAGCCTGCCTGGTGCCTTCAACAGGAATTTAGCTTTTTTTCTGTCATTTTGTGGGTTCAGTAGCTCCAAAGTTTGTTTAGAGTCATTTTTTACATGAATTGGAGGAGGTGGGAGCAGGAGCCCCGCACATTTCTGCTCTGTCATCTTGACTTCACCCCCTGTTGTGTTGTATTGAATTAAACAATTTAAGTCTCTCATCCTATGAAGAGATTTACATTAAAATAATTATGTTGATAGTAGATATTGGATCATAGGTTCACAGATCAAGAGATACTAGAATCTTAAGAAGTTATTTGATAATGAGCCTTCCATTTGACACATGAGAAAATGGAGACCAAGAGAGATTATGACTTACTCATGATTACATAGTGACTGGTAGAGATGGTATTTGAATCCAGGGTCTCTACTTTCAAATCCACCTCCCTTTCCACTATGATTAGGGCATGGTATAAGTTAAATCCATGACATAGAATTGTATCAGCAATGCCATATTCACAATGCCTATAGAGATTACAAATATGCTGATATAATTATCCATCACAAAATACGTCAGGTTTACCATTTGGGGAAATAAACTAGAAAATTTATTAAGATACCAAAAGACTGAGTCCCAAAACCAGAAAGTGAAAGCCATCAGAGTAGTTATGATATTGGCACAGGTAGATAAAGTAGAAAGCACCCACATTTTCAAGCCTTTATAACAGAACAGGCTACCTCAGGCAAAGGTCCTCCTCTCCCCACTCACAGCAACCACCCAGCATCCTGGAAGCGTGCTCCCAGCAGCTCCGGCCCCCGGCAGTGCTCATCAGGAGTCCTTAGCAGAAAAGTCCTGCTCCCAGCAGCTCCGGCCCCTGGCAGTGCTCAGCAGGAGTCCTAACTCAAAAAGAAAAAAAAAAGGGCAACCGCAACCGCAACCGCTGCCAACCGCCAACCACAGGACCATTAGCTCGGCTTTCACTTTTTCTCGCTTTCCGCTTTCTCTTGCTCTGCTATGTCAGCACGTCCATGGGGCATGGAAGATCTTTAAATCCCATAACCCTTACATTCGGCCCCAAGATCTTTCATGTCCCTTACTTGGCAAAAATACAGTAGGAATAACTGGTGTCAACAAAATTTCACAACAATATAACAAGAATAGCACACAATAAACATAAAAAAACATATTTTAGGGTGCGGCTTGAGCACAAGCTCCCCATCATTCCCCCCACCCCGAACAAATGGGGCCCTAAAATCTTGTGGTAAGGGGTGAAGATCTCTTCTTCTATGGCTACTTGCTGCTGAAATCGGATGTAGAGCTGTCCCTGTCCTAAGGGGTCCCATTTGAGAGGTCAGATCTTAATATGCTTGATGCCAGGTCCAAGGGTGACACATCACAGTTGCAGACAGGGGGTGACATCCAGCTTAAGCTATCAGGCATCTACAGATGGAGGGTACCAAGCCTGTGGAAACAAATCTAACAAACAAGGTGAACAAACAAAAAAATCAAGAAGAAGCAAAGAGACAATAACCAGACTATTGTAGCCTCACTCACGGTAGAATAAATGACTTAAGGGTACAATTTTGTAATCATCTTCTCCAGAATAAACAATAGTTACAGTGTTATCCTTCCCATATGCTATAATCTCTGCAGCCTTTGGAACATCATCTGGCTTCCGTTTTACCCATACTTTAGCTCCTGATTTTATTCTATCAGTAGAACCAAATCCTTCAGTTCCTGTGACAGTTATTTTGGAAGGAGGGTCAGTTTTTACAAGTGGCATTGTTTTACAAGGAACGATAATCACTTGAACTATCCTATCATTCTTGTGAATCTGTATGGGCCCTTCACCTAAATTTTGGAATGTTACAACAATTTCTCCTTGATAATTAGAATCTATGACTCCAGCCAATACATGTATTCCTTGAGCTGCTAATCCTGATTTGGGTAAAATCTGTCCAAAGTGATTTTTAGGGATTCTTATGCATATCCCAGTGGAAATTTTTCTTACTTTTTTCCTGTCCAACCAAAAGTCCTCTAAACAATGTAAATCATACCCCACCGAACCAGGTGGTCCTGGGTACAGTGCTGGGACATCTGGCCTCAAGGTCCAATACTCAATATTTGGGATCTTGTGTGTTTGTTGTTTTCTAATTTGCAGATTGGGGGTCATCATTCTGGCTAGAGGTGTACTTTCTCCCAATGGTGTATTATTCAAATTACGCAAAGCCATGAACAAATTATCCTTCCAATGTTGATATGAATTATTGGAACTTAACCTCCTCAACTGTTCTTTCAGTAATCCATTCATTCTTTCAATCAACCCAGATGCTTCTGGATAATGTGGAATATGATATATCCATTCTATATTGTTTAGTACACAATACTTCTTCATTTCATTGCCTTTGAAATGTGAACCATTGTCACTTTGAATCTGCATTAGGGTTCCATAATATAGACTTATGAGATCTAGGGTTTTATAAGTGTTTTTCTGGGTTGCATTCTTATAAGGACAAGCTACTGGTACACCTGAATAGGTATCAACACAAGTACATATAAATCTGCATCCTTTATCCAGTGGTAGTGGACCAATATAATCTATTTGCCAGATTTGGGCTGGGACTTTTCCTCTTGCTATCTCTCCAGTTACTACCCGAGGAACAGTTCGCTCCTTTTCCAATTGACATATATGACATTCTTCTGCTATCTGTTTTAACAGTGAATGAGAGATACTAATACCTCGATCTTGTGCCCACTGGTGTGTGGCCTGGACCCCCAAATGGCCTGCTGTTTGGTGGACCCATTTTGCTAATACCAGATCATCAGTTGTTGTCAAATTAGGAACAATACGTTCAGTAGCAATCTTTGCCAGTCGATCAGCATGAGCATTGTACTCACGTTCTGGTGTGGTGGGGGCCACGTGAGCATCTACATGAAAAACTGACAAGTCAGTGACCAAAGACATGTTCCAGATATCTTCCCATAATTCTTTGCCCCAGACTTGTTTACCATGAATTTCCCAATTGTCATTTTTCCACATGGGCATCCATGTAGCTAACCCATTAGCTACCGCCCATGAATCAGTGAATATATGACACTGTCCTCCTTGTTCTATTTTGATGGCTTGATATACTGCCATAAGTTCAGCATATTGGCTACTTGCATCTATCCCAGTATTTTCCAAAGTCCTTCTAGTACATGGGTTATAGGCCACTGCTTTCCAATGTCTTTTTTGCCCCAAATATTTTGCTGTTCCATCAGTAAACCATGCATGTCTCTTTTGTTCCTCAGTTAATACATCATATCCCTCATTCCATTTTACAGTGGACTGTACCAACTGTTGCTTTGGCTCAGGGGGTGTGTCACTCCTCTCAATTTCTATGTTTACTATAGATTCATGCAGAGCAGAGACTCCGCTTTTGCCTGTTTTTGCTCTATTTTGAATATACCACTTCCATTTGACTATACTAGCCTCTTGGGCATGTCCAATTCTGTGAGAAGCTGGGGTACTCATTACCCAGGTCATAATTGGGATTCCAGGTCTTAATATCACTTCATGGCCCACAGTCAGTTGTTCAGTCTCCACCCAAGCCCAATATGCAGCTAATAACTGCTTTTCAAAAGGTGTATACTGGACTCCAGATGAAGGGAGTTTCCTACACCAAAATCCCAAAGGTACATTTCGGCTTTGTTGTTTTTGCCATAAGCTCCAGTTTGCATAATCATCTTGTACAGTCACTTGCAATTCCACTGGACCATTTTGCATGGGCCACAAATCTAGGGCCAATTGTATGGCAGCCTTGGCTTCTTCAAAAGCTTTACTCTGCTCAAGTCCCCAATCGAATTCATATTTCTTCCGTGTGACTCTATATAAAGGTTTTAAAATCTGTCCCAAATGTGGAATGTGGTGCCTCCAGTATCCAAACAATCCTATGAACTTTTGGGCCTCCTTCTTATTGGTAGGGGTAGGAAAATCCTGAATCTTTTGTCAGGCTTGAGGAAGAATCTCCTTTAGCCCCTTGTTCCATTGTATACCCAAAAACTTCACATTCTGAGCTGGTCCTTGAACTTTTGCAGGGTTAACTTCCCACCCTTTACTTTTCATATGCTCAATTAGAAGGGTCAAACTCCTTTCCACTACTTTCGCATCTTTTCCCTGTATCATGATATCATCAATGTAGTGGGTAAGCTGTACACCAGGTAGCTTTAATTCATCCAACTGTTCAGCCACAATCCTGTGACAAATAGTGGGGCTATGTATGTACCCTTGTGGCAAGCGAGTAAAAGTATATTGTCTACCCTGCCAAGTGAAAGCGAAGTGGTCCCATTGTTTAGAGTCTATTGGGATGGTGAAGAAGGCATTTGCCAAGTCAATAACTGCATACCAAGTCCCATCATATTTCTGGATCCTCTCTATTAAGGTGATGGTATCTGGAACAGCAGCATACAAAGAAGGAGTCACCTTATTCAACTGTCTATAATCCACAGTCATTCTCCACGTCCCATCTGATTTTCTTACTGGCCAGACAGGATTATTCCATCTTGTGGTTGTAGGGACTAACACTCCTGCTTCAACATATTCCTTTATAGTAGTGGCAATTTCATCTTGCCCACCTGGCACACGATACTGTTTTAAAGTAATTACTTCAGAAGGTTGAGGCAAAGTGATTGGGTCCATTTTTAGTTTTCCCACTAAAACTGTATTAATTCCTATCTTCCTCACAGCAAATTGGTATCTTCCTTCAGGTAAATTCAGAGTCATGCCTCTCAATACATCTATTCCAATGATGTATTCACGAATGGGTACAGCAACCACAGTATATTCCTTCTTAGGTAACTGCCCAATTTTCATTGTTATTTTAACCTATCTGGCTGATATTTCAGCGTCTCCTAGACCTGTGATGGTAATAGGAGTTCCATGTTTAAACTTATCAGGGTTTCCATAGATAAGTGTGGCCTCAGCCCCAGTATCAATCAGTGCCCTAGTCACAGTAGTTGATCCATTCTTCCAATATATTGTTAAATCAAGATGGGGTCTGCAATCTCTTCTGCATATTTCTTTTATCTGGGCTGGGGCTTGGCCTATCTCCTATTCCCCCTGAAGGTGGGGCCAACTTGGATACAAAGATTCAGATTCAGAAATACCTGTGGGGGTGGTTCCTGCTTCCCTGTTCATTCTAATGCTAAGTACCTTTTCTTGGTACAGCTTATGCAGCTCTTCAGTTGGAATACCATCTATTCTTCTAAAGTCCACCCCAGCTCTCAATAGAGCAGTAAACAGTTCCCTTCTTGTGGGTCTGTTTTGTCTCTGAATCCTCTGGCTGTTTACTCTTCTCTCTCGAGGCAATTTGTCTTTTTCCCATTCCCCTAAATCGCTTAATTGTGAAATCTTATCCAGCACCTCTGAAAGAGGGTGCCCTATTTCTCCAATTAAAAGAGTCAGAATTAGGTGCTTATATGCAGGAGGAGCCGTCTTCACTATGATATTTCTATGAGGAACTCCTAGGGGGGTATCATAATATGCATTTGCATCTCCAATCAGGATAGCAGTTTTCATTACCTCCTCCTTTAACTTTCTCATACAGTCTCTAAGTGAGTACCAGGCTCTGTCTCCCCTAGGCCACATAGATTCAGTTGGATATTGCTTTTTGCAACCTTCTGCAGCTAAAGCTAGAAGATTATTTTTGTTATTTCCTCCTTGCATATGGTGATCCCTAAAAGCCTGGTGTACAAAAGGATTCTGACTGATACTTATGAATTTTAAACAGTCCTCATTGTCCAGTGTTATTCCTCCTGTGCCTTCATCAGTGATTCTTACTATCCAAGACACTAAAGACTCCCCCATTCTTTGGGTAAATCTACTCAATATATCAGTGATCTCCTGTTGAGTGAAATCCTCAATTATCTCCCTGGACTCTGTTTTGCCTCGGTGGTTCTCCTGCCTTCTTCTTCGTATGGGGAGAGCTTCTACATTAGGAGACTCCTCATCTAACCTTGTTCCATTCTCCTCACAGACATTCTCCTGGAAGCTGTCAGGGCAACTCTGCCCAGCCTGTACAAAAGCTGCATGCACATTCCTTCTGCTAGTTTTTTGCTTCCTTTTAGTTACATGAACAGTAGCTTGCTCCTGGACCACATGAGTCCCTCCAGTTTGCTCTTCTGAGTGCTGTGACACAGAAGAATCCTCAGGCAAACAAGCTGACTCCCTAGCCATCCTAGCTCTTTCCTTCAGCAGCTTATCCCTACTTTTACACATAAGGCGATAACTTGTTAGAAGCACCCAGCCTCTCCTGCACACTCCTGCCAGTTCTTTGCCTGGTTCTATGGGTATTGCTTTCAAACATCTTTCCAAATCTCCAGGTTCTCCCTCTTTTAGCCTTGGTTCCCAGTTTTCCCAGGGCCCTGTGCTTTTAGCCCATTCTCTGGCTAGAGAGGAATAAGGCAAATCCTCCCAAACTGGAATAACCATTTCTCCCTCTAAAGCCCCACTGCTTCCAAATAGAGGCCTGACATTTTGTGATCCCATCCTCGTCGCCAAATGTATCAGCAATGCCATATTCACAATGCCTATAGAGATTACAAATATGCTGATATAATTATCCATCACAAAATACTTCAGGTTTGCCATTTGGGGAAATAAACTAGAAAATTTATTACGATACCAAAAGACTGAGTCCCAAAACCAGAAAGTGAAAGCCATCAGAGTAGTTATGATATTGGCACAGGTAGATAAAGTAGAAAGCACCCACATTTTCAAGACTTTATAACAGAACAGGCTACCTCAGGCAAAGGTCCTCCTCTCCCCACTCACAGCAACCACCCAGCGTCCTGGAAGCGCGCTTCCAGCAGCTCCGGCCCCCCGGCAGTCCTCAGCAGGAGTCCTTAGCAGAAAAGTCCTGCTCCCAGCAGCTCCGGCCCCTGGCAGTGCTCAGCAGGAGTCCTAACTCAAAAAGAAAAAAAAAAGGGCAACCGCAACCGCAACCGCTGCCAACCGCCAACCACAGGACCATTAGCTCGGCTTTCACTTTTTCTCGCTTTCCGCTTTCTCTTGCTCTGCTATGTCAGCACGTCCATGGGGCATGGAAGATCTTTAAATCCCATAACCCTTACAAGAATGATCCTTTATTCTGAGGTTTTACTACAATAATGTTTTAAATTGTTTCCCTTAAATATTAGGGAAAAATAGAAGACTCTTAAAAAGTCAACTAGAAATCATCGTTACAAATAATTCTGTTTTTGGAAGGTTTCTCTCCCTAAATAAGATCTGGAGGAACCAAAGCCTAATAAAGATTAGAAAATATATTTTGGCAAATAGGTGTTAATATTTTATTTGACCATAAAGAGGGACCACGGCAAATGGATAGAGGTCCTTCTCTGAAGTCAGGAATATCTGGGTTGAAGTATTGCCTCTGACATATAGTAGGTATGGAACCATGGCTAAATTAATCAATGTGTTCCAAGCCTCTTTTTCATCTTTATGCTGCAGAAAAATTGGTGACACACACACAAAAAGTCTGGACCACAATAAACAGTCTCTTCAATATTTACTTACTTACCCAATGTGATAATTGGAGAAAAGTCTGGTACAAGATATATGTTCAGATCAACAACTTTCTTCTTAACTCTATCAAAACTGATATGATTGGGACAGTTAAGTGACACAGTGAGGGGCAGTTAGATGGCACAGTGAATAGAGCACCATCCCTGGAGTCAGGAGGACCTGAATTAAAATCTGGCCTCAGACACTTAACACACTTACTAACTGTGGAACCTTGGGCAAGTCTTTTAACCCCAATTGTCCTGTCTTCCCCCCTCCAATGCAAACAGCCAAAAACTGATATGATTCATTTAAACATACTATTCTTTCCTGTATTTCCACCCTAGTCTGCTTTGTTGTTTCAGTCACAGGTCCCATCCCTCTAGTGAGAGTAACCCTCAAGGCTCTGCCTGGTCTCTCTTTTGTTCCTATGGGTTCAACCAGCATTTCTTTGCAGATAACCCTAAATAAGAAAGAAAACAATAGAATGGGAAAGACAACATATTTTTTCAAGAAAATTAGAGATATCACGATAGCAGACAAAAATTGTAGGGACTTAACCAAAGTAGAAGAGGTTAAGAATAGGCAGCAACTATATACAGGACTACACCTGAAAAATATTAACACCATTCTCAAGATGTTGTCATCATTAGTCTGGAGCAAATAACCTGGAAAATAAAATCAAGTAGGCCTTAGGAAGCATTGCTAACAACAAGGCTAATGAAGGTGACAGAATTACAATTGAGCTATTTAAAATCCTAAAGATGAAGCTGTTAAGGTGAAGTACTTAATGTGAGCAAATTTTGAAAATTCATCAGTGCATTTGGATTAAAATACAATTCAAGTCCCAATCCTGAAGGACTATGTCAAAGAATGTTCAAATTACCAAACAACTGCACTCATTTCTCACACTAGCAAGGTTATGCTTAAGATTCTGAAAGCTAGGATTCATCAATATGATAATTGAGAATTACAAGAAGAGTATAATGTTTTTCAGAGGCAGAGGAACTAGAGACCAAATAGCCAACATTCACCGGTTATAGAGAAAGCAAAGGTGTCCCAGAAAACAATACCTACTTCAGCTTCATTGACTACACTAAAGCTTTTGATTGTGAGGATGTGGTACCAAGAAAATGTGGTAAGTGCTCAAAGTGTTGGAAGCACCACATCATATTATTTATTTATCTCCTGAGGAAACTGTTTGAAGGTCAAGAAGCAATAGTTAGACTAAGGGTGGAACAGCAGATTGATTTAAGATTGTAAGGAGTGTGACAAGGTGTGATAGTAATGGCATTTAAAGATTCCCCTGTATTGGCTTGGTTTTCAAATTGATTGTGTTAAAACCCAGAGCTTGTTAATCCCACCTGTGGGATGGACTTGTTAATGTGAAAAGAAAGTCCTGAACTGGGAGGAGCTGGTGATGTAGATTTGGAGAGACAAGAGAGAGGTGGAAGACCTTTTTTGGAAGCAGCACCTCGTGGAGAGAGAGAGACTAAGAGAATTGCTGGTGGCTGCTTTGAATTGCCCTGGACTTTTGAGACCTGCCCCCTGAGCTGCCAAGGACTGAGGAGACATGGCTGTTTTGCTGGTACTTTGTCTGTCTGTTTTGATGTTGTTTTGCCAGATTTGTCCACTGGTGAAAGACAGTCCTGTTGTTGAAGAAGTCCTGGAACCTGGCTTTTGGCTAAGAAGCCCTGAGACTGTCCTGCAGACAGAGAGTGAATACTGTCCACTGGTGAAGGACAGTGCTGTTGTTGCAGGGGTCTGGAGACTGTCCTGCAGACAGAATTAATACTGTCCACTGGTGAAGGACAGTGATGTTGTTGCAGGGGTCTGGAGACTGTCCTGCAGACAGAGTGAATACTGTCCACTGGTGAAGGACAGTGCTGTTGTTGCAGGGGTCTGAGAACCTTTCTGTTGGTTCAGAAGCCCTGAAGAAGGATTTTCTGGTTGTATGTTTACAGAAATCCTGGGAGAGGGTTTTGCTAATGTTTTCAGGACTGTTCTACAGACAGAGGATGAATTAGTGAAGAGACTGGCAATGTATCTTGTGGCCTTGCTAAGCCTTGTCTCCCCAGGAACTAAGATTGCTGAGAACTTGCCTCTTGTCAAGATGAAGAAAAGACCTCCATTTGGGTATTAAGTGCTGAGCTTAAACTTGATGTAACTCTGGGGTAGATTCAATTGTGATCCAGGGGTGGGGAACTTTTGACCTTTTTGTGTTCTATGGTTGAGCAAATGAATATATTTTACTTATGTTTGGAAACTAATCTCCATTTGAGAAGAGGGGCTTTGTGGTGGACTTAATGAAGGTACAGCCTAGGGGTGGAGAGGTATTTAGAACTGGGACTTTGTAATTGATTGAATGATTGGAAGATCCTGGGGTGGGGTAGTCCTTGGAGATTATTTAATCACAGTTAGTAAATGCTGTATTTGGAATGATGTCATGTCTTGATCTTCTCTGTTCTTGGTTGGTCACTGAATAAAATGGAGAGCACCTATGCTGGTATTTTGAACCTGGGAAGTTGCCTTTCCTTGGCATTACAGTACACAAGGCTACATATTGTCACTTTATTTATTTAACTTATATGCAGAATATATCATGTGAAATGCCAAACTGGAGGATTCAAAACTTGGAATTCAGGTCAGGAGAATAACCAACTATCTCAGATATGCAGACAATAACAATGATGGTAAAAAGTCAAGAAGAATTAAGAAGCTTGCCGATGAAGGTTAAAGAAGACATTATAAAAGCTGTCTTGAAGCATAAAAAAAAAAAAACTAACATCATTGCAACTGCTCCCATCAATTCCTGGCAAATACATGGAGAAGAAATGGAAACCGTGACACATTTTATATAGTTGGGCTAAAAGATCACTGCAGACAGCAACTGCAATCATGAAATTAAAAGACACTTGCTTTTTTAAATGAAAGTTATGGCAAATCTGGACAGCCAACAACAACAACAAAACAATAGAGATGTCACCTTGCCAGCAAAGGTCCGTATACACAAAACTATGTTTTCTCTAATAGCAATGTATGGCTATGAGAGCTGGATTGTGAAGAAACTGAGTGTCACAGAATCACTGCTTTCAATTTATGGTGCTGGAGAGTTTTAGTGGCATCAAGGATATTAAATAAGTCAATACTAAAATAAATTAATTCAAGCTATTGGAAGGTCAAATACTAAAACTGAAGCTTAAAACTTTGGCCCCATGATAAGAAGATAGGACTCATTAGGAAAGACCATAATGCTAGGAAAGACTGAAGGCAAAGGGAAAAGGGGACAACAGAGGATGAGGTGGATAGATAATCTCATGGAAGCAAGAAAAATTAGCTTGGATAGACTTTGGGAGATTGTGGATGATAGAAGGGTCTACTTTGGGTCCATGGGGTCATGAAGAGTTGAACAAGACTAAACAACAAGAACAACAAATTTCTAAATAGCTTGAAAAGACTAGCTACAGAAGTTGCTTTTACTTTCCTCCCTCATTCATTTCTCAACCCTTTGCAGTTTGGCTTCTGACCAATTCACTCAATTGAATCTGTTCTTTCCAAAATTAACTATGATCACTCTCTCTTTATCTCTTTTGTTTCTGCCTCTGGCTCTCTGTCTCCATCTCTCTGCTTCCATTTCCCTGACCCAGTCTCTCTCTGTCTCAGTCTCTTTTTCATGTGATTTCATTAGGGTAGGAAGTTCTCAATGGGTAAACTGTGGATACCTATGCAAATCATGTAGTTTGGCAAGTCTATATCTTGTTTCTTAATAATTATTTGTATGTAGTCTCCCCATTAGACTGTGAGTTCTTTGAAAGCAGGGAATGCCATTTCCCTTTATTTGAATCCCAAGCATTTAGCATTGTATCTAGTAGATAGTAGGTGTTTATTAAATGCTTCTTCACTCATATTAGATTTTAATAGGGTGTAGAGAGATGAAATGACTTATACAGGACCATATAGCTCGGATATGCTGTTTTCAAGGTAAGACTTTGGAACTCAGGTATTGTCCAAAGTCAGCTCTCTATCCAATGTTACCATCTGAATCTCACCAATGATCTCTTAATTGCCAAATTGGATAACCTTTTCCCTGTAATTCATCTTTGTTGAACTCTTTAGTACTTGAAATTGTTGTTACAGGGGAGGCCAGGTAGCACAGCGAGTAGGAGCACTGGCTCCATTTTTGGGATTACCTGGGGATTGAATCCAGGCTCAGATACTTAGCACCCACCCAGAAACACCTGGCCATATAACCTTGATCAAGTTACTTAACCCCAATTGCTTACAGGCGGCCAGGTGGCTCAGCAAGTAAGACCACTGGCTCCAGTGTCAGGATGACCTGGATTAAATCCGGGCTCAGATACTTAGCACCACACCCAGAAATAATAACTGGCTGTGTAACCTTGAGCAAGTTACTTAACCCCGATTGCTTTTAAAAAAGTTGTTGTTACTCTCTCCTCTGTGATATTATTTTCTCTGGGTTTCATGACATTCTCCTCCTCTACCTATCGGACCACTTCTCATTTTCCTTTAGTTATACGATGTGATAAACCACTGAATGAAGAGTACGAAAAACATGAGTTAAAATTCAAATTGATATAAAAGCTGAGTATCATTGGGTAAGTCATT
>NW_027187308.1:2529092-2567586 GCF_028583685.1 Petaurus breviceps papuanus | reverse complement strand
TAAAATTCAAATTGATATAAAAGCTGAGTATCATTGGGTAAGTCATTTAACCTCTATCAGATTCATTTTCTTCATCTGTAAAATGGTAATAGTACTAAGAGCTACCATCAAATATTGTTGTTATGGTAAAATAACATTTGCAAAGTGAATTTTAAGGCTTATAGCAAAAAATAAATTTAAAAAGGATGTTTCAATCTGTATTCAGATACCATCGGTTCTTTCTCTGGGGATGGATAGCACTCTTCAACCTAAGTCCTTCAGAATTTCTTGGATCATTGTATTGCTGAGAATAGCTAAGTCATTCATAGCTGACCATCCTTCAATATTGCTGTTGTTTTGTACACAGCACATTTCACTTTGCTTCAGCCCTTGTCTTTTCAGGTTTTGTCTGATAGAATTCACCTTACCATTTCTCATAAGATAATAGTGTTCCATCACAATTGCACACCACAACTTGTTCAGTCATTCCCCAAACCATGGGCATCACCTCAATTTCCAATTTTTTGCCACCAGGAAAGAGTTGCTACAAATATTTTTGTACATACAGGTCTTTTCCTTTTTAAAAAAAATCTATCTTGGGATACAGATCTGGTAGGTAAATTATTAGTTCAAAGGGTATGCATGATTCTATTGCACTTTGGGCAAAGCTCCAAATTTCTCTACAGAATGGTTGAATCAGCTCACAACTGCACCAAAAATGCACCAATGTCTCATTTTTTCCAGGTCCTCTCCAGCATTGGTCATCTTCCTTTTCTGTCCTGTTAACCAATCTAACACATATGGGGAAGAACCTCAGAATTGTTTTAAGTTGCATTTCTCCAATCAATACTGAGATAGAATATTTTATCATATAGCTATACATAACTTTGATTACTTCATCTGAAAAGTTAATATGTTTTTCTCATTTATCAATGGGAAATGGTTATTTCTCTACAAATTTGACTTAGTTCTCTGTATGTTTGAGAAAGGAGGCCTTTATCAGGAAAAAAAATGCTGATATTTTTTCACAGTTACTATTGGTGACTGTATTTCCCTCCATCCTATTCCTCCTACCCCTGTTCATTTTATTATCTCTCTCCTTTCTCCCAGTCCTTCCTTAAAAGTGATTTGCTTCTGACTATCCCCTCCCCTAATCTGCCCTCCCTTCTATCACCCACCCTTCTTTTCTTATGACCTTTCCCTCCTACTTTCTTGTAAGTTAAGATAGATTTTTATGCTCAATTGAGGGTGTTTGTTATTCCCTCTTTGAACCAATTCTGATGAGAGTAATGCTCAATCACTCCCCCTCATCTCCTCCCTCTTCTCCTCCACTACAAAAACTTTTTATTGTCTCATTTTTGTGAGACTAATGACCCCATTTGACCTCTCCCTTTAACCTTTTTCCAAGTACATTGCTCTTTTTAATTTTTTTTAGTTCACTGCTTATATTCAGCTCACACCTCTGTCCTCTGTGTTTACACACACATATGTACGTATGTAAATATGTTTCTTATCACTGCCCTAATAATGACAAAGTTCTTATGAATTGTAAGTATCATCTTCACGTGTAGTAATATAAAGAGTTTAACCTTATTTGGTCCTTTATGATTTCTCTTTCCTGTTTACATTTCTTTTTTTTTTCCTCCCCCTTCACCTCCCTAACTTCCTAGTAGGGCAAGATGGGTTTTTATACCCTAGGACCCGTATATCTTATTTAGCAGATGCATGTAAAAAAATTAAACATTTGTTTTTAAAACTTTGAGTTCCAGATTTTTTCCCTTCTTCCCTCCTCACTCACCCCACTGGGAAGATAAGCAATTCAGTATAAACTGTACATGTGTAGTTACCTACATCATTTCCATAGTAGTTACATTGTGACAGACTAACTAAATTTCCCTCCATCCTATTCTGCCCCCCCACTTAATCTATTTTCTCCTTTGACCCTATTCCTTTTCAAAAATGTTTGTTTCCAACTACTCTTTCCCCCAATCTATCCTCCCTTCTATCCTCCCCCCTTTTATCCCCTACTCTTCTATTTTCCTGTAGGGGAAGATACCCAAATGAGTGTGTATGTTATTCCCTTCTTTGACCAAATTGAATGAGAATCAGGTTGTCCCATTCCCTTTCACCTTCCTGCTCTTCCCTGACATTTTAACAGTTTTCTCTTGCCTCTTTGATATGAGATAATTTATCCTAATCTATCACTCCCTTTCTTCTTCTTCCAATAAATTCCTCTCCCACCTTTTAATTTTATTTTTTAGATATCATCCCTTCATATTCGACTTATCCTGTGTCCTCTGTCTATGTATACATGAACATACAAATGCCAATACTCACATATATATTTGTCTATACATATATCCTCCTTTACATACATATATATGAAAGTACACACACACACACACACACACACACACACACACATATATATTCCCTTCAAATAACTTCATGTTAAGAAAAATCTTTTGAGTTACAATTATTGTTTTTCCATTTAGGAATGTAAATATTTCAACTTTAATAAGTTCCTAATGATTTCTTTTCTCTGTCTACCATCTCATGCTTCTCTTGCATCTTATACTTGAAAGTCAAATTTTCTGTTCAGCTCTGGTTTTTCCATCAAGAATGCTTGAAAACCCTGTATTTCATTGAATGACCATATTTTTCCTTCTAATGTTATGCTCAGTTTTGCTGGGTAGGGGATTCTTGATTTTAGTCCTAACTCCTTTGACCTCTGGAATATCATATTCCAACACATCAGTCCATTAATGTAGAAGCTGCTAGGCCTTGTATTGTCCTAATTGTGTTTCCACAATACTCAAATTGTTTCTTTCTGATTGCTTGCAGTATTTTCTTCATGACCTGGTAACACTGGAATTTGGCTATAATATCCCTAGGGGTTTTCTTTTTGGGATCTTTTCAAGTGGGGATTGGTGAGTTCTTTCAATTTCTATTTTGGCCTCTGGTTCAAGAATATCAGGGAAATGTTTCCTGATAACTTCTTGAAAGATGGTGTCTAGGCTCTTATTTTTTTTAATCAAATGCTTTATTAACTTCTGGTTTATGTTTTTCATTTCTGCAGAATTTTGAGTTACAAATTTTCTCCCTCTTTTTACCCTACCCACCACCCCAAAATAGCAATCTCACTGAATATCCCCTCTCCAAACTTCTCTTCTCCATATCTTTTACCATACCCCCTCCAACTTTGCAGTAGGGCACAGTGAATGTCTATGCCCCAGTGCCTGTACATTTTATTTCCCATTTACATGTAAAATAGTACTGATAATAGTATATATATAATTTGATTTTTAAAACTTTGAATTTCATATTCATTCCCTTCCTCCCTTGTGTAATGGGAATGCAAATTTGGAAGATCTTCCCTGCCCCTAGGCTAAAATGCACCTGAAGCCTGGGGAGGGAGGCTTGTTTTTCAGTAGATACTTCTTGATTGGCCAGTGAGTCAATAAGGTTGTTACATTCTCTGAGCCAGGAGAAGGCTATATAAGCCCTGATGTGTAGCTTTGTTTTGGGACTCACTTTGAGAAGTGTTCTGTGATTTGATCTGAATTCTGGGAAGCCATTGTTGAGAGTCCCCCGGCTTTGAAAAACCCAGATGTGGAAACCCAGATGTTGACTGGGTATGGATGTAATGGTTGGACAGTTTGGAAAGCTGTCTACTTGATCTGTTAATGTCTTGATAATTCTGTCTGTATATTTTGAAGTTTGGGGTGCTGACCTTTTTCCCCTGAACAAGGTAAACGATATATGTCTGACTGATTAAAGTAAGCTTGTTTAACCCATTTTGAGTTACTTTCCTTTAACAAAGCAGATCCAAGAACCTGTATTGCTAGCAGCCACCCTGGGAATGCTGGGGTGCTTGCTGCTACAAAAAGAACCTGTGGTAGCTGCAAACCCTGAGGACGCTTGGGGTGCTTGCTGCTACACCTTGTCACCCAACCTAGCTGGGAAGATAAGAAATTCAATATGGGTTGTGCATGTGTAGTTATGCAAAACATTCCCATAATAGATATATTGTAAAAGACTGATTATATTTCCCTCCCTCTTATCCCACTTCCCACTTTTTCAGTTCTCTATTTTGATCCTGAACATTTTCAAAAGGGGGTGCTTCCAACACTCCTGTCCCCCCCCCCCATCCTCTACCCCCATATTCTCCTGTAGGGTGAAATACCATATATAATGTGTTTGTCATTCCTTCCCTAAGCCAAATTCAATGAGAATAGGGTTGACCCATTCCTTTTTGACTTCCTTTTCTTTCCCCCCATTATAACCATTTTGCCTTACCTCTTCTATATGAGATAGTTTACCCCAATCTGTCTCTCCTCATCTCCTCTCATTATATTCCTCTCTCACCTCTTAATTTCATCTTTTAAGTAGCATCCCTTCCCATTAAACTGGTCCTGTGCCCTCTATCTATGTATACGTGTACACATATATACACACATTCACATATGTACTCACACACCAATATACTCTCCTAAAAAAACATATATATGTATGTATATATGTAAATGCACACACACTCACACACATTTCTATCCCCTTCAATTATTCTCGCACAGAGAAAAGTTTCATCATTGACAATTATCATTTTTCCATGTAGAAATGTAAATAGATCAACTTTGATAAGTTCCTTAGCATTTCTTTTCCCAGTTTACCCTCTCATGCTTTTCTTGCTACTTGTATCTCAAACTTAGATTTTCTATTCAATTCTGTTTATTTCATCAAGAATGCTTGAAAGTCCTCTCTTCCACAGCATGACCTTATTGATCCCTGAAACATGATACTCAGTTTTGCTGGGCAGGTGATGCTTGATTTTAATCCCAGCTGCTTTGACCTATGGAATATCATATTCCAAGCTCTTCATTCCCTCAGGTTAGAAGCTGCCAGATCCTGTGTTGCCCTGATTGTATTTCTACAATATTCAAATTGTTTCTTCCTGGCTGCTTGTAATATTTTCTCCTTGATCTGTGAATTCTGAAACCTGGCTATAATATTCCTAGGAAATTTCTTTTTGAGACTTTTTTCAGGAAGTGATTGGTGTATTATTTCAACCTCTATTTTACCCTCTCATTTTAAAATATCAGGGCAATTTTCTTTGAGAATTTCTTGAAGGATGATTTTTAGGTTCTTTTTTGATCATGGCTTTCAGGTAGTCCAATATCTTTTAAATTATCTCTCCTGGATCTATATTCCAGGTCAATATTTTTCCCCAATGAGATATTTCACATTGACTTTTTTTCATTTTTTTCAATCTGTTTAATATTATCTTGATTTCTCAAATAGTCACTAGCTTCCATTTGCTCCAATCTACTTCTGAAGGAATGATTATCTTCAGTATGCTTTTGAGATTCTTTTTCCAACTGGCAAATTCAGTTTTTTTAAAACATTCTTCTCCTCATGGCCTTTTTGAGCCTCTTTTGCCTGTAATCCAGATCCACCAAGGTTAAAGCAAGTGTGATTACCTCTCAGACTGGTCAGTTGGTCCCCATATAGTCTGCAGGCCAGGAGCTGAAGCTGACACATGACAGCAGCTGAATGGCCATGGTGCATCAGCAGCTTTTCTGTCCAGGGGATAAAGGCTGGCCACACTCCCAACTACTGGATCCCAAAGTCCACACTGCACTGACTTCTCACTTTGTCCTTAGCATCTATGGGTTGATAATTTTGGAAACTGCCACAGCTTCTAGTGATCTGAAGTCCTTCCATCTGGTGGCTGGCCAGGCCCGCCCTGGGGCTAAAACCTCTGGCTCCCACAGGGCTGGAGTTGTCTCCCAGAATGCTGTGCTGGCTGCTCCCTGCCAGCCTGTGAGGCTGTCCTCAGCATGAGGTTAGCTTCTCTGTGTCATTTTGTGGGTTCTGTAGGTCCAAAGTTTATTCAGAGTCATCTTTCATATGAATTGGAGGTGGTGGAAACTGGAACCCAGCAGAAGCCCTGTTTCTCTAGGCTCTTTTTTTTTTTTTTGATCATGGCTTTCAGGTAGTCCAATAACTTTTAAATTATCTCTCCTGTATGTATTTTCCATGTCAGTGGTTTTTCAAATTAGGTATTTCACATTGCCTTCTATTTTTTTCATTTGTTTGGATCTGTTTTATAGTATCTTGAATCTCATAAAGTCATTAGTTTCCAATTGATCCAGTCTAATTTTTAGGGAGTTATTATCTTCAGTGACTTTTTGAAATTCCTTTTCCATCTGGAAAATTAAGCTTTTTAAGTATTCTTCTCGTCATCAGCATTTTGGGCCTCTTTTGCCATTTCAGTTAGTCTATTTTTAAGGTGTTATTTTCTTCAGTGTATTTTTGGATCTCCATTAGCAGGCTGTTGACTTGCTTTTCATGTTTTTCTTTCATCATTCTCATTTCTCTTCCCAACTTTTCCTTCACTTCTCTTCCTTCTTTTGAAAAATCCTTCTTGACGTCTTCCATGGCTTGTAACCAATTCATATTTTTTCTTGGAGGCTTTTGATGCAAGGGTTCTGACTTCAATGTCTTCCTCTCACTCCATGACTTGATTCTTTTTGTCCCCCAAAAAAGGATTCTGTCATCTGTTTATCCTTCCTCTGCTTGCTCATATTCCCAGTAAATCACTTGACTTTTGAGCTCTTTGCCATGGTAGAATTGTGCTTCCAGAATGGAGAGAGCTATGTCCCAAATTGCTTCGGTTTTTGCAGCTGGTGGAGCTATTATATGAGCACCCTCTCTATAGCCCCCACACACTCTGGCTCACTGGTCACATACCCCAGGACCACCACCCAAGATAGCAATCCAATCCAAACAGGTTAAAGCAAGAGCAATTATCCTCTTAATGGCTGCTTGGTCCTGCTGCAGTCTTCAGGCCAGGAGCTCTGGAATTAGCCACCCAGCAGAGGCTGCAGTCACTATGCCTCCTATACTTCTCACTTTGGGGGTAGCAGCCAGACCACACCCTTCTATCCTCCTCTGGACCTTTCCACACTTACCTTTTACTTTGTCTTTAGTATTTATGCATTGAGAAGTCTTGAAACCACTATAGCTGCTGGAGATTTACTCTGGTGAAATCTGCTCTTGCGGCCACTTGTTTCAGGGCTACCATGAGGATAAAACTACATCTTAGGCAGGACTGCCTGTGGCTCCCAGCATGCTGTGATGGACCCTTCCTGCCTGCCTTCTGGGCTTCCTTCAGCAGGAGATTTGTTTCTCCCTGTCATTTTGTGGTTTCTGTAGCTCTAAAGTTTGTTTAGAGTCATTTTTTCCCCATATATTGGAAAAGGTGGGAGCCGGAGCTGCATGGAAGTCCTGTTTCAATTCTGCCATCTTGGATCCTCCTCCCCTGTTTACATTTCTGTTTCACTTGACTCTAATATTTGAAAGTCAAATTTTCTATTTAGTTCTGGTCTTTGCATCTAGAATGCTTGAAATTCTTCTATTTTATTGAATATTCAATTTTCTATTGAAGAAATACAATCAGTTTTTCTGGGTAAGTGATTCTTGGTTTTAATACTTTCTCCTTTGCCATCTGATTTATCATATTTAAAAACCTCTAATCTAATTTAGAAGCTGCTAAATATTGTGTTATATATAATGTGACTCCACAATACTTGCATTATTTCTTTCTGGAGGGTTCAAGGTTCCTTGAACTGGGAGGACTGGAATTTGGATACAATGTTGTTGGGAGTTTTTACTTTGGAGCCTCTTACAGTAGGAGATTGGTAGATTCATTCAATTTATAATTTATCCTCTTGTTCTAGACTATTGGGAAGTTTTCATCAAGGTTTTCAGGTAGTTCAATATTTTTTCTTAAATTATCTCTCCTGGATATATTTTCCAATTATTTTTTTTGGAGTGAGATATTTCACATTGTCTTCTATTTTTTTATTCTTTTAATATTGTCTTATTGTTTCTTGATTTCTCATAGTCATTTAGCTTGTATTTGCTCTATTGTCATTTCTAAGGAATAACTTTCTTTAGTGAGTTTTTTTTATCCCCTTTCCCCATTTAGCCAATTGTACTATTTAAGAATTTTTTTTTCCTTTAGGGAATTTTTGTACCTCTTTCACCATTTGCTAATTCTTCTTTTTAAGGCATTCATCTCCTCATTGACTTTTTATCCAGCTCTTATTATTTAGACTAATCTTTTTTTAAGGTTCTATTTTTGTCATTTTTTTTCCTTTATCAAGTTTTTGACTTTTTCATTTTTTTCTTGCATCACTCTCATTTCTCTTCCCAAGTTTTTCTTCTACCTCAAATATTTGATTTTCAAAATCCATTTTGAGATCTTCCATGACTGGAGATCAATTCATATTTCACTTGGAGGTTTTGGATGTAAAACTTTGACTTTGTTATTTTCTTCTTAAGTAAATATTTTGCTCTTCCTTTTCACCATAGTAACTTGTTATGGATAAACTTTATCTTTCTGTTCTTTGCTCATTTTCACAGATTATTCCTTGTCTTCTGACTCTTTGTTGAAGTAGACTTTGCTTCGAGGGTGGAGAGGGCACTGCCCAATGTTTCAATGGTTTTGTGCAGCTGTTTTTTAGAGACAGTTCTAAGGACCTGTAAGTTTTTACTTCTTCCAAAGTTGTATGACCTAAAGAAAGGTGTTTGCTACTCTCCTGTCTTGTACTCTGGTCTGTGAGTGATGATAGGCACTCTTTTCTGCCCTGGAATGGTGAGAAGGGACCTCTCCTCTACTGATGCTGCAAGGTCTTATATACTATTGTTCCTTTTCAAAATGGGACTACCACCCAGGACTGCAACCTGGATCCAAGTATAGGCAAAGCAACAAAATCTTGCCTCACTGCTAGCAAAAAAAAAACAAGAAAACAAACCTGTAATCTCCTTATGACCACTTTTTTAATTCCCTCACCATATGCAGGCCAAGATCTCTAGAAGCAGCCACTGCTACTGTTGCTTCAATAGCTACTGAGGCTGCTCCTGATTTGCTGGTTCTTGGTCTGTGCTTGTGCAGCCTGTGCTGGATTGTGCTCCACTCTCACCCAGATGTAAATAAGCTTTTGGGTTGACCTTCCAAATTGTCTTTGGTGTCTGTGGGCTGAGAGGTCTGGAAATTGCCACTGCTGCCACTGATTCAGTTACTGGAAGCCTGCTCCTGGTTTTCTGGGACCCTAGTCTCTGCTGGTGTGGCCTGCAGGATACTACACTCCTTTATCACTCTGGTGCAACTGACATTTCCTGACAAGGAGATGGACATTTAATGAAATAAGGGACTTCCAGACTTTTGTGATGAAAAAGTCAGAGCTCAATGAAAAATTTGATCTCTGATTAAAAGACTCAAGACATAAAAAGGTAAACAAGGAAAACATAAATTCACACATACATACATGCACACTCATGCACATGTGCACATAACTTGTGATGCAATAAGAGTAAAATATTTACATCCCTATATGAGAAGCTGATTACTGTCAATATCAAAATTTATATGATTACCATGACCTTTAAAAGGGTTATACATAGATGGAGGGTGTGGGTATAAATAAACTAATGTGATGATAAAAAAAATAAAAACCTTATTAAGGGGGTCAAAGGGACTGTAATGGGATAAAAGGAAAGGATGAGACAGAAAAAGTTAAATTATGCATACAAAGAGGCATAAAAACACACTAGAGTAAAGTGGAAGGAAAGGGGTAGAGGGACATCATTTGAACATTATTCCCGCTAGTTCTGGTTCAAACGGGGTCAATATAATCTGTTAAGTTAAGATCCTAATGTGAAAAGACATCAAAACTCATTAAATAGAAGGAACCGAGGGAGGGAAAGGAGCACTGTATGAAATTTACTTTCATTGGTTTTGGGTCAAAGGGGGAATAACATACTATCATAAGTAAAAAAAAAAAATGAGAATTATAGGCAGTAGGAGGGTAAGGGCAGGGAAAGGGGGAATTAGAGGGTATAGAAATAGTAGTAAGGGGAGAGGGTAGGTAAAAAGGGGAGTAACAGGGAGGGAACACTGAGGGAGGTGATGTTCAAAAGTAAAATCCTTAAGGAGGGGAAGGGAGAAGGAAGAAACAAAACCATAAGCAGGGAGGGCATAAGATGGAGGAACAGAGACAGTCATCATTGCTGTGAATTTGAGTGGGATGAACTTTCCCATAAAACTGAGTCTGATAGCAGAATGGATTAAAAACCATAATTCTCCAATATGCTGTCTACAAGAAACATATTTGAAACAAAGGGATACGCACAGGGTAAAGGTAAAAGGCTGGAGTCGAATATATTATGCCTCAGCTAAAGTAAAAAAAAAAAAAGCAGGGGTAGCAATCCTTATCTCAGATAAAGCAAAGCAAAAAAATAAGATCTAAATAAAAGAAATTAGGAAGTAAACTATATTCTGCTAAAAGGCACCATTGAAAATGAAGCAATATCATTACTTAACATATATGTAGCAAGTGATATAACGTCCAAATTCCTAGAGGAGATGTTAAGGGAATTGGAAGAAATAGATAGCAAAACTATACTAGTGGGGGACCTTAATCTCCCCCTCTCTGAACTTGATAAATTTAACTTCAAAATAAACAAGAAAGAAGTTAAGGAGGCAAATAGAATTTTAGAAAGGCTAGATATGATAGATCTCTGTAGAAAACTGAATGGGGATAAAAAGGAATATACATTCTTCTCAACGATTCATAGCACATACTCAAAAATTGACGATGCACTAGGGAATAAAACCCTCACAATTCAGTGCAGAAAGGCAGAAACATTAAATGCGTCTTTCTCAGATCATGATGCAATAAAAATTATATGCAATAAAGGGCCATGGAAAGATAGATGAAAAAGTAATTGGAAATTAAATAATTAAATCGTAAAGAATGAGTGTGTCAAACAAGGAATTATAGAAACAATCAGTAATTTAATTCAAGAGAATGACATTAATGAGACAACATACCAAAATTTGTGGGATGCATTAAAGGCAGTTCTTAGGGGAAGTTTTATATCCCTGAGTGCATAATTGAATAAATTAGAGAAAAGGGAGGTCAATGAATTGGGCATGCAATTGAAAATGCTAGTAAAAGAACATATTGAAAATCCCCAATTATATACTAAATTAGAAATATTGAAAACCATAGGACAGATTAATAAAATTGAAATTAAGAAAAGTATTGAATTAACAAATAAAACTAAAAGCTGGTTTTATGAAAAAAAAACAATATAATTGATAGACCCTAATCAATATGATAAAAAGGAAAGAATAAAACAAATTATGAGTATCAATAATGAAAAGGGTGAATCTAGCTCCAACGAAGAGGAAATCAAAAGAATAATTACAAATTATATTTCCCAATTGTATGCACATATATTTGACAATCTTAGGGAAATGGATGCATAATTACAATATTAAAAGTTGCCTAGATTAACTAAGAGGAAATAAAATCCTTACATAACCACATCTGAGAAAAAGAAATCAAACAAGCCATCAGTGAACTCCCTAGGAAAAAATCTCTAGGACCAGATGGATTTACTAGTGAATTCTATCAAACTTTTAAAAAATAATTGATTCCAATGCTCTACAAACTATTTTGGAAAATTAGTGAAGGAGTCTTACCAAATTTTCTTTATGACACAAATGTGGTACTGATACCTAAATCAGGAAGAGGTAAGAGAAAGAAAATTATAGACCAATTTCCCTCATGAATAAATGCAAAAATTTAAATAGAATATTAGCTAAAAGACTACAGCAACTTATCCCAAGAATAATACACTTTGATCAGGTAGGATTTGTTCCAGGAATGCAAGAATGGTTTAATATTAGGAAAAGAATCAGTATACTTGATCATATAAGCAATAAAACTAGCAGAAACCACGTGATGATCTGAATAGATTCAGAAAATGTTTTTGACAAAATACAACATCCATTCCCTTAAAAACAATAAGAAGTATAGGAATAAATGGAGCCTTCCTTCAAATAATAGGTAGCATCTATTTAAAACCATCAGCAAGTATTATATATAATGGGGATAAGCTCGAAGCATTTCCGGTAAGATCAGGAGTGAAACAAGGGTGTCCACTATCGCCCCTCTTATTCAATATGGTACTAGAAATGTTAGCAGTAGCAACTAGAGAAGAAAAATAAATCAAAGGAATCAAATTAGGCAAAGGAGAGACCAAGCTATGACTCTTTGCGGATGATATAATGATATACTTAGAGAATCCTAGAGAATCAAGTAAAAAAAAATACTTGAGATAAATAAATTTGGCAAAGTTGCAGGATATAAAATAAACCCAGATAAATCTTCGGCATTCCTGTATATTTCTAATGAAATTAAACAGCAAGAGATAAAAAGAGAAATCCCATTTATAGTAACTGTGAACATAATAAAATATTTAGGAATCTACCAGCCAAAACAAACCCAGAATCTATATGACCACAGCTACAAAACACTTCTCAAACAAATTAAGTCCAATATAACTAATTGGAAAAAATCAATTGCTCATGGCTGGGTTAAGCTAATAAAATAAAAATGACAATTTTTCCTATATTAAATTATTTCTTTAGTGCCATACCAATTAATTTATCAAAAAACTACATTATAGAAGTACAAAAAAATAGTAACAAAATTCATTTGGAAGAGCAAATGGTCCAGAATATCAGGGGAATTAATGAGAAGAAATGCTAGGGAAGGTGGACTAGGTATAACAGATTTTAATCTGTATTATAAAGCAGCAGTCATCAAAACTACTTGGTACTGGCTGAGGAATGGAGTAGTGTATCAACAGAATAGATTGGGCACATGAGATTCAGCAGTCAATTACTATAGTAATCTAATGTTTGATGAACCCAAAGACTCCTGTTTTTGGGATAAGAACTCACTATTTGCCAAAAACTGCTGGGAAAACTGGAATATAGTATGCCAGAATCTGGGCATAGTCCATTATCAAACACCATATACCAAAATCAAGTTTAAATGGGTGCATGATCTAATTATAAAGGCTGATACTGTAAGCAATCTGGGAAAGCAAGGAATAGTTTATCTGTCAGATTTGTGGAGGTGGGAAGACTTTGTTACCAAACAAGAATTAGAGAGCATTATAAAATGCAAAAAGGATAATTTTGATTACATTAAATTGAAAAGCTTCTGTACAAACAAAGCCAATGTAACCAAGATTAAGAGGGAGGTAAGAAATTGGGAAAGAAGTTTTACAACATATGTCTCTAATTAAGGACTCAGTTCTAAAATATATGGAGAATTGAGTGAAATCCATAAGAATACAAGTCATTCCGCAATTGATAAATGGTCAAAGGATATGAACAGACAGTTTTCAGAGGAAGAAATTAAATATATCTGTAAGCATATTGAAAAAATGTTCTAAATCACTATTGATTAGAGAAATGCACATCAAAACAAGTCTGAGCTACCAAATCTCACCAGTCAGATTGGCTAAGATGACAAAACAGGAAAATGACAAATGCTGGAGAGGATGTGGTCAAATTGGAACACTAATGCATTGCTGGTGGAGTTGTGAACTGATCTAACCTTTCAGGAGAGCAATTTGAAATTATGCCCAAAAGGCTATAAATACTTTCATACTCTTTGACCTAGCAATACCACTTCTAGAGTATATCCCAAAGAGATCAAAAAAGTTGGAGGAAGACCCATATGTACAAAAATATTTATAGCAGCTCTTTTTGTAGTGGCAAAGAATTGGAAATTAAGGGGGCACCCATCAATTGGGGAATGGCTGAACAAGTATTGTGATATAAGAAACAAGGAGCAGATGGACTTCATATTTACCTGGAGAGGCTTATACGAACTGATGTTGAGTGAGAAGTGTAGATCCAGGAGAAATTTGGACATCATTACAGACACAACATATGTGTGATGACCACTTTTGATAGACTGGACTCTTCTCAGCAATGCAGTGATATAAGTAATTCCCAAAATACTCATGATGGAGAGAGATATCTACATCCAGAGAAAGAACTAGAAAGAACTGAGTTCGAATCAAGATTGAAGCAAACCTCCTGATCCTTTTCTTGTTCGGTTTTGTCTCCTCTTTACCATTTTTCATTACATCTGATACATTTGGTCTTTATAAACTGAATAATGTCTAATGTGAAAGAATTTCACATCCTATACTTGATTGCATGCCCTCATTGGGGGGGGGGGGAGAGGGAGGGAGAGAAAATTTGAACCTCACGGAATTGTGGATTTGAATCTTGTAAACTAAAAGTAAACAAACAAATTAATAAAACAACAACAAAAAAGAAAATTGTTACAATCTCTCCTTTGCTTGTTCTGTCGCTGTAGAATTTGTTTAGAATCATTATTCAAAGTGTTTGGAAGGTTTAGGGGAGAGCTCAGATGAGTCCATGCTTTTACTCTGCCATGTTGACGCCACCCCAGAGGGAATTTCTGTTGAAGAGTGTAGGCTGGCTATAGGTAAACTTATTGATAACAATGTACAAGTCGATCTGGCTCCTCTTCCTTTTGTCAGACTTGATTAGCACAATGAGTAAAGAGAAAGGGAATCATGGTGAATGACACTTTCATTCTTCTATTCTGATGTTTCTGTGGATTGCCTATTTTTTTTCAGAATCTGAGCAGGGAATGAAAAGTCAACCTCCATATTTAAAGGACTTTCTTGAGGTTTAGAAATGATCTAGATAAGATAGGCAGTTGTCCCCTTGAGAGAGAAATTAATATCACAAATAATGCTATATGTGAATAAATCTATAGCTTAAAGTGACATAATTTTATAGATAGAGCAACTGAGGCTTAAGGAGGGGAAGTGACTTGCCAAAGCTCACAAATGTAGTCTTGCAGACAGGTTTTCAATCTATGTCTTTTAACTAATGAGCCAATGCTTTTGCTACCATGTCCACATAATCCCTATAAGTTAAGCTAATCATTATTTTTTTCTAATAAATAGTATTTAATTTCTATATGTTTAAGTCAATAAATTTTAATAGGTGAAGGAAACAAGTGGGAATTAAAGTGATATAAAATATCAAATATCAATAAAATTTTATTTCAAAAATATTAATTGTAACTGCGTAAATAAAAACCTCCCATAGATTTAGAATAAGAAGTATGTCTATATTAGGCAGCAGAAGAAACTTCTTGAGACTACCAAACATTTAAATATATATATATATATATGTATATATATATATATATATGTATTTGCTTTTAATTTACAATATTTAGTACCACAACCCCTTGAGCTTCAAATATTCTGTCCCTCTTTCTCCTTCCCCCCTCCCTGCATGGCAATGTGCAATCAATTAAAGGTTCTACAAATACCTTCACGTTAAACATTAGTCAAGTTATAAAGAAGGGTTATAACCAATGGAGTGAGCATTGCGAGAGAAGGGCCAAAACACAAAAGAAAGAGCTAGTAGTTTGCTTCAATACACATTCAGACTCTGTATCTCTTTCTCTGGATGTGGATATCCCTTTCCATCATGAGTCTTTTGTAATTGTCTTCTCACTTTGTATTGCTGAAAGCTGCCCAGTCTATCAAAGTTAGTCCAAAGGGTTATAAAAAATGTGTATGCCCTTTGACCCAGCAATACCATTTCTAGGGCTGTATCCCAAGGAGATCATAGAAGTGAGAAAAGGACCCATATGCACAAAAACAAAATTATAGCAACTTTTTTGTGGTGGCAAAGAATTGGAAATCAAGGGGATGTTGATAAATTGGGGAATGGCTAAACCAATTGTGGTATATGAATGTAATGGAATACTATCATGCTATAAGAAATGAAGAGCAGATGGACTTCATAATAACCTGAAGAGACTTATATTAATTGAGATATTCTTTTTAACTGGGAATTTGGGGAGATAGTGATGTGAATATCATGGCAGTGACTGTTATGATGCTGTGAGTACCAATAGACTCTCTGTGTTCTCAAGAATGTTCATGTCAAACTGAATGTAAAAACCCAATGCATGGATTGGACAGCTTGGTCTGTGTAGGTGATAATGGCCCCCAAGCTGCCAGTAAAGAGATAGCTCTAAAAGGGTAAGAAACTGAGGTCTCTAGTAATTGCAAAAAGGGTAACTTTGCTCTTGTGTTGTGAAAAATAGAGTTTTAGAAGATAAACTAATCGATACAAAAAAATCTGTGAGTTATGTGAACAGCAGTATTTCTGGAGGTATGACAACTGCTTTTAAAACTTCCATGAGCTCTGTCATACCCTCAACTCAGCAGTTAATTACCTCTGCTTCTCTGGGGCACATTCATGTGACTGATGGCTTAGATGTTATGTGAGTTTGTACCAAGGAATGATGGGATTGATGAACTCCCTCGATCCCAAACCTTTGAGAGAGACAACTTCTTGACTCATACACAGTTCACCAGGAAAAGTTGACTAAGGAAAATGTTGAAATATTCTGTTTTTTTTTGTTTTAATAAAATGAAAACAAGAAAATTGAAAGAAAGTATTATCATAAGCCTTATTAGTCTCTGAACACTGTACACAACTTATTTTAGGAGAGAAAACTCCACAGAAGAACACAGTAAAAGGGAAAATAAATGATTTTTTACCAAAAAAAATGATGTTTAGAGGTCTTAGCTCACTGAAAAGCAATAAAACCATATGGCACGATAAATTTGTATTACTATACACATTTACATACATGTATATATGTGTATATTCATTATCTATATATGTATATGTAAACATATGTATAAACATATGTGACATACAATCTATTGCTACAAGAAGTATAAAGACCATAAAAGTATTCAGCATGGGTAGGTCCTATATAGTTGTAATTATGTATGCATGACCCCTCTGTCTTATTCTTATAATTTGATATGTTACAAGCAAAGAACATTAATCCTAGGGTCAGAGACCCTGGGGTCAAATCTTGCCCCACATGTTTACTTCTAGCTACTTTGTGCAAGTCATATAACAAATAAGTTATATGAGAATGAGAACTTGGGGGAGTGGTGGAGCCAAGATGGTGATGTGTAAGCAGGAAAACTCCATATGGCCTCTCCATAATAACCTCAAATAACTATAAAAATGATTGTAAACAAACTTTAGGGCTATAGAACACACAGAGAGAAACAAACGTCCCACTGAAGACATCCCAGCAAGCCATCAGAAAGGGTACATTGTAGTGCTCTGGGAGCAGAGTACAGCTCCCAACTTGAGTCCAAAGTTTTAGCCTTAGGGCAGCCACAATCAGCCCCAGCTGGAGGGACTTCAGGATAGTGGATCACCAGTAGTTGTGGTGGTTTGCAGAATTATCAACCCATACATGCCAAAGACAAAGTGAGAGATCAATGGACTTTGGGAACAGGGGTTCCAGGAGAATGGTCTAGCCTCTGCCCCCAGGGTGAGAAGTAGCTGAGGTGCATTGGCCACCACTGCATGGCTGCTTTAGAGCTCCTGCCCTGCAGATTGTGGGGGGACTAAACAACCAATCTGAGGGGTAATTGCTCTTGCTTTAAGCTGCTTGGATCTGGATTGCTGTCTAGGGTGGAGGTCCTGAGGTGTGTTAATGAGTGTGCCAGACCCAGTGGAGGCTTCAGAGAGAGGCCACCCAAATAATTGCTCTGGCAGCTGAAAAAACCCCAGCGATTGGGGACAAAGTCTCCCCTCTGGAAGTAGAGTTATTCTATGGCCAAAAGCTCAAAAGTCAAGTAATTGAGTGGCAACTTGAGAAAATAAAGAAGCAAAGCAAGCACAGCAATCGAACGTTTGATGCCATTTTGGGGGTCAAAAAGGATCAAAGTATGGAACAGGAGGAAGACAATGAAGTCAGAGCTCCTGCATCAAAAGCTTCCAAGAAAAATATGTACTGGTTACAGGTCATAGAGGAGCTTAAGAAGAATTTTGAAAACCAATAAGAGAAGTGGAGGAAAACTTGGGAAGATAAATGAGACTGATTCAAGAAAATCATGAAAAGAGAGTCAACAACCTGACTGAAGAAAATAACTTAAAAAATACACTAACTCAAATTGCAAAAAAGGCTCAAAAAGCCAAAGAAGAGAAGAATGCCTTAAAAAGCTTAATTTGGCAGATGGAAAAAAGAAATTCAAATGCTCACTGAAGATTATCATTCCTTCAGAATTAGATTGGAGCAAATGGAAGCTAGTGACTTTAGGAGAAATCAAGATACTATTAAACAGATAAAAACAAATAGAATGCAATATGAAATTTCTCATTGGAAAAACCACTGACCTGGAAAATACGTCCAGGAGAGATGATTTAAAAGTTATTGAACTACCTGAAATCCATGATAAAAAAAATCTAGAAATCATTCTTCAAGAAATTCTCAAGGAATTTTGCCCTGATGTTTTAGAACCAGAGGGCAAAACAGTGGTTGAAATAATACACCAATTACCTCTTGAAAAAGATCTCAAAAAGAAAACTCCTAAGAATATTATAGCAAGGTTCTAGAATTCCCAGATCAATGAGGAAATATTACAAGCAACCAAGAAGAAACAATGTGAATGCTGTGGAAACACAATCAGGATAACTCAGGATCTGTCAGCCTCTACAATGAGTGATCACAGGGCTTGGGATATGATATTCTGGAGGTCAAAGGAGCTGGGATTAAAAACAAGAGTCACCTATCCAGCAAAACTGAGTATCATGTTTCAGGGGAATATATGGTTATTCAATGAAATAGAGAATTTTCAAACATTCTTGATGAAAAAAACAGAGCTGAAAAGAAAATTTGACATTCAGTTACAAGAAGCAAGAGAAGCACGAGAAGGTAAACAGTGAAAAGAAACCATAAGGAACTTATCAAAGTTGAACTATTTACATTTCTACATGGAAAAATGATAATTGTAACTTATGAAACTTTTCTCAGTATGAGAATAGTTGAAGGGAATATAAATGTATATTTATATATATATGTGTGTGTGTGTATACCTATATATGTCTATATATGTGTGTGTATACATATATATGTCTATATAGGAGGGCATATGAATACATCTGTGAGTGTATATATGCGTAGAGTATGTATCTATGTATATATACATACATAGAGTGCACAAGACCAACTGATGATACTTAAAAGGTGAAATTAAGAGGTGAGATAGGAACATAATGAGATTAGATGGGGTGAGACAGAATGGGATAAATTATCTCATACAATGGAGGGGAAGTACAGGAAGGGGAAAGGGAATGAATCAACCTTACCCTCATTGAATTTGGCATAGGGAGAGAATTACATACATATTAAATAGGGTATTTTGTCCTACAGAAGAGTAGGGGGGAATGGGATGAGAGGGGGGATGATGGAGGGGAGGGCAGGTTGCGGTGGAGGGAAGTTTGAAGCACACACTTTTGAAAAGGGACAGGGTCAAAGTAGAGAATAGAACAAGTGAGGGTCAGGATAGAAAGGAGGGAAATATCATCAGTCTTTCACAATATATCCACTATGGCAATGTTTTGCGTAGTTACACATGTTCAACCTATATTGAATTGCTTATCTTCCTAGTAAGGGTAGGTGATGAGGGAGGAAGGGAAAGAATCTGGAATCCAAAGTTTTAAAGTCAAATGTTTTATATATATATATTTTACATGTAACTGGGAAATAAGATATACACTGGGGTAAAGAGATTCATCTTGCCCTACTGGAAAGTCAGAGGGAGAATGGGGGAAGCTATAGGAGAGAACAGTTTGGGGGAGGGGATATATATATATACATTGGGATTATTGTTTTGGGTTGGTGGGTAGAGGAAAGACTGGGAGAAAATTTGTAAATCAAAATCTTGTGGAAATGTATTATGTAAACTAAAAAATAAACATAAAATTTTATTTCAAAAAAAGAAGTAGCAAAACTAGGATTTGAAGTCAAAACGCATCCATTTATAATCAATCAATCAATAAATATTCCATAAGTGCAAACAAAAAAAAATGAGAACATTTGATTAGATGACCCCAAACATCCCCTATCAATAAAAATCTCTGATCCTATGTTTTATATGTCATTTTACTCTTCTTCTAGCCCCATTTCTATCATAATCTTCACAAAGATAAACAGCTAATAAAATTTACTTTTATTCTTCTATGGCATGTACAAGACCAATTTTATAAAGAAAAAAATATCACTGACTTATTAAATGCTATATTACAAAGGTTCTTTGTTTTTCTTTTCTTAGATATTTTTCAGGGAGTGTGTAACCACTGTAATAAGAATGGAATTTGAAGATCCCCCTGTATTGGCTTAGTTTTTGGGTTGAGTTTTAAAACACAGAGCTTGTGAATCGCACTGGTGGGATGGACTTGTCAACATGAAAAGAGAGGACTGAACTGGGAGGAGTTGATGCCATGGATTTGGAGAGAAACACGCAGAGGAAGAGAGGCAGAATTAATTTTTGGAAGCCCTGAAGAAGTATTTTCTTGTTGTATGTTTACAGAAATCCTGGAAGAGGGTCTTGCTGATGTTTTCAGGGGTCCTACGACTATTCTGCAGACATAGAATGAATTAATGAGGACACTGGCAATGTATCTTGTGGCCTTGTTAAGCTGTGTCTCCCCAGGAACAGAGATTGCTGAGAACTTGCCTCGGGTTAAGATGAAGACCTCTCTTTGGGTATTAAATGCTGTGATGATATAGTAACCTTGTTGTAACTCAGGGGTAGATGGCCATTTTGCTCTCTACTGCCCCTTTTGAGAAGGTGCTTGGAGTTAATTGATGATAATTGTAATTCAGTTGTGATCCAGGGGTGGCAAACTTTTGATTTTATTGTGCTCTGTGACTGACCAAATGAATGTACTTTGTTTATGATTGGAAACTAATATCCTTTTGAGAAGAAGGTCTTTGGGATTGACTAAATGAATGTACATACCAGGGGTGGAGTAGTACTTAGAAGAGGGACTTTGTGAGTGACTAAATGAATGTACTTTCCAGGGGTGGGGTAGTACTTGGAAATTGTTGAATTACACTTGATGAATGCTGTATATTTATTTTCTCTCTTATTAATTTGTCACTGAATAAAATGTAGAGCAGCTATGCTAGTATTTTGAACCTTGGAAGTTGGATTTGCTTGACATTACAACCACCAATAAAGCCAGTCTAAGTCATAGGCTAAAAAGTCAACAGCCTTTGGTATTTTTGAAAATTATGTATATTCAGTGGTCAGAGGATCTGCATTTAAAAGTACATTCTGAAAATGTATTTGTTTGATTTCCTTCAAATTATACAATTTACTTAGTTTCACCAATTGTAAAATGAGGAATATGGATAAGATGGCCACTAGTTCCCTTTTATGACTCTGTGATTTGGAGAATACTAAAAGGTAACCCCTGAAATAAAATATGGCTTATTTGTTCTTGCTTTCGCTCTGTTTCATGAAGCATTTGACATGGAATAAGGAAGACCTGAGCTCAGATGTGACCTCAGATATGAATTAGTTTTGTGTCCCTTGGGCAAGTCTCTAGGCTTCTAAGTCTCAGTTCCTCAACTGAAACACAGGAATAATAATGAATCCTACATTATAGAGTTGTTTTGAGGATCGAATGAGTTAACATTTATAGCTTAATACCTGGAATATAATAGTGATTTTCTAGAATTTTATATGAATAAAAATTGCTATTTAACGATCAATCATCATCATAGTCATCTCAAGTGGGGATGCTGTTTTTTCCAATCAGATATAAGTTTCATGAAGGAAGGGATTATTTCACTTTTGTTTTTGAATTTCTATTTTCAGCAAAGTGTAAGGAACATAATGCTGCTTAATAAATTATTATTTACAGATTGAAAAAAGATGCAGTCTTATATAAGAGTTAAAATGAAGCTTGAGTTATTAAAACAGGAAGTTGTCAGCACTCTCCTTTATCTTCACAAGAATAATTCGAGAGTGGGTACATTACATCATTAGAAAAAAAATTATGCTTCTTTTGTTTTTTGGTGGTGGGGTGTGTATGTGTATAGTATGTTTATATGTATACCTTATGCATGTGTGTGTATGTACATGTGTGTATGTTTGTATGAGTGGGATGGTGGGTAGTGTTTAGTAGCTTGAAAGTGTATCTAATAGTCTTTGGGTTAAGTCCCTGGTCACAGAAATAATCAAAAGTATGTATAAAAATTGTTTTTTATCTAAATGTAAGTGCTTACAATTATACATGACACTGTTCACTCCCTTTGCTTTGGCAAATCAAGAGTTTACAGTGGTTTGTTCTCTCTCTTTTTTGCATATACTTATGACTATATTAAAGTCAGTTTGATACCAGATACTAAACTTACACCTAAGATTTTTATACAGGTATGATGATATTTGCATAATGTGTTTTCTTCAAATTAGTTGCAGAAACAGTTATTACTAAGAGTTTCTATAATAGTGAAACATAATGCACTATGCAGAAAACATTGATGCCCATCTGGTTTAAGGGTTGCCAAATGGCATATAGATATGTGTGCCCTAGAAGATTTAGAAGGGAGGCTTTATAGTTTGAAAGATATTTAGTTTTATGGGATTTCAGCAGGAATATGATTACTAAAAGTTGATTTTTGTATCCTAATCTTGGCTTTATCCCTGACTTTCTTGGAATGGTTTCCTTAACCTCTCTGCTTCAGTTGTAATTATCTATTTTATTGCCTATTAACCCTAAAGATTTAAGTGGTAGGCAATATGTTTTATGTTTTCAAAGTGAGTAACCTAAGTAATGAGAGATTCTTTCTTATCAAAACTGATTTTTTTTTAGAATTGCTCATTGTCCTGAGGAAAGAATTAAAATTTATCATCTTTGAAGGTTAAGTCATAGGAATAAAATAAAATATTGTTTATCTATGATAAATGTAAATAATTTTATACTATATGTAAATAAGAGTAAACGTGGTATGGTAAATAGAAAGTTGGTTTTGCAACTATAAGATGTGAGTTGAGGCACTGACTCTGAGACATATTGGCAGTGTGAGTTTGTAAAAATCACCTTAGGAATTTAGGCAGTTTTCTAAGACCATAAGTATAGAGAAGGTTGTGACGTGTATTAGTAGAGGGTATTTCTTTACCTGGTAATTCTGCATACCAATGGTATTACATTTAATCCCTGTCCCTGACTATATATGTGTTTGTGTGTGTGCGTGTGTGTGATATGTGTGCATACACACACACACACATATATATGAATAAGCAACAAAATCTCTAAAAATTCAATAAAAATATGTCAGAATCACTTGCCTGACTTTTTAGTTTTTCTTCTTAGCCATTGCAGTAAAAATAATTTTATCTATAAAGAAAACATGACTTTATAGCCAGTTTCAAAAATATATTTCATAGTAATGTTTCACTTTTATGAAATGACTGGTCTTTTCTAACCCCTCCTGATAATAAATAATGTATCCAAGTCTTCCTTTGCTTCATCTACCAACTGTTAAACAGATTTTTACTTTCTCCAATGACTTCATGAATTGGCACATGCTACCTTTTGAACCTTTTTCCTTGTTGACCTCAACATCCATACTGCATGCTCATAGAAGACATTGCCCTTATTGGACTTTAGCATCCTGAATTGTATTGACCTGATTCTCATTTATTTTAATCAGCCACATTATTATTCAAGATCTTAAATTTTGAGATTCTTATTTTCTGACAGTAACATCCTTTCCTTTTCAGCTTTTTCTATTGCTTCATATCAATTTTACTAGTTCTTCACATTCAAAGTGATCATTTGCCTCTTAATCTCTTTCTTTTTTCCAGTTCCATCTCAGAAACCTATTTTCTCTGATTGTCTTCAGGCGTGGAGTCCATTGTGTGCCAATATAACCCAAATCTATATTTTACTCTTACCTTCAATATAAATTCTCTCTGTTTCGCTTTGTATCTTTATCTCTTTTGCTCTGCCTCTGTCTCTCTGTTGGTCTCTTCCTCTGTTTCTCTATCTCTGTCTCACAATCTTTCTCTCTGTGTGTCACTCTGTGGTATTTTCTCTTTGTCCCTTTCTCTCTGTCTGTCCCTATGTCTGTCTGTCTTTCGCTTTCTCATTTGCTAGTGCTGAAAGCTGCTACAAATATTTTAGAACAAATAGGTACTTTTCTTTTTTTTCTTGATCATCTTGGCAAACAGACCTAATAATGGTACTTTTGGGTAAAAAGGTATGCATCATTTTATAAATCTTTGAGCATAATTCCAGATTGTTCTCCAAAATAGCTGGATCAATTCACAGTTCTAATAGTGTATTAATGTCTCATTTTTTTCTACATTCCCTCCATCTACATTCCCTCCTTGCGCTCATTTGTCATTTTTCCTTTCTATCATTTTAGCTAATCTATTCAATATGAGATGATATAACAGTTTTTTTTTAATTTGCATTTTTCTAATCATTAATGATTTAGACCATTTTTATATGACTATATATAGCTTTGATTTTTTTTCTCCCCAAAAGTCCCCTTTTATATCCTTTGACTATTTGTCAATTGGAGAATGATTCATATTCTTATGAATTTGACAAAGTTCTCTATATACTTGAAATATGAAGCTTTTATCTTAGAAATTGTCTATAATAATTTTCCCTGATTTTCTGCTTTCCTTATAATCTTGGCTTTGTAAGTATCAATTTTGGTGATACTTTGATTTACTGGATTTCAACATGAACATGAAATCAAGAAGTAAGTTACTGGTTTTAAAATGTGACTCTATACTTGATATCCTAGGATCTCATCTCATATTTCCAATTGCCTACTAAACACATGCATCTCAATCTCAGAAAGAAGCTTATTTTCTCCCACTGTTTTTCTGAAGTGCCATGGATTCTAGGCCAGGGGTAAGGAATCTGAGATCTTGACGCCACATTTGGTCCTCTAGGTCATCAAGTATGACTCTTTGAATGAATCCAAATTTCACAGAACAAATACTCTTAATAAAAATTTTTTTTTCTGTAAAACTTGAACTTAGTCAAAAGTCCGAGGACCTAGAACACCACATGTAGCCTGTGGTCTGAAGGCCACATTTACTTCTATTTATATTCAATCTAGCTTTCACTGGTCCTCAACTATAATGTTATTAATTTCTTAATGAGCACCTATGTGTATAACTATTTCAAAGCTTTTCTGTAGTCTTCAAGCACTTAATGTTCTTCTACCCTGTCTACATACTTACCACCTCTTATTTCAAAACCTTAAGAAGCTCCAGCCACTCAACCAAATTATGATAGTGGTGTCTTATATGTGATGAATGCAATAAACATCTTTGAATAAATTGATGGTATACACAATTCAGAAAAAAATATTAGTGGGAAATATACTGTGTGTTCTATATTAAACAAAAATATATAGTCCTTGCCCTCATAGATCATATATATTTCTTTATTGAGCCAATGCTTTTTTTTTCTTTTAGAAAATAAAGTTTTTATGACATTAGAGTTACAAGGCAAATCAGGCACATTCTCCTGGTGATATAAGACCATCTTCTTGGTTCTTTATAGCTTTATGTATTTTAATAATTAATATTTTAACATACTCAGATTTGAAATACCTAGCTTCTTCTAGGGTGTTGAGTCTGGTTTCTAGTATATAGATGATAACTGAGTTCTGAAAATGTGAGCAGATGATTATTTTAACCTCTCCCTTTCAATATCTGTGCATGCAGTAAAAAAAAAAAATTGTTTCCCATAAAACTTAAATAGAAATATAAATACACTTATATTTTTCAGTTTCCATTTATATTGAGTAATACCTTTAAGTACAAAGTACAGAAATCCTTCTTCTACCATGAAAGTTGTCTAGGTCAGTCCAAATTAAATTGACATGAGTTTTTGACTCTAGATTTGTGGTAATTCAGATGCCCAAATAGTGGAACTCTTGGGTTTGTGTAGTTGAATGCTGATATATGGAACCCTCTTCATGAATAAAGGCAGTGTTAATCTAATATTTCCCTTATAGTTCATTTTATAATGCTTATTTTGTTCCTTATTTCTCTGAGTTTTTACTTTGAGATATTTGATTCTTTGAATTTGTCATAAAATACTAGTGGAAGAGTACATATGTATATAGTTGAGAACTGGATGGTATTGAGTATTTCACTAAAATCACTAATTTGCTTGTTTATTTTCCTGTTGATTGCTTCATTAATTCATTAGTTGGTTTGCTTAATCATCAAAGGGTATTGTTATTCAAATATTTGATGTAACTTAGAGATATGGATAAGTTGTTCTTAAGCACTCCATCAAATACCAGTTGACCAAGTTTTCTAGGGCTCTCTGAGACATGGGTATATCTCTCTTCTTACTCCGCATATTTTGTAGGCAGCATGCAAGTATCCTTAGCCTAGGAGTTTAGTTCAGATTTATGTTATCAAACTCAGGTCCAGACCTCTCTCAATCTGAGAAAAATCTTTTCATGAATTTCAATAGAATTCAATTTCACAACCTTGTATAGTTATCAATTCATAACTAGGAGGGTAAAAATATTAAATACTATTTTTTATAAATACCATATAAGTATACCTCTTACCAAACAAAACTAATTAAAATGCTATGATAATAGACAAGTCAAAACTGGAGCACCAAAAAACATGAACAAGGAACTCATATTTAACTTCTACCCCCTTTTGCCACTTTAAGGAGGAAAAATAAAATATTTATTCCAAAGGGTCCTACAATTGCAACATCATGCTAAAATTTTGCATCACACTCACTTCCTTAGCTATGCCCAACATAATCTCCTACTATCCTTACTTTTTCCTTTATCTTTAATCAATCAATGAGCATTTGTCAGCATTACTATGTGCTATACACTAGACAGACACAAAGGCAAAAATGAAACCATTTCTGTACTCAAGGAGTTTACCTTCTGTCTTAAAAGACTCCTTGTGACTGAATAAGCATACATAAAAATAAATACAGGAGAATTCCAGAACTATCTACTTTGAAGGTGGGACTTTGCTGGGCTCTCCTTCCCAGCTCCGGCCTTGTCTTACCTTATTCCCAGTCTTCGGACGTCTCTGGCTTCTTGTCTCCAAGAATAACTTATCCCCACAGAACACCCAAGGACATGGAGGTTGCCAAGCGAGGCTGCTCTTTATTCAGTTACATCTTAACAGTGTGGCTATCAGAACAAAGCAGAATGGAGCCATGGGACAGAGAGAGAGAGGGAGCCTCCCCTTGCTTTTTCCCTAATATCCTTATCATTCTTCTTTCTGTCGCATGCCATGTGGGAGCCAATCGTGCACTCTCCTGAGTGCAGGGCAAAGGAGTATGTGTTAAGAGGAGTCTGTGTTGATAAGTCACGTTCAATTCCACGTCGGCCTTTCCCAACCTGGCAAAGTCGGCTTCCATGGCCCTGCGCTCAATGCAATGTCAGCCCTTTCAGCCCAGCAGAGTTGGCCTCCACATCTCCAAGCTCCTGCTCCTCAGAGGTCACATGCACCCCCTCCAACATCTTGTGACTGCCACAGTGTCTCTCAACTCGCGGCTCTATTAGGGCTTGAACTGAATTTTTGAAGGAAATAAAACATCCTCACTTACTCTATCCATCTCAGTTAGTTACAGATGTGTCTTTCTTTCTTTTTGTGTGTAAACTCCTTGAGAAAGCCATATACACTAGATGATTCAACTTCCTTTCTGGTAACTCTTTCAATTCTTAACTCCTATGTTCTTGAATCTCTGTAGTTTGGCTTCCACCTTTGTTATTCAATTGAAACTGATCTTTCCAAAGTTATTAATGATATCTTAATTGTCAAATCTAATGACATTTTTTTTAGGCCTCATGCTTCTTGACTTTTCTGCAAACTTCAACACTGCATCACACAACTCTTCTCCCTAATACTTTCTTTGAGAGAATGCTTTTATTATACTGATCTCTTCTTGTTCTCCTATCTGACCTCTCTTTCTCGAATTCTTTGAGAGATCACAACCAATGACCATAGACATTCTGCAGGGCTTTATCCTAAGACCTATTATTTTCTCTTTATAATATTTTCTGGGTAATCCAATCAACTCCCATGGATTTACTTATAATCTTTTTGCTGATGATTCTTAAAAGTAGTAATCTAGCCACATTCTCTATGCTGACTTTGATTCTTTAATGTTCAGTTACCAGATAGACATCTCAAACTGGTTGTCCACAAATATTTCAAACTCAAAATATCCAAAAACTGAACTTTCATCTTTTCTCCAAACCCCTATATTATTTCTTCTTTTTTTAAAGACAAATTAACCAAAGGTTTATATTTTTTTCATAAAACCAACCATTAGTTTTATTTATTGTTCAATATTTTTCTTAATTTCAATTTTATTAATCTCTCCCTTGATTTTTAGTATTTCTAAATTGGTATTTAATTGAGGATTTTCAGTTTGTTCTTTTTCTAGTTTTTCAGTTGCCTGCCTAAATCATTGATCTCTTCTTTTTCTATTTCATTCATGTAAGCATTCAGAGATATAAAAATTCCCCTAAGAAACACTTTCATTGTATCCCATAAGTTTTGGTATATTGTCTCACTATTGTCATTCTTTTGAATGAAGTTATTGATTCTTTCTATGATTTGTTGTTTGAGCCACTCATTCTTTAGGATTAGATTATTTAGTTTCAATTACTTTTTAGTCTACCTTTAGGTGAACTTTTATTATATATAATTTTTATTACACCATTATCCAAAACAGATGAATTTAATATTTGTGCCTTTCTGCACTTTTTATGAGGTTTTTATGCCTTAGTATATGGTAAATTCTTGTGTATATGCCATGTAGCCCTGAGGAAAAAAAATGTATATTCGTCTCTATCCTCATTCAGTTTTCTCCAGAGGTCTACCATATCTACCTTTTCTAAAATTCTGTTCACCTCCATAACTTCTTTCTTGCTTATTGTGAGGTTAAACTTATCAAATTCAGAGAGGGGGAGGTTGTGGTCCCCCACTAGTATAGTTTTGATGTCTATTTCTTCCTGTAACTTCCTTAACTTCTAAGAATTTTGGTGCTAAATTACTTGGTGCATAAATATTTTAGTTATGATATTACTTCATTGTGTATGGTGCCTTTTAGGAGGATATAGTTTCCTTCCTTATCTCTTTTGATTAGATATATTTTTGCTTTTGATTTGTCCTTTTTTTTTGCTTTTTTATTTTTTTGTTTCAGCTGAAGCAGAATGTATTTTACTCCAGTCTTTTACCTTTACACCGTATGTGTTTCCCTGTTTCAAATGTGTTTCTTCTAAACAACATATTGTAGGATTATGGTTTTAATCCATTCTGATACCCACTTCCATTTTATGGGAGAGTTCATCCCATTCACATCCACAGTTCTCATTACTATCTGTGTCTCTCTATCCATTCTATTCCCCCACATTTATTTTACTATTCTCTTACTTTCTAAGGTAATACAATACCCAAGCTCACAATCTAGGTATTGAAATATTCATATTGACTCTTTGAGCAATTTTTAATTGATCCTATTTACAGTACTTGATTTTGTTCTCCAACTAATGGTCATGATATTTTGTCTCTGAACTTAGTTTAGAAATTCGGTTATATTATAATGACTTTAATTTAAAAATCCAATTATCCTATTAATCACTGCTACATTCCTGTGTCAAAGAAATCTGTTACCCTTGAAGGATATCTGCTTTGATATTTAAAGAATTCTGAAGCACTCTTTCTAAATTTGCAGCTGGACTCAGAAATCAACATTTCTTTTTTTTTTTTGCTCTGTTTAATAGCTCCAATTTCACCTATGTATACATTCTTTGCATGTAATTGTTTTCATTCTTGGACCTTATTATACTTTGGACTCCTTAAGAACAGGGATCACTTTTTTTTTCTAAATGTTTCCTATATCTACCTATCTGTTGTTAACAGAAGAAATGTTGTGCCCAGAAGGGACCTGAAATAAACCAGAGTCTCATCAAAGGTTACAAAAGTGATTATTATCTGAGAATAGCTTACAAGTGGAGCAGAAAGACACAGTTCTCAGCTGCTCAAAGTGGTGTGGGAAAATGGTGAGCTATTAATAGTTTCTAGAGGATTTTAGGCAGGGAGTAGAGTTTAAGGCAGAAGACATCTATAGATATAATAAGCCAGTACAGGAAGTTTGAAAAATCCTGAGTATGATCTTGAGTCTGAAACTGCTGCTCTAGTTTGTTTTTGAGCCAGTCAAGACTGATTTTGTGGTTTCTGTAAGTCACAGATATTTCCAGGTTTGTCTAGAGTTTACTTGCAAAGGTCACTGGTATGTCAAGTAACCCTGGGCTTCAGAATGTCCTTCTGATCAGCTGCTTGTTGTGCTACTCCATTGTCTGGCACTCAGTGAAGGAGGGAAGCTCCAACATATTCAACAGTTTAGTTATGAACAAAGCCCATGTTCATACAATATACCTATCTTCCATTCATTCATCTATCCATCAGTCCATCCACTTATCCATGTATCTGTCTCTTTACCTCTACCTATTTTTCCTTTGTTTCTATTCCCAGCACTGAGTACCTAGCACACATATTTATTGACTCACCTATAAATAAAAGAAACAGAGATGATACACTATAGGAATAGTAAGGACATATGAAACAGTAGGAAGTGGTTTCTTTTTTAAGAAATAGCAAGAGGGTCAGCTGGAAGGAACAAAAAATACAGGAAATGAATTAATGGATTATCAGTTGGGAAAAGTAAATGAAAGTTATGTTGAGGAGGACTTTGCAATTCAAACAGAGGAGCTAAGGTTTGAACCTAGATATAATAGGAAGCCAGTGGAGTTTATGGATAAGAGAAAAGATCTGGTCAGAATTAGCGTTTAGGAGAGGTGGAATCAAGATGTTGGAGTAGAAGCAGGACCTTCCCGCTATTCCAGCTTCCACCTTCCCCAATCCATGTAAAAAGGGGTCTCTAAACAAACTTTGGAGCTGCAGAACCCACAGAATGACACAGAGAAGCTAACCTCCTGCTGATGACAGCCAGGCAGGCCGGCAGGAATCCACCAGTGCAGTGATCTGGGAGGCGAACCCAGCCCCACGCCAAGGCTTTAGCCCCAGGGCAGGCCTGACCAGCCTTCTGCTCCAGATCAGCAGCAGCTCTGGCCATTAACAGATTTATCAACACATAGATGCAAAGGACAAAGTGAGAGGTCGGTGCAGTCTGGACTTTGGGACCCAGTAATTGGGAGTGCATGGATTTTGCATTCAGGTGAGAAGCCGCCGAGGCACTGGCACAGCCAGCCAGCACCACATGGCAGCTTCAGCTCCTGGCCTACAGGAGAATAGATCCAGGAGAGTGAATTTAAAATTATTGGACAACCTGAAAGCCATGATCACACTTCGAACATAGAAATCATCCTCCAGGAAGTTCTCAAAGAAAACTACCCTGATGTTTTAGAACTAGAGGGCAAAATAGAGGTTGAAAGAATCCACCGATCACCTCCTGAAAAAGATCCCCAAAAGAAAACTCCTAGGAATATTATAGACAGGTTCCAGAATTCCCAGATTAAGGAGAGAATATTACAAGCAACCAGGAAGAAACAATTTGAATATTGTGGAAACACAATCAGGATAACCCAGGATCTGGCAGCTTCTACACTGAGGGATCAAAGGGCTTGGAATATGCTATTCCAGAGGTCAAAGGAGTTGGGGTTAAAACCAAGAATCACCTACCCAGAAAAAATATCATGTTTCAGGGGAAAATATGGTCATTCAGTGGAATAGAGGACTTTCAAGCATTCTTGCTGAAAAAAACAGAGGTGAATAGAAAAATTGACATTCAGATACAAGAAGCAAGAGAAGTATGAGAAGGTAAACAGGGAAAAGAAATCATAAGGAACTTATCAAAGTTGAACTATTAACATTCCTATATGGAAAAACAATCATTGTAACTTATGAAACTTTTCTCAGTAGTTGAAGGGAATAGAAATATATAGATATAGACATATGTCTATACACACACACACACACACACACATATATATATATACATACACACACACACACACACACATATATATGTCTATATATGAGGGTATATGGGTATATGAATACATATGTGAAGGTATGTTTATATGTTTACTGGTATACATAAATAGAGCACACAGGACCAATTTAACAGAAGGGATAATACTTAAAAGGTGAAATTAAGAGGTGAGAGAGGAATATAATGAGAGGAGATGGAGAGAGACAGAATGGGGTAAACTATCTTGTATAGAAGAGGCAAGGGAAAATGGTTACAATGGAGGGGAAGAATAGGAAAGCAAAAGGGAATGGGTCAACCTTATTCCCATTGAATTTGGCTTGAGGAGGAGATGAAATACACACTAAATAGGGTATCTCACAGTCCAGGAGAGTAGCGGGGAAAGAGAATGAAATGGGGGATGATGGAAGGAGGGCAGGCTCTGGGGGAGGGAAGTTGGAAGCACCCACTTTTGAAAAGGGACGGGATCAAAGTAGAGATTAGAAGAAGTCGCAGGTGCGATGGGGGGGTTGATATAGTCAGTCTTTTTCAATATATCTACTATGTTATTGTTTTGCATTAGCCACACATGTACAACCTATTCCGAACTGCTTATCTTCCCAGTAATTGTGGGTGACAAGTGAGGAAGGGAATGAATCTGGAATTCACAATTTTAAAATCAAATACTGTTATTAATATTTTTTACATGTAATTGGGAAATAAGATATACAGGCACTGGGGCATAGAGATCCACTGGAAAAGTCGAAAGGGGTATGAGAGAAAATTGGAGGCGGGGATATCCTGTGGGCCTGCTATTTTGGGGCGGTGGGTAGGGGAAAAACGGGGAGAAAATTTGTAACTCAAAATCTGGCGGAAATGAATGATGTAAATTAGAAGTTAATAAAGCATTAAAAAAAGAATTAGCATTTAGGAAACTCACATTGGCAGTTCTATGTAGGTGGTTCATAGGAGGAAGAAATTTGCAGAAGAAAATTTATATGAGATCAATTAAGAGGTCATTATAGTAGTCCATGCAAGATTTGTTGAGGGCCTAATAGGAGGATATGTGCTAACTGAGAACAAAGTGGATGGGAAAAATATTATGGAGATAGAAATGCTAAGATTTGTCAACTGCCTAGATATGTTGAGTAAGTGGAAGTCAGGTATTGTAGACCTATCTCTGATACATACTGGCTGTGTGACCCTGCACATGTTAACTAACCTGTCAGTGCTCAAGGCAACAGCTAAATTGATAAGTTGCAGAGAGCATAATGATTGGTATTGGTAGAGGGAATTTCTCTATGCTAGTTAAATATTATCTAGTTTCTATCCTTTGCCACTTAGTAAACCAATCCATTTTGAGCCTAGGAAAAAAGTTCATCATCCCCACGTTCTTGTTAGATTCTTTCAAAATAAAGTGAAAATAAAGCTAGAAAGAAATGGCTTTACAAAATAAAGAAACTAGCAAAGTCTTTTTCAGATAAAAGGCAGAATAGAAATGCAGGAGAACTTACCCAATCAAAGAGTCAAACAACCCCACCCAGCTTCCTTCTCCATCAGAACTGAGGTCATCCCTGACTTCAGACCGCATTTTTCTAAAAAAAAACAATACTTTTATGGCCAATGTAAGAAAAACACATCTTTGTATGAGGTTTTTATGTGTTATTTGAACACTATCCCAAGGCAAAATGCCTGCTGAATCCTTTTGCAAAATCAGTCTAATTTTAAGAATTCTTATAAGATGCTTGCATTGAAAATGAATGCAAATATACCTTTCGAGTACAGATATCTTTGGGTTGGTTGGTCTCAGAGTTTATTCACCACCCCTCCCCAACACACACACTCTTTCTGAATTTTGTTATGGAGAAAATTTTAGGACATTTGTTATGGAAGCATCATTACATTCACATTTAGCTTTTGTTATTTTCATTTGCCTCATCCTAGCAACCAATTTGCCTAGGACAGAGCATTCCTGAGTTTTGATAACAAGTAGTATGTGTGTTTGTATGTGAGGGGAGGGGATAAAAGTAGAGGGTAGGAAGAGGAAAAAGAAAATCCAAAACAGCTTTCTCAAAGTGTATGACAAGAAACCCTGACACACTTCAATTGTGTTCATTCATTTGTTTAATTAACTGTATTTTGTGTATTAATAGGAATTAAAACAATTATTTTAGAGAAAAAACATTGTCTACAAAAATTTTGTTCAAACTGAAGTGTACTACCATTGTGGAAAAATTTGACAAACAGTACTCTTTAAAGAATTAAGTGTAAATTGCTGGATAACTTTCAAATTTGCTCTAGAGGTCGCCATATCTACAACTAACTAATACAGAAATTTTGTGAATTTCTCTACCTGGTCAATTGAATCTGTCTGTTTACCTCCCAGGCACTCAGCATACTGCCTAGTACAAAGTAAATACTTACTGAATACTTGTTGTCTAACTAAATGACTTACTAGTGATTTGGCACTTCACAAAACAGTTGCGAGTTTGACAAATTTGGGGACTTGGGAACTCATGGAGGCAGAGCAGTGAGGTGGAAAGAGTCTTAGAATCTGGGTTTGAATCCTGCATCTGCCAGTGTTACATGTGTGACCATGGGAAAATCATTTCACTTTTCTGAATATATTTCTCCATGTGCAAAATGAGAAGGTCTCTTGGCTCCTTTCTTGGACACTAGTACTTGTCTGATTTGCAGCCCCTCTGGCACCAAGGTCCTTTGATTTGACAGAAGTATTCCAGAGAAAAACAAGATCACTTTGCCCGGCCCACATTTACCAGAGCTTTTTCTCCCAACATTCTATAGCTTCTTTTATTTCTATTGAATTCACAAAGCTAAAACAACACAAACATATGGCTACAGTAAATACACTGACTTTTTTCTCTTAAGCTCAAATTCTAGTAAACACTGATTGAAAAAGGAGTTATTGAAAATGTAGACTATAAAATTGCTGTTTGCTCCTCTGTCTAGATGGAGAATGATTTTGATGTTGCTATGTCATTTAGACACTGGGCATATGGACCTGTGCTCCTCATTTTTGCTTGGTGGAATCTCTAACTTCTTTCAGTGGACAACTCAGGTGAAGCCTCCTCTACAAAGACTTTCAAAATCTCTCTCATTTTGGGTGTCTGTTCATTCTTACCTAAGGTCCTGTAGTATTCCCCCAGTAGAATGTAAATCTCTTGAGAGCCAGAAATATTTCAAACACATGTGTGCCAAGTTTGCGTTTTCACTGATACAGAGAATTCTTGATGTGGGAAGTTTCTCCCACTATCAATACAGACTAGTCACTTTTGTACAATCAGAGTATTGCTTTAGTCACTTAACCTTTCAAGTAAAGTAATTTGCCCAGGATGACATAGCCAGTTTGTGTCAGATGCAGGATTTAGGCCCATATTTCTGTCCACTATGCCATGGTCACCATCTACCTTGTATCTAGTCTGTGACCAACAATTATCTGTGAAGCTGATTTTAATTAAATTATCCCAGGTGATTAAATCATTGTATGCCTCTGGGAAGGAAAATACAGCGATATCTCTTAGGAAGATAGGATGCTTATTAGGAGTTGAGATGACTAATAAGATTAGACATCTTATAGATGACTAATAAGAGCTACATAAAATCTATTTTATAAACTCCTTGAGATCAGAGATTATCTTTTGGCTCTTTTTGTAACCCCAACATTTAGCACAGTGCTTGACAACCAGTAGGTGCTTAATAAGTATTTGTTGATTGATTATAAAAGAATGACTTGCAAAGAAAAGACTTCAAAGCTATAGCAAAATCAGGACTCTACTTATGGGGTACTGATTTGAGTCACATAGAAAGGGTACCAAAGGATATTTAAAAACCCTAGTTGATATTGGGGTTTTATTCTGTGATTCAATTGTTTAATTCAATTAAACAACAAGACTTGAAACCAATGCAAGAAAGTAAGTCTACCTTTGAAATATTCTGTTTATAGAGAGCTCATCTCTAGCCCATATTCATGCATCTATATCCATATATCTGACAATTTATTTATGTTCATGCTCACCACTTGAATGTTGTATTGACTATGCACAAAGGTTAAAAAGTGTATCTAGCCTTTCAAAAAACAACCCATCAAGGTAAGAAGATGCAATTATCACTATTGCCTGCCAATTTTCTAAGTTAAACCATCCATATAAGTATATACCCAAGAGAAAGTAATAGATTAGCTCTTTGTTAAATTAAGAAGGTTCAAAAGTAGCAGGTTCTTTTGCGTTTTTTTTTGCATAAAATCATCCTGTTGTTTTATATACACAGGCTCTACTACTCATATTTATAATCAAACTCAAGTACACAATGGGTCTAAGCCTGACTGAATTCACAAAATCACCAGACATCTAGATGTTTCCATTTGATAAATGTTGTGTAGCCAATGCACCCATCTGGTGGCATATGGGGATAGTGTAAAAAAAAATAAAGCAACATCCACATAAGTCACAAACCAGTGACTAGAGCACTTTGTCTTTTTATCGGAGCAATCAGAAAATTGAACAAATTGCTAGGGAATAAAGATGATTGGTAGCTCTATAGCAATTTGATGTGTATTTGTTTTTTATCCTGTTACTATGGAAACAGTAATGTAATTGGCATGGGTGGAGAAAGGTGATGTCCTTATGTTCCATATTTAATGCCATGTGGGCTTTTCTATGGTCACTGAAACAAAGACTTTCTGAATACAATTACTTTTTGAAAATAAATTGCCCTCATCAACAATCATTATTATATTGACAAATAACAATAATAATAGTAATTTGCACCTGCCTAGAACCTTTCATCTTAACATATCATAATGCTGTATAAGTATTGCCTAGGCTTTTAATTGCCTCCTTTGCTTCTAATGTGCAACCATTATAATAATACTCAGGTGTCAAGTAGACTAAAACCTGTCTGCATATTCAACCAAAGCAACATCTTATTGAGATATAGTATATTTGCTGGACAACTTCCAAAACTATTTCTTTATTTCTTTTTAAAAATTTCCTCCACTGTGATTTAGAATGCTTATTTGAGACACAGAGACACAGAATCACAATATCTTAGAATGTGTGAATAAGTGTTGGAATGAATGAAGCATTTATTAAGCACCTATGATGTGCAAATAACCATGCTTACTTCTGGGGATACAAAAAAGAAAGTTAAGACAGTCCTGATAGAATTAGAAGGGACTTTATATTATCTAATGAAACAGCCTCATATTAAAGATTAGGAAATTGAGGCCCATAGATATTAAAGGCTATTTTGCCTAAGCTCTGAACAATTTCCAGGATTTTTTTGCAAGCAATAAACAAATAATTTTGAGAGGATGTTATAAGTAAGTATCTGCCTTAAGCGATGTAGCAGAATACAAGAATAAAGAAGCTATGATCTTTGACCACAAGGCACATTTTAAAAAAATGTGCATAGTCAGGGATAGAACATAATTCACTAAAAAGTGATATAAAAAGAAAGAGTTAAATAACAGTTTAGAGCAACAAAATAAGAGATATCAAAAAGTATGACAAGATAAATTGCCCAATGAACACCCCGAATAATTTGATAAGAATTGAAAGAAGAGAGTGGTCATTGTGAGCTAAAGTCAGCTGGGAAGACTCCTTGAAGGAGGGAGAATCTGGAAATTAAACACATGGAGAATTACCTGAGATGGAAATATTAGCTTTTAATTCATATACAATCTTTTGTCCTTTCAAATATTAATATAGAGAGAAATTATGAGATAAAATTCAGTGTTCTTTTCACAATTGTGGCCCACTTTCAATATCTCATCATAAAGAATTGTAGAGGAAGACAGAGCAATGATAAATGAATTTCTCAACTCTTTTCCAAAATGCATATTTGCTATCTACTTCATCAAAAGTGCCTTCTCATAGGGGTGACTAGGTGGTGCAGGGAATAGAGCACTGGCCCTGGAGTCAGGAGGACCTGAGTTAAAATCTAACCTCAGATGCTTAACACAAAAAAGCTAGCCCTGTGGCCTTGGGCAATTCACTTAACCCCAATTGCCCTCCAAAAAAAAAAAGCTAAAACAAAACAAAAAAGTGCCCTCTCTTGGAAGCACTCAACACCTCATGCCTGAGCTATGGCAATAACTTTCTGGTTGTACTCCCTGCTTCATCTTTACCCTCTTTAATCTACTCTTCATTCAGCTGTCAAAATGATACTCCTTAAATGAAAACCTGACCTTGCCACTTTCTTAATTAATAAAATCTAGTGTCTCTCTATTAGCTCCACGATCCAATATAAAATTCTTTGGCTTTTAAAGCCCATCATAACCAACTTCTTTTTTACCTTTCCAGTCCTATGCTTTTCTTCCCTCCATATACTCTATGATGTCTCATATTGTTTTTGTAGCTTGCTAATGATACATCACATCTAGACTCTGTGACTTTCTCAATACTTCTTACCTATTTCAAAAATTCTCTCCCTCATCCCGTCCTGGCCTTCTTCAAGTTTTAGGACAAATCAGACTGGAAAAAAGTCTACCCCCGTGCCCCTATTGCTAGTATCAACTATCTGAAATTATATATATATATAATACTATTATATTATATATACATATATACACACATACATACACAAATGTGTATTTTGTATTTATTTCCCAATACATATTTTTATATACTTTAACATACATACATACATGCATACATACGAGAGAGAGAGAGAGAGAGAGAGAGAGAGAAAGAGAGAGAGAGAGAG
>NW_027187308.1:2474996-2528992 GCF_028583685.1 Petaurus breviceps papuanus | reverse complement strand
TTTATGTTGTCTCTTACATTAAAATGTGGGCTACTTGAAGAGAACAATTATGGATTAGCCTTTCTTGGTAATTTTGTCAATTATCATTGTGCCTGGCACATAATAATTGCATATAAATTCCTTTCACCAGGAGCAAAAATGACGCATCAAAATCCAATTTTTGTGTATATTCTAATGAGCAGTTTGTTATTAGTTATAAGGTAGAGTAACTGAAGGTGAGGAGAAGTGAAAACTGTTTGTATCTACAACCTGGGCAATAAATCCCCCAAATTCTGAGAGTTTTTACTTCCAGCAGGCCCTTTAAACTCACTGAAGTCAATGAAAATGCCGTAAAATACCATCACTGTGTCAGGTGCAAATGTTATGCAACTCAGTGAGAATATGTATGGAAAATTACCTGTGGAACTGCACTGAATATGAATCTGGCCTATAAAGAACATCAATAACAACAGTCGTTGTAATAATGATCAGAAGTTACGGTTCGTGACAACATACCTGCTGTGGTTGTAATGGTGCCAGCTTTATGAGAGACATTAAGTATTTTTAGATCTTTAGAATTAAAAAACCTGATGTTCACAAATGGCCCTCTATCACCCCCTCCCCATTATGTAACTCTTAAAAAGTAATAGGATAATGAAATATCAAAATAAATCAAGCTTCCTTGTCTTTCAATTCTGGAAGAAAGGTTTCTATTTGTTTCTTTTAAAAAAGTTTTTTTTATTAAAATTTTGAATAAATACTTAAATTAGTAAATTTCATTTATATAAAATTCTTTGTCCTTCATATTGATTAAAAAGTTAGTGCCCACAATTTGAATTGATGTTATCCATAAAATCATAAACTCCTTAGTCTATAAGGGTTTTCAGGAAGTTGTTTTGTCCATCTTGCCCTTGATCCATTTAAACCCACTCAAGTATAAGAAAACTAATACTATATAGCATATGACTAAGAAAGTTATCTAAGGTTTGTGTGACCTCCCTAAGTAACATGCTAAGAAAGAGCAGTTCCCAGTCTTACCAGTTATATGGGATGGTCAGGAAGGACTAGTACCACTGTTTTCAGGGCCTGCTGAGCCTTTTCAGGACTGCTCATCCCTTTGGGTGTAAACTTTCACCCAACTCTTATCTTTATCTCCAAGAAGCTATTGCAAGCTCAGTGGCCACACCTCAGGAAAACCATCTAGGCAGTTGTGCTAAATCAGGTTGAAAGTAACCAAGGGGCCTCAAAATCATTGGTGAGTTATATGGATGTCTACTCTAAGCATGTGTAGACATCTCCCTGTGGGCAGATGAGAACAATTTATTCCATGCAGGTGACTGAAGGTGGAAGAAGTAGGATCTGTGGAGGTCTTAGAGCTTTTTCAGACAATGAAAATGCCAGGGTCATCCACTTCATCCTGGTCCATCATCAGTCATCTTGAATTTTGTCTTACCAATGGAATTAGATGATTCTGGAGAAAGAGTGAGGTTGATGACTTTGAGCAATCTCTAGGTCACACACACGTCAGGATCTCATCCATGATGCCATCGTCTTCCTCAAAAACAAAGGACAAACAACAAGTAACATGCTCCTGCTATTATAGGAGGTAATACTTCCAAATATAACCCATGATTTAGTTTCATGACTAAAATAAAATTTATTTGTGTTCTGCAACAATCATCATCTCAGGATCTGAGAGCATTTTGCCAAAATTAGGTAAACTCAAACATTATGATTACTATTTGACAACTGAAAAACAAACCAAACAGAAAAGCAGTTTTCTCCAGGTGTCAGATTAAGGCAATAGACAACCTGAATATACCACCAAATTATTTTAACTTTTTAAAATTTTAATTCATTTTCCTATCACAGTCTTGGAGTTTAATCTAAAAAAATTATCTATTTTTATGAAAATCTATAAGTTAATATGGTATATTTTTGTATATCCATGAAATATTTGACCAGTTCAACACATTAGTGTGACGAAAAATTTTAAAAAATTACAGTTATGATTGTTATGATTTGAAAGTGAATTGGACTTTGAGATAAAAAACTTGAGATAGAATATTGGTTCTGACACTTGGAATAAAGTCACCACAAGATGAGAGCCAGGCAAATGTCCTAAAGTCTTATTTTCTCTACTCTAAAACCCCCCAGGCACCTCATCTGGTCCTTGATGTATGTGTACATACATGCATGCATACACACATACATACAATGCACCTACATGCACTTGTGCATATGCATAGTATTTGTTCATGTTGGGGGTAGATATGTATACCTATGTATGCTGTGTGTATCTAATACATGTGTATGCATATATCTGCATATGCACATACGTGTATGTGATTATGTGCATATACACACCTCGTACATATGTACCTGTGGGGTTATGTATATGTAGATATCCTATGGCTATGTTTGTGTATTCTGCATGTATGTATATGTAGTCTCATTAGAATGTTAACTCTTCAGGCCAGAGTCAATTTTAACTTTTTCTTTGTATTTGCACTGATTACCATAGTGCTTGACATATAATGTAAGCTCTTAATACTTGTTGGATTGATTTATTGATTGATTTGGGCTGGGTAAGTCCCTTAAATTCTCAAATTCCTCATCCATAAAATGAGGAAAATAATATACATGCCACCTTTTCCTTAAGGATGTTGTGAACATGAGATACGTTAATGTATATGAAAGTACTTTGCAAACTATAAAATGCTATAAAAATGTAAGAGGGAATTATTGTTGTCAAACCTACTGACAAAGCTGAAAAACATTATTGATCTATTTAGCAGCCCTTCATTTGAACCTTCTTGGCTTAATAGGAGGATCAGTGCTATTGCCTGGGAAACCACAGGAATAATAGGGTCAAATCAAGTCTCAATATGAAACATATCATAAGATTATAGATTTAGCAAAGGAAGGAATCTTGAAAGTCATTTCCACTAACCCCCTCATTTTATAAATGAATAAACTGCTTTTCAGAAAACATAAGTGTCTTGCCCAGGTTCACAAATGTCCAAGCAGAGATTTGAACCCAGGTTCTACTTTCTCTAAGTCTAGTACTTTATGCAAGGGTTTAGAGTGGAGAAGAGGAGGAAATGCTCATCTACAATTACTTGTCTACTTGTCTTTTTTCCTTTTTATGTAATTGTGTGCATGTATATGTATGCATCATATGTGTTTCCATAAGATTTTATGATGAATGAAATGCTTTCCTCTCAACAACCCTATTAGGTACCTGAAAGGATTATTTCCTACATTTCAAAAATAAGGAAACTGAGATTTCATATTTCTGAGCTTGGCAATCAAGTAGCAATAGAAAATACCTCTAATTAGTCTTATTATGCCATTCCACCCCACAGTTGTTGTTATAAAGGAAATTACTTGATGCTACTTAACTATAAAAGCTTCAGGACTTGCCAGCACCACTTTTCTCCTTTCACAATGCCTAAACGAAATTCAATCTGCTCTGCAGGAACTTCCTTTCTCGCTACATTTATTTCAGAGTACACAACTTTTCTGAACTCATTTGCTTCTGCTGTGGTGGTCACCACTGATATTTTTGACAAGTTGCAAATAAACAAGCTATGGACAACAAGGACAATAATGACAATAAAGATAAAGAAAACATTCTCTTAGATGTCACTGCAAACAGCTCAGCAGAAGTATTTTTGGATGATTTGCTAAACATGAAAATATCGAAAAGAAATCAGTAGTAGCTGCAATTTCTTCAGTGCTAAAACCAACTCTCCCCCCCTCTCTCAACCTCTTCTCTTACTCTCTGACTCTGTATGATGCTGGAAGTTTGGCAGTGTAGAAATTCACTGAGCTGGGACTCAGGCACTCCTATTGACTTAAAATGCAGAACAAGGAAAATCTATGTAAAGAAGCCATGAAAAGAGTTTAGGGAAAAAGAGAAACTAGTCCAAGCAAATGCAGTAGACTCTCTGATCTTTGGGAATTTTCTTCCCAACGTCCTTTATACCCACTGAGCATAAGGGCCAGTGCTGGGGTATTAGTCATATTGTGGATAATTACACAGAAAATTTGTGTCTGCATCTGGTGCATTTGCTTCTAGGGTTAACTGGTGTGACTTACCTTCCAGGTATTCTTTCCCATTTTAAATGTGTTTTTACCATCTGGTACACACTTGTTTATGGAGAGAAGCCTACTTGAAGCTATTAGTCTATTGATAGAATGTTTCAAGAAAAAATATACCTCATTAATAAAATAAAATGGGAGAGGTAGAATTATGTATACCACAAGGAACCAAGATGTTATATGTCACATTCCATGCTATTTCTCTGTGGAATTGTGCCTTATTTTTTACTAAATATCTGTCATGTACACACACACATGTATGCATGCACACACACACACACACACACTTTTATTCTCTGAATGACTTTGGTACCATGCTAAAGATTGCAGCTTTAGAGCTTGGAGGGACCTTGGCATCAATCCAGTCCAGGTCTACAAAGATTTAATCACATGCCAAAAGGTCCCAGTTGTAGTCAGTGCCAAAACCGATATTCAAACTCAGGTTCTCTCACCTCAAATAGCATCATGCTTAATCCTTTTAAAGAATCTCTATGTATGAATTGAAAATATAAGGAGGAGCATAAGCAGTTAGGAAGAAGAAATGGAATTTGGCAAGGACTTAGTCCCATGGAAAAGAGAAACAAAAAAAATTTTAAAAAATATTATACACTCTGGAAAGTTATATAATAAATATGAGACTCAGAATAAGAAATTACCCAAATGCTCTAAGTTCTAATAAAAATAATATTCATTAGCATGATTTTTTTTCCATGAATGAATGGTGATAGAGGCTAATGAATTTACACTAAGTTCATCATTGGGTCTTAAAGGGAAATAAGAAAGCCTTTTCTCTGAGGCACATGTGCTACTCATAGCCCCATTGCTTGAGCCAGTATCAGTTCTCTTGCACTTATTCCCCCAAGGGGTTGGCCTGACATTGGTCATAGTAGGGCAATTAACAGCGCACTATTACAAGATTCTTCAGAATGTGCCCCAAGCTACCCATTCATAAGGTTTTTCTGAAGCAAGAGAACTCCTAGCCATTAGAGCATGCTGATGCTCTGAACTTTTAAATTAAATTGAATTCTATTTAAATTCATACTTAATTAAGCACATATTATGTTCAGTGCATTTTGTTAATCATCGGGCTAGAGAGATAAAATGGGATATAGTCTCTCCCTATTATTAAAGGAGATAAGCTAAATAAACATAATTATAACATAGGTTGCAATATAAGTGCATAGGCCATGTGCAATCAGAGTTGTACCGGACTCATAATCTTAGAAAGATTTCTTGGGCTAAGAAAATGTTAAATAACTTGCACAAGGTTACACACTCAATATAAGTAACAGAAGGTTCTTTCTGGTTCTGAAGCTGGCTTTCCATGTTATATTGCCCTGTCCTTAATAAATTCCTTTTGAAACAAATGAGTAAGAGTATAAATTGCTTCCAAGATTTTTGAGCCTATAGTTAGGAGGATCAATGATTGAGAAACCTGGGGGAACAGATAAAAACTTAATGTGGAGGGGCAAATCATAACATTTCATTACCCCAATCACCTGTCTGAGACAATAAGTTGAATAAAAGTTATAAGCCTATGATGGAAGACAGAGATTGCTCATGAAATTTTTCTACATCCATAAAATCAAAGGTCTACTTTTTAAAAAAATATACAAATTTTAGGTGAGAGTTCAATCAAGAACTTATTTTTGGACATGTTTTGACTAAGCTTGGGAGGATGGCAGGATATCTGCATAAAATTCTTCATCAGGCAAATGAAAATATGCATAATTGGAGGAGAGGTCAGTGTTGGTAATAAATTTTCATTTATCTTTACATATAATGAACACAACAGGACTAGAGATGCCTATGAAGAAAAATAATTTGTAGAAGGAAATGAAGACATATAAAGGTAGAGTACACATTTTGGGGAGAAAGAAAGAAAAGGAGTCAATAAAGAATATAATGAAAACAACAATTTGGGTAGGGATAGAGATAGGAATAATTAATAATAATAGTTATAAAGAGCCTTAAAGTTTATAAAGCACATTAGACATATTATCTCATTTGACACACAATTTTATGTTGTAGGTGCTATTGTTATTATTATCATAATTTTACAGATGAAAAAAACAAGACTGAGTGAGCTTAAGTGATTTATTTGGTCAGGGTCACACAGTCAGTATGTGTCAGAAGTCAGACAGACTTTATTAAGATTTTCTTAGCTCCAAATCGGACTCACTATAAAAAAGGAATAAGTGGTCGCAGTTGTCAAATTCAAAAGTAAAAGAGTTTGATAAGCATAAAAAATCAATCAATGAATTTGACAATAAGAATATTATTAATGATTGTGAAAAAAAGTAGCTTCAATAGAGTGAAGTCAGATAACAATTAAAAGAATGATTAGCAATTTCAGGCACAATATAAAGAATTCTCTTCTTAGTAGTTTATCAGAAAACAGGAGAAATGTAGGAATATAGTTTAAAGGAACCACTGGGTCATGATAAGAATTTTGTCTGGTTAGGATTTATTATAGGAGCAGTGTGCACGGTGAAGAGAGAACTAAACTCAGTCAGAAAAAAAAAATTTCATTCAAGTTCTATTTATGAAGCATGCTGACTGTGATGCTGGACAAGTCAATTAACATTTCAGTGATCTGGGCAACTCTTTAAGACTATAAATTGCAGAAAACTGTATTGACCTTCTTTACTGAAGGGAGCTTCCCTAATGAGTTATCTACACTAATAAAAATAATTCTAATATTTATACTTATAGGGAATGCATGTATTAGAAAGTAGGTGAGGGTCTCTAAGCAAGAGATAGATTGAAAGTGAGAGGAAAAGGATGATTCATAGATGACAATTTTAGAGGACATGGGAAAGAATGGAATCAGGGCACCGAGGAGGATTAAATTTTGTAATGAGAAAGAAAAATTTATTCTATAGAAAAAAAGGAGAGTTAATCAATCTAATCAATCAATAAACATTGAATAAGTGCCTATTATATGTCAGGAATTGTGACAACATCTGAGGATACAAAAAGAGGCAAAAGATAGTCTTTGTGCTCAAGAACAAGGGGAGACAACAAGCAAACAAATAAATCCAAAGAAAAATATATAAATATAGATAGATGTGTGTATATCCTAAATAGAAGATAATAGGGGAAAGACATTGGGGTTAGGAGGGGTTTAGAAAGGCTTCCTTCAGGTTGTGGAATTTTAGTGGTACTTAAAAGAAGCCTGGGGGATCAGGGCTTGGAGTGGAGGAGGGAGAGTCAGAGAAAATGCCCAGAGCCAAGAGGTATAGTGTCTTATCTGTGGAACAATTAGGAGGCCACCGTCACTATATTAATGAGCTTCTGTTGGGAAGTAAGATGTGAGAAGATTGACAAGGCAGAAGGTGACAAGGTTACGAAAGTTTTTGAACGTCAAAATATTTTGTATTTGATCATAGAGGGAGTAGGAAGCAGATAGTTTACAATATGATTAGACCTGCATAGTTAATTAGCATTTAACAATATCTACTATAAGCCAAGTATTGTGGAAAGTTATGTAGATACAAAGAATGTCAAAGGACTATCCTTATTCTCAAGGAACTCACAATCTAATGGGGGGATACAAAATGAAAACAACAATATATGAAAAAGACATATGCAGGATAAATTGGGGGCAGTATCAGATGGAAAGCTCTGAGACTAGTGATCTTACAGAAGGTGAGACTTCAGCTAAGACTTAAATGAGGCCAGGAAGGCCAAGAATCAGAGATGAGGAGAGAAAGATTGCTAACCAACCAATCAATAAACATTTATTAAGTACCTACTATGGATTTTGGATATGAAATATATTTGTGAAGGAATAACAAGTTGATCAATATTACTACCAGATTACAAAGTATGTGGAGGGGAATAAAGTAAAAGGAAATTGGAAAGATTAGGATGGTCAGGTTATAAAGTGCTTTATGAAGTGAATAGATTATTTTATACTTGATTCTAAGGGCAATAGAGAACTAATAAAGAGAGATGAATTGAAGACAGAAAATTTTTAAAATATGGAGGAGGGAATTGAGAGAGCTCATATGTGATGGTCTTGAGTGATTTTTTTTTTAACAAAGTAGGATGATGATGAAAAGAGATGTGTATTTAGAATAGAGAAAGGTGAAGGTATAGAATAGTTTTCTTTTTCAGTCAGTGTGATTGGGAGTCAATGAGATGAATAAAAGGATTTATCCACAGAAATGATGTCCCAATTGAGCTTGGAAATAAAATAATTCATAGTGTATACAATCAGCATTATTTCTTGACTATCTAGTATTGTTTAGTGACTCAGAAGTAAGTAAGAAATAAATAGGTAGATTGTAGGGAAAAGTCAGGAACAGTGGCTTGAACAATTTAAATATGTCAGTGAGAGCAAAGTTGAAATGTAAGAATGAGTTTGGAGGAACATGAAACCAAGGCAGTGCCAGTGGTAGGAAAGAAGTTGTAAGATTCAATAACCTGAACACCATAGTGACAATGAAGAGAGTTATAAGAAAAAGGTAATGTTAGAAGGGCAAAAAATGGAGGTTAGAGTGGAGAAATTCTAATATTAAAAACTCAAGGTGATGCATTTCCGAGTGGTAGTGAGTTCTGACATGTGGCCAAACTGGAGGGGGCTGAAGTAGAGTATAGATGGAAGTATTCACAGAAGTTGAAGAGGTCAAGGAGTATAAAATCAAGGTTTTATAAAGGTCAACCAATGAGGATGACCATAGGGAATAGAGTGGAAATAAAATGTGAAAGGCAAGGTATAAAGTCTTTGAGGCTTTTATGAGGTCATTACTTTTTTTTAACCATACTATCTCTTTTCCATATATCCTACTATGAATAAAAAGTGATCTTTCTTCCCTGTAGCCACTTGCCTCAGAATTCTAAGTTGATTGGATGATATAATTACTTTTTACTTATTAAATTTTATATTCATTTTTAATTTAAAACATTTATTTTCACAAGATTTTGAGTTACAAATATTTTCCCCATCTTTACCCTACCCACCACCCCAGAATAGTGAAACCACTGAGCACCCCCTACCCCAATCTGCTCTCTCCTATATCCTCCCCCATTCCCCATCCAACTTTCCAGTAATGCAAGATGGATCTCCATACCCAAGGGCCTGTATATCTTATTTCACAGTGCATGAAAATAATAATAATATTAAAAAAACATTTGATTTTAAAACTTTAAATTCCAGATTCTTTCCCTTCTTCCCTCAACACCCACCCTTACTGGGAAGATAAGTGATGCAATATACGTTGTACCTGTGTAGATATGCAAAACATTTCCATAGTGTATATATTGTTAAAGACTGATTGTATTTCACTCCATCCTATTCAAGCCCCCAGTAGCTCTATTCTCTACTTTGACCCTATCCCTTTTCAAAAGTGTATGTTTCCAACCTCCTTCCCTTTCCCAACCTGCCCTCTCTTCCATCACCCCGCTCTCATCCCCTACCCACCTACTTCCCTCTAGGGTAATATACCAAATTACATGTTTATGTTATTTCCTCCTTAAGCTGAATTCATTAAGAGTAAGGTTGAGCCATTCTGTTTTGCCTTTCTGTACTTACCCTCCATTGTAACAGTTTTCCCTTGCCTCTTTTATATGAGATAATTTACTTTATTTTGTCTCTCTCTATCTGGTCTCATTATATTCCTCTCTCACCTCTTAATTTGATATTTTAAATATAATCCATTCCTAATCAACTGATCCCGTGCCCTCTGTCTATGTATATTTGTACACATATATACACACACTCACTTATGTATTAATATGCATATATACCTTCCTATATAGACATATATGTGTGTATACACACACATTTATATTCCCCTCAACTATTCTCATACTGAGAAAATTTCATAAGTTATAATTATCATTTTTCCATACAGAAATGTAAATAGTTCAACTTTGATAAGTTCCTTATGATTTCTTTTCCCTGTTTACCTTCTCATACTTCTCTTGCTTCTTTTATCTGAATATCAAATTTTATATTCAACTCTTATTTTTTCATCACAAAAACTTTAAAGTCCTCTATTCCATTGAATTGATCATATTTTCCCCTGAAACATGGTACTCAGTTTTGCTAGGTGGGTTGTATTTAATCCCAGCTCCTTTAACCTTCAGAATATCATATTCCAAGCCCTTCGATACCTCAATGTAGAAGCTGCCAAATCCTGTGTTATCCTGATTGTGTTTCCACAATATTCAAATTGCTTCTTCTTGGATGCTTGTAATATTTTCTCTTTGATCTAGGAACTCTGGTACCCAGCTATAATATTCCTAGGAGTTTTCTTTTGGGGATCTTTTTTATGACGTGATCAGCAAATTCTTTCAATTTCTATTTTGTCCTCTGGTTCTAAAATATCAGGGATTTTCCTTGGGAATTTCTTGAAGGATGATTTCTAGGTTTTTTTTTTATCATGGCTTTCAGGTAATCCAATAATTTTTAAATTATCTCTCTTGGATCTATTTTCCAGCTCAGTGGTTTTTCCAATGAGATATTTCATATTGGCTTCTATTTTTTTTCATTTCTTTCAATCTGTTTAATAGTATCTTGATCTCTCATAAAGTCACTAGTTCCAATTGCTCCAATCTAATTCTGAAGGAATGATTCTCTTCAGTGAGCTTTTGAAATTCTTTTTCCATCTGGTAAATTCAGCTTTTTTAAGGCATTCTTCTCCTCATTGGCTTTTTTGGCCTCTTTTGCCATTTGAGTGAGACTATTTTTAAAGCGTTCTTTTCTTCAGTCAGGTTGTTGACTAGCTTTTCATGATTTTCTTGCATCATTATCATTTCTCTTCCCATTTTTTCCTCCACTTCTCTTATTTGCTTTTCAAAATCCTTCTTGAGATCCTCTATGGACTGTAATCAGATCATATTTTTTTCTTGGAAGCTTTTGGTGCAGGGGTTTTGACATTGTTGTATTCCTTCCATTGCATGCTTTTATCCTTTTGCCCCCCAAAAAGGAATCTAATGTTTGACTGCTATGCTTGCTTTGCTTGTTCATGTTGTCACTCAATTACTTGACTTTTCAGTTTTTTACCACAGTAGAACTCTACATCCAGAGATGAGAGGTTTGTCCCAAATCACTGGGGTATTCCCAACTGCCAGAAATATTAGTTGGCTGCCCTCTCAGAAGCCTCCACAGGCTTTGGCACCTGGTCCCACACCCCAAGACCTCCACCTAAGACATATCCAGGCAGGTTTCAGAAAGAACAATTACCCTTCATATTGATTGTTTCCCACCCCACCCCCCACCCCCGCCACCATGATCTGCAGGCCAGGAGCTCTGGAGGCAGCTCCAAGGCCACCACAACTCTACCACTTCTTGCTCCAGGGGCAAAGGCTGGACCCCGCCATCCCTTTCCCCCCAGTTACAACAGATTTCTACACTGACCTCTCACTTTTTCTTTGGCATTTATGGGTTGATATTTCTGGAAACTGCCACAGCTGCCGGTGATCCATTCTCCTGAAGTATGCTGCAGCAGCTGGCCAGGGCTACCCTGGGGCTAATACTGTGGACTCCTGCAGGGCTGGGCTTGGCTCCCTGTGTGCTGTGATGGACCCTTCCTGCTGGCCTGCTGGGCTGACATCAGTGGGAGATTTAGCATCCAGGGAACCCAGTGACTTTCATTCACCTGAGAGCTTCAGACCTATCATATCTCCTGGGACTTTAAATAGCATTTGGTTTTCTTTATTCATTTCCAGAGACTTGCCAACTGCTCCTAGTCTTCTGACATTCCATTCATTTATCTTGTTTTGCCTTCATCCTTCTAAACAAGGAAACAACTCCTCCAAGTTTAAGGTAAGGACCACATATAGGAGCATGATTTAAATATGATAATATTGAAAAGGCATTAGATAGCCACAGAGTAAGTGGATTCAAATTTGTCAAGTGTCAAAAAAAATCACCCTAATGAGCATCCTATTAGACTGTCAAAACTGTCTTTTCATCAACCTCATTTTTGTCTTCCTAGAACAAGCAACTCTGATCAATTTTATAGCATTTGCCTATTTCATTAACTAGTAGACAATAATAGCGAAATAACTCTCTGTTATCATGAGGCAAATGCCAATGAAACAAAAAAGATGGGAAAAGACATTTCCTGTATCTTTTACTGAAGTTCAGAATGTTTTAATCTTAAGAGGTGACATTTTAGGATTTATTTTCTTAGCTGAATAAGCAAAGGCTTAGTTTCCCTTGCTTACCATAATCAAATGCATTTTATAGAACCTAAATGAGGTTTTTAATCTAGGTCTTCAAATTTGAAAATCAGCACATGAACTCAGCTTACCAGCCCTTTTCAAAGTTTATCTCTTAAAAGAACGAAGGTTTCTTGGTCTTTAGAGCCATGATTTCAGAAATGGCCAATTGTTCCTTTTCATTTCATAGTATAGTTACTTGAGCAAGATTTCCATTCAATAATAATAATTTAATAATTATTGATTGGATAAATATTCTTAGACAAAGAGCTGTCCCTCTACACTCCCCAAGACAACAAGCAATTTGATATAGGTTAAACATGCACACTCTTTTAAATTAATTTCCACTTCATTTATGTTGTGAAAGGAGACTCAGAACAAAATGAAAAAAAAATACACTAGAAAGAAAATAAAGTGCTTTAATTTACGTATAGACTACCTTGTTCTTCCCTGAATGTGGATAGCATTTTCCATCATGAACCTTTTGGAAATGTCTTGGATCTCTATATTGCTGAGAAGGGTTAAGTCTGTCATAGCTGATCATTAAACAATGTTGCTGTTACTGTGCAGAATTTTGTTCTGGCTGTGCTCACATTATTCAGCATCAGATCATGTTAGTCTTTCTAGGTTTTCCTGAAAACTTCCTGCTCATCATTTCTAATAGCACAATAGTATCCCAGTATATTCATATACTACAACTTGTTTAGTCATTCCCCAAAGGATGAGCATTTCCTCAGTTTCCAATTTTTTACCACAAAAAGAGCTGCCATAAATGTATTTTTTTACACATGAGCCTTTTCCCTTTTCTATGACCTCTTTGGCATACAGAACTAGTATTGGGTATTTCTGGATCAAAAGGTGTACACAGTTTAATACACTTTGGACATAACTCCATATTGTTCTTCAAAATGTTTGGATCAGTTCACAACTCCACCAACAATTCATTAGTGTTCCAATTTCCCCACTTCTTCTACAACATTTATCAGTTTCCTTTTCTGCAATTTGAGAGGTTTGATATGGTACCTCAGAGTTGTTTTAGGTTACATTTCTCTAACAGTGATTTAGAGGATTTTTTCCAATTTATTTATTTATTTTTACTTTTCAACATTCATTTCCACAAGATTTTGAGTTACAATTTTTTTCTCCCAATCTTTTCCCTGCCCCTACCCCCAAAGTGCAAGCTTATTGATACTTCCCCCCAATCTGTTCTCTCTTTTATCCTCCACCGTCCCCCCCCCCCCCCCCCGTAAATTTCTAGTAGGGCAAGATTGATTTCTATAACTCAGTGCCTGTATATCTTATTTCCCTGATGTATGTTAAAAACAATTGTTTTTAACATTTCTTTTTGAAACTTTGAGTTTCAGAGTCTTTCCCTCCTTCCCTACTTATGCACCCCCATAGGGAAGACAAGCAATTCAACATAGGTTGTACATGTATAGTTATACAAAATATTTCCATGATAGTAATATTGTGAAAGACTAACTATATTTCCCTCCATCCTACCTTTCCCCCAACTTATTCTATTTTCTACTTTGACCCTGGCCCTTTTCAAAAGTGTTTGCTTCTAACTAGCCTGTCCCCAAATATTCCCTCCCTTCTATCACCCCACCACTCTTATCCTCTGCATCCTGCTTTCCTGTAGGGTAAGATACCCAAATGAGTGTGTATGTTATTTCTAACTTAAGCCAAATTCAACAAGAGTAAGGTTGACCCATTCCCTTTCACCTTCCTGCTCTTCCCCTCCATTGTAATCATGTTATCTTGCCTCTTTTATAGGAGATAATTTACATTAATTTATCCCTCCCTTTTTCCTTCTACTTACATATTCCTCTCTCAACTCTTAATTTTATTTTTTATAACCACCCTTTCATATTCAATTCATTCTGTGCCTTCTTTCTATGTATACATGTACACAAATATGCAGACACTCACATAAACATTTATACATACAAACCCTCCTATACATGCATACATATATATATATATATATATATATATATATATATATATACCTATTCATACATACAAACACAAACACACACACATGTACACAAATTCCCTTCAACCATCCTCATATTGAGAAAAGTCTCATGAGTTATAATCATGGTTTTTCCATGTAGGAATATAAATAGTTCAACTTTAATAAGTTACTTTTGATTTTTTTTTCTTGTTTAGCTTCTCATGCTTCTCTTGCTTCTGCTATTTGAAACTCAAATTTTCTGTTCAGCTCTGTTTTTTCACCAAGAATGCTTGACAAATATCTATTTCATTGGATAACAATATTTTACCCTGAAGCGTTATACTTAGTTTTGCTGGGTAGGTGATTCTTCATTTTAATCCTTGCTGTTATGAACTCTGGAATATCATATTCCAAGCCCTTTGATCCCTTAACATAGAAGCTGCTAGGTCTTGTGTTATCCTGATTGTGTTTCCATAGTATCCAATTTTTTTCTTCCTGACTGCTTCCAGTATTTTCTCCTTGACCTGGGAACTCTGGAATTTCTCTATGATATTCCAAGGAGTTTTCTTTTTGTAAATTTTTTAAAGAGGCAATCAGAAAATTCTTTCAATTTCTATTTTGCCCTCTGGTTCTAGAATATGTGGGCAATTTTGCTGGATAATTTTTTGAAAGATAGTCACTAGGCTCTTTTTTAAATTTTTATTTTTCTGTAGTTTATTTAATTTATTTTTTTAGTTTACATCATTCATTTCCACAAGATTTTGAGTTGCAAATTTTCTCCCCATTTTTCCCTACCCACAACCCCAAAACAGCAATCTCACTGAATATCCCATCCCCAAGTCTGCTCTCTCCTACATCTTCCTCCATACCCACTCCAAATTTTTGTAGGGCATGGTGGATCTCTATGCCCTAGTGCCTGAGTATCTTATTTTCCAGGTATATGTAAAAAATAATAATAATTATTAATATTATTATAACTATTATTTTTATATATTAAACATTTGATTTTAAAATTTGAATTCCAGATTTTTCCGTACCTCCCTTGTCACCCACCCTTACTGGGAAGATAAGCAATTCAATATATTTTATACAAGGGTACCTATGCAAAATATTTCCATAGTGGATAAATGGTGAAATACTAACTATATTTCACTCCATACCCATCCCTCCCCCCACTAGTTCTATTCTCTACTTTGATCTTGTCCCTTTTCAAAAGTGGGTGCTTCTAACTTCCCTCTCCACCCCAGCCTTCCCTCCCTTTCATCACCCCCCCATCCCCTTTCCCCCTATTCTCCTGTAGGGTGAGATACCCTATTTAGTGTGTATGTGATTCCCTCTCAAAGCCAAATTCAGTGAGAAAAAGGTGGACTGATTCTCTTTTGCATTCCTGTTCTTCCTCTCTATTGTAATAGTTTCCCCTGGCCTCTTCTATATGAGATAATTTACCCCATTCTATTTCTCCCCATCTCCTCTCATTATATTCCTCTCTCACCTCTTTATTTCACATTTTAAGTATCATTCCTTTCTATTCAACTGGCCGTGTACCCTGTCTATGTATACCTTTACACATGTATACACATACTCACATATGTATTTCTATGGCCATATACAATCCTATATAGACACATATATGTATGTACATACACACACATAAATATGTATATATATATGTGTGTGTGTGTGTGTGTGTGTGTGTATACACACACATATTTCTATTCCCTTCAACTATATTCATAATGAGAAAAGTTTTATAAGTTACAATTATTGTTTTTCCATGTAGGACTATAAGTAGTACAACTTTGATAAGTTCCTTATGATTTCTTTTCCTTGTTTACCTTCTCATGCTTCTCTTGCTTCTTGTATCAGAATGTCACATTTCCTATTCAATTCTGGTTTTTTCATCATGAATGCTTGAAAGTCCTTTCTTCCATTGAATGACCATATTTTACCCTGAAACATGATATTCAGTTTTGTTGGGTAGGTGATACTTGTTTTAATGACAGATCTTTTGACTTCTGGAATATCATATTCCAAGCCCTTTAATACTTCAGTGTGGAAGCTACCAGATCAAGAGTGGAGTCAAAATGGCTGAGTAGAAACAGGACCTCCACTTAGTTATGCCTACCAACACCTCCAATTCATGTAAAACGGGACTCTGAACAAACTTTGGAGCTACAGAACACATAAAATGACACAGAGAAGCTAACCTCCTGCTGAGGACAGGCCAGCAGGCCGGCAGGAATCAGCCAGCACAGTGCTCTGGGAGCCTACCCTAGCCCTGCACAAGACAGAGATTTTAGCCTCAGGGTGGGCCTGACCAGCCACCAGCTGGAGGGATTCCAGATCAGCAGCAGCTGTAGTCATTACCAGAATTATCAACACACAGATGTGAAGGACAAAGTGAGAGGTCAGTACAGTGTGAACTTTGGGACCCAATAGTTGGGAGTGCATCATTCTCTTACCCCAGGGTGAGAAGATACTGAGGCACAGCACCACTGCCACTGCCACGTTGCAGCTTGAGTTCCTGGCCTACAGAGTGTAGGGGGACCAAAGATCATTCTGAGGGATAATTACTCTTGCTTTAACCTGCTTGGATCTGGATAGTGGTCTAGGGTGGAGGTCCTGGGGAGTGTGACCAGCTTGCCAGAGCGTATTGATGATTCAGAGAGGGCATCCAACTAATACCTCTAGCACCTGAGAAGACCCAAGAATTTGGAATGAAGCTCCCCTGTCTGGTGGCAGAGACCTTCTGGGGCAAAAACCCAAAACTCAAGTAATTGAGTGGCAAAATGAGCATGCAGAGGAAGCAAACCACGCAAAGCAATCCAACATTGGACTCCTATTTTGGGGACAAAAAGGATCAAAGCATAGAACAAAAGGAAGACAATGAAGTCACAACTCCTGCACCAAAAGTTTCAAAGAAAAATACGAGCTGGTTACAGGCCTAGAGGACCTTAAGAAGCACATAAGAGAAGTGGAGGAAAAATTGGGAAGAGAAATGAGAATGATGCAAGAAAATTATGACATGAGAGGCAACAGCCTGACTGAGGAAAATAAAACCTTAGAAATAGACTAACTGAAGTGGCAAAAGAGGTTCAAAAAGGCAATGAAGAGAAGAATGCCTTAAAAAGTCAAAATTGCCAGATGGACAAAGAATCTCAAAAGCTCACTGAGGATAATCATTCCTTCAGAATTAGATTGAAGCAAATGGAAGCTAGTGAAATTATGAAAAATCAAGATTCTGTTAAACAGATCCAAACAAATGAAAGAATAGAAGGCAATGTGAAATATCTCATTGAAAAAAATACTGACCTGGGAAATAGATCCAGGAGAGATAATTTAAAATTTATTGGATTCCCTGAAAGCCATAATCCAAGAAAGAACCTAGAAATCATCCTCCAAGAAATTCTCAAGGAAAACTGCCCTGATATTTTATAACCAGAGGGCAAAATAGAGGTTTAAATAATCCACTGATCACCTCCTGAAAAAGATCCCAAAAAGAAAACTCCTAAGGAATATTATAGCCAAGTTCTGAAATTCCCAGATCAAGGAGAGAATATTACAAGCAGCCAGATAGAACCAATTTGAATACTGTGAAAACACAATCAGGATAACTCAGGATCTGGCAGCTTCTACACTAAGGGATCAAAGGCATTGGTATATAATATTCCAGAGGTCAAATGAGCTGGGTTTAAAACCAAGATCACCTACCCAGCAAAATTGAGTATCATGTTTAAGAGGAAAATATGGTCATTCAGTGGAATAAAGGACTTTCAAGTATTCTTGTCGAAAAAAGCAGAGTTTAATGGAAAATTTGACATTCAGGTACAAGAAGCAAAGCATGAGAAGGTAGACAGGGAAAAGAAATCATAAGGAACTTATCAAAGTTGAACTTTTAACATTCCTACGTGGAAAAATGAGAATTGTAAGTATCGGAACTTTTCTCATTATGAAAATAATTGAAGAGAATATATACACACACACACATATGTCTATTTTGGAGGATACATGGGCATATGAATACATATGAGTAGGTGTGTATATATGTTTACAGGTATACATAGATAGAGGGCACAGGACCAATTTAATAGAAAGGGATGATACTTAAAAGGTGAAATTAAGAGGTGAGAGCAGAATATAATAAAAGGAGATGGGGAGAGAGAGAATGGGGTAAACTATCTCATATAGAAGAGGCCAGAGAATTGGTTGCAATGAAGGGGAAGAATAGGAAGACAAAAGGGAATGGCTTAACCATATTCTCATTGAATTTTGCTTGGGGAAGAAATGACATACACACTAAATATGGTGTCTCACCCTACAGGAGAGTAGAGGGGAAGGGGATGAGAGGAGGAATGATAGAGGGGAGGGCAGGGTGGGAGGGAGGGATGTTGGAAGCACCCACTTTTGAAAAGGGTCAGGATCAAAGTAGAGAATAGAACAATTGGGAGGGGGTATAGGAGGGAGGGAAATATAGTCAGTCTTTTACAACATATCTACTATGGTAATGTTTTGCATTAGCTACACGTTTACAATCTATATTGAATTGTTTATATTTCCAGTAAGGGTGGGTGACAAGGGAGGAAGGGAATGAATATGGAATTCAAAGTTTTACAATCAGATTTTTAATTATACATATATATGCTATTGTTAACACTATTTTACATGCAATTGGGAAATAAGAATATAGGCACTGGGGCATAGAGATCCATCATGCCCTATTAGAAAAGTCAAAGGAGGTATGGGAGAAGATATGGGAGAGAGTAGATTGGAGGAGGGGATATCCTGTGAGACTACTAATTTTGGGCGGTGGATAGGGGAAAAATGGGGAGAAAATATATAACTCAAATCTGTGGGAAATGAATGATGTAAATCAGAAGTTAATAAAGAATTTGAAAAAAAAAAAGAGTATTCTAAGAGCAGTTCTATGGGCACCTGGGGCACCACAGTGCATAGAGCTGAGGCCTGGAGTCAGAGCAATTCAAATCTAGACACACACACACACACACACACACACACACACACACACACACACACATGCACAGAAAGAAAAAAAAAGCTACCAGATCTCATGTTATCCTTATTGTCTTTCCACAGAATTCAATTTGTTTCTTCCTGGCTGCTTGTAATATTTTATTCTTGAATTGGCAATTCTGTAACCTGGCTATAATATTCCTAGGACTTTTCTTTTGGGGATCTTTTTCAGGAGCTGATTGGTAGATTCTTTCAACCTCTATTTTGCCCTCTGGTTATAAAACATCAGGGAAATTTTTCTTGAGAATTTCTTGGAGGATGATTTCTAGGTCCTTTGTTTGATCATGGTTTTCAGGGAATCTGATAATTTTTTAAATTATCTCTCCTGCATCTATTTTCTGGATCAGTGGTTTTTTCAATGAGACATTTCAAATTGCTTTCTATTTTTTCATTTGTTTGAATCTATTTAATAATATATTGATTTCTCATAAAGTCACTAGCTTCCATTTGCTCAAATCTAATTCTCAAGGAATGCTTCTCTTCTGTAAGCTTTTGAGATTTTTTTTCCATATGGTAAATGTGGGTTTTAAGTCATTCTTCACCTCATTGGCTTTTTGAGCCTCTTTTGCCATTTGAGTTAGTCTATTTCTTAGGTGTTATTTTCTTCAGACAGGCTGTTGATTCTCATTTTATAATTTCCTTGCATCATACTCATTTCTCTTCCCAATTTTCCCCCACTTCTCTTATTTGGTTTTCAACATCTTCTTAAGCTGTTCTATGACCTGTAAGCAGCTTATTCTTTTCTTAGAAATTTCTGGTGCAGGAGTTCTGACTTCACTCTCTTCCACCTGTTCTATGCCCTGATTTTTTTTGTCCCCCATAAAGGAGTACAAAGTCAGATTACTGTGCTCACCTTGCTTCCCTTGTTTGCTCATGTTGCCACTCAATCCCTTCACTTTTGAACTTTTTTGCCACAGAAGAACTGTGCTACCCAAGGGGGGAGCTTTGTCCCACATCATTGGGGTTTTCTCAGTTGCTGGAGCTATAAGTTGGGTGCCCTCTCTTAAGCCTTCACACACTCTGGTAAACTGGTCAAGCACCCCAGGTCCTCCACCCTAGTCAGTAATCCAGATACAAGCAGGTTAAAGGAAAAGTGATTAACCCTCAGACTGGATGCTTTGTCCCCCTGCAATCTGCAGGCTGGGAGCTCTGAAGCAGCCATGTGACAGCAGCTGGATGGCTGCTGTGCCTCAAACTCTTCTCAGCCAGGGGACAAAAGCCGACCATACTCCCAAATTCCCAGGTCCCAAAGTCCACACTGCACTGACCTCTCACTTGGTACATAGCATCTATGGGTGGATATTTCTGCAAACCATCACAGCTACTGGTGATCTGAACTCCCTCTAGCTGGCTGCTGTTTGTGGCCACCCTGAAGCTAAAAGCTCAGGCTCCAGCAAGGCTGGGTTTGCCTCCCAACATGCTGCACTGGCCAGTTCCTGCTGGCCTGCCAGGAGGTTAGCTTCTCTCTGTCATTTTCTGGGTTCTGTCGCTCCAAAGTTTGTTCAGAGTCACTTTTTACATGAATTTGAGAAGGTGGAAGTCCTGTTTCTATTCTGCCATCTTGACTCTCTCTAGACTCTCTTTTTGATCATGGCTTTCAGATAGTCAAATAATTTTTAAATTATCTCTCCTGGATCTATTTTCTAGGTCAGTGGTTTTTCCAATGAGATATTTCACATTGCCTTCTAGTTTTTCATTTGCTTAAATCTGTTTTATAGAATCTTGATTTCTCATAAAGTCATTAGCTTTCAATTGCTCCAACTTAATTTTTAAAGACTTATTCTCTTCTGCAAGTTTTTGAAATTCTTTTTCCATCTGGCAAATTTGGCTCTTTAATGAATTTTTCTCCTCATTGGCTTTTTGGGCCTCTTTTGCTATTTGAATTAGACTGCTTTTTAAAGTGTTATTTTCTTCTGTATTTTTTTGTGTGGGGGGGGTATTGTTTAGCAGGCTGTTGACTTGCTTTTCATGATTTTCTTGCATCATTATCATTTCCCAAATTTTCCTCCACTTCTCTTACTTAATTTTCAAAATTCTTCTTTAGCTACTTCATGGCCTGTGACCAGTTCATATTTTTCTTAGAATATTTTGATTCAGGAGTTCTGACTTCATTGTCTTCCTCCAGTTCCATGCTTTGATCCTTTTTGTCTCCAAAAAAGAATTGTATGGTCTGATTTTGCCTCCTCTACTTGCTCATCTTGTCAATTACTTGACTTTTGAGCTCTTTGTCATGGTAGAACTCTGCTTCCAGAATGGAGAGAACTATGTCCCAAATCCCTGGGGTTTTTGCAGCTTCCAGAGGTATTAGTTGGGTGCCCTTTCTACAGCCCCCACAAGCTGTGGCACACTGGCCTCACACCGCAAGTCCACCACCCAAGACCATGTTCCAGATCCAAGCATGTCAAAGCAAGAGTGATTACCCTCTGAATGGCCACTTGAACCCCTAAGAAATGCAGGGCATGAGCTCTGGAAGCAGCCATATGGCAGCAGCTCCAGCCACCATTCCTCTGCCACTTCTTTTCCTGGGTGCATGGGCCAGACCATGCTCTTCCTCCAACCTTCCAACACAATTCCCTACTGACCTTTTACTTTCCCTTTGGAGTTTATGGGTTGAGAAATCTAGAAACTGCCACAGATTCTGGTACTTCACTCTCCTGAAGTCTGCTCTGGCCACCTGCTGATCAGGGACACCCTGGGGCCAGTGCTACATGGCTTTTGTGGGACTGTGCTCAGCTCCCTTCCAGTACTCTGTGATAGACCTTTCTTCCTGACCTTCCAGGCCTACTTTGGTGGGGGATTTGTTTCTCTCTGTCACTTTGTGGATTCTATTACTTTTAAATTTTTTAGAGTAAATTTTTTTTTTATGGGTATTGGAAGTGGTTTGAGCCTTAGTCCACACCAAGTCTGTGCGTTTACTTCATTATCTTATTTCTGCTCCCTAGAGCATTTTTATAATGGGACTATATATAACTTTGATTTCTTTATCTGAAACATTTATCAATTGGGGAATGATTTGTATTCTTATATATTTGACTCAGTTTTATTTTTTGAGATAGTAAGGAAAGGCATTTGGGGTTAAGTGGCTTGTTCAAGGTTGCACAGCTAGTATAAGTGTCAAGTATCTCAAGCCAGATTTGAACTCAGCTATCCTGACTCCAGGGCCATTGCTCTATTCACTGTGCCACCTACCACCTTTATATATATATGCATGTATGTATGTGTATATATATTTGGGAAATGAGGGCTTTATCAGAAACACTTATTGTCAAAAATGTTTCCCAGCTTTCTTCTTTCCTTGTAATCTTGATTGCATTGATTTTTGTTTATACAAAACTTTTTTATTTTAATATAATCAAAATTATCTATTTTGTATTTCATAATGTTCTTTATCTGTTGGTTGATAATAAATTCTTCTCTTTTCCATAGATCTGATAAGGAACTTCCCCTTGGTTTCCTAATTTGTTTAGGATACAAAGGTGCCCTAAAATTTGAGTTTTTCTTTCCCTGGTTTATCCTCTAGAGGCACCCTAAAATACAGAGGTGCCATAAGGTTTGAGTTGCTCATTCCCTGGGGTTCTGAAATCTCCCCTTATATTGAAATACCACAAAAGTTCCCCTTATCCTAAAATTCCTTGTCTCTTCCCATGCTGTCATAAGAATTCCCTTGTCTCCCTTATCTTATGTCACTTATTGTCCCTATCTCTTGTCCTTATCTTGCAAGACTTATCTTGTCCCTAAATCTCCAACCCCCTTTAGAAACTCTAAAACTTACATCACCATCCTAAAGGATGTATAGCTATCTGGCTATGTAAATTTGGTCCTTGTCCTATATCATTGCCTTTGTTAAGCTCCTTGTTGAGTTCTCAGGCCCACATGCTTTTGCATTAATAAAGCTCCCTTTGGCTAAAGAGAAGGTCTTATTGAATTCTTACAAAAATCTGAATCAGCTCTCCCTATTCTGAACCTTGACATTTTGGTTCTGAAATCTGAGACTCCAAATATTAATTGGACTATTATGATCTTCTCCTAGCCACTGGGATAACAGGTAAGCACCCTTTTCTTTCTCCTCTTTCCAGAGCTTTCTGCTTCTACTGTCTCCCTAGCAGTGAGACCCCTGGAGTGACTAGACACTGCCAATGGCAGCTGAAGCTCCACTCATTTCTGGGTGGTCATTCAGGGTGTGGACCCTCACATAAGGGGATGCCCATGCACTGGGTGCATCACATTTGTTTTCTCCCCTCTGTCCCGGCATGCTGGGACAAGAAGCGAGAGGTTGCTAGGAGGGTAATTTGGGGGGGAGATCTTAAGGAAAAATGCCTAGTAATACAGCCTGACTTGAATATAATCTAGAATACTGATTTGTGAAGGGGATTGATAAACAAAACATGCTTAGTAAGAACTTTGGTCTTCAAAATTTAAAGAAAAGACAACTTACTTTGCTTAAGCAAACTTTTGACCCTGTGTTGTTCCACCTGCACCTACTTTTCTTTGTGCTGTTCTTTCCCCTCCCCCATGGGACCCTCCTGGGGGAGGTGGGGAGGTGGGCCTCTGAACCTGATTTTCTTTGGGGGACCCTGCACCCCAGTTTTAGGGTCTCTGTGCCCTGAATCATTAACTTAAAACTCTATATGCATTTTCTAGTCTTTTCTTTTAAAGTGCTAAGAGGATTGGGCCTTAGAAATTAAAATGTTACCACTAGGGATTATGAATCCAGATTTGATTTGCTCAAACCTGTGTAAATTCTTCTGTGTAGGGGAATTCCTACACAGTAATTTCTTAAAGGCTTGGTAAACTTTGTTATTGTAATAAGGCTAGTTTAACTGGGTGTCTTCTTGCCTTAGGGGGAAACTATCTCAACTTCCTCCCCAAGGTAAACCACCTTTTGCTATTTTATTGCACTTTGGCGATTTGTGATACTTAAAATGTTTTTCAAAATCTTTTTGTGTTATTCTAAAGGCCTACTAAATTTTTATTTCCAAGCTAATTTGTACTGATAACAATTATATTCAAACTTACTGTTAATTTTCTATATTTAACTCTGAGGTTTGTTGTGTACATGGATCAGTCTTATACAGGTGCTTTCAGAGAGACGGTCACTAATTCCTGCATCAGGTATTAGAGGAATATAGAGGAATAAAGCAGTTTATCAATGGAATAGATTGGGTACACAAGACTCTGCAGTCAATGACTATAATAATCTACTCTTTGATAAACCCAAAGACCCCAGTATTTTCGATAAGAACTCACTATTTGTCAAAAACTACTGGGAAAACTGGAATATAGCGTGTCAGAAACTGGGCATAGATCATTATCTAAGCATGTACACCAAAATTTCGTCTAAATGGGTGCATGATCTAGGTATAACGGATGTTACTTTATGCAATCTGGGAAAGCAAGGAATAGTTTACCTGTCAGATTTAGGGAGAGGGGAAGACTTTATGACACATAACAAGAAATAGAGAGCATTATGAAATGTAAAATCAGTAATTTTGATCACATGAAATTGAAAAGCTTCTGTACAAAGTCAACATAACCAAGATTAAGAGAGAAGTGGAAAATTGGGAAAGAATTTTTACAACAAATGTCTCTGATAAAGGCTGCATTTCTAAAATATAGAGATAAAGTCAAATGTATAAGAATACAAGTCATTCCCCAATTGATAAATGATCAAATAATATGAACAGGTAGTTTCCAGAGGGGAAAAAAATGAAGATATCAATAAGCATATGAAAAAATGCTCTAATTTACATTTGATTAGAGAAATGCAAATCAAAATAATTCTGAGGTATCACTTCTCACTGGTCAGATTGGCTAAGATGACAAAACAGGAAAATGACAAATGCTAGGGAGGATGTGGAAAAATTGGAACACTAATGCATTGCTGCTAGAGTTGTGAACTGATTCAGCCCTTCTGGGGAATGATCTGGAATCGCGATATTTTGAGCTATACATAATTCCATACCCTTTGACCTAGCAATACCACTTCTAGGGTTGTTTCCCAAAGAGATCATAGAAGTGGGAGGAAGACTCATATGCACAAACATATTTATAGCAGCTCTTTTTGTGGTGGCATAGAATTGGAAATTAAGGGTATACCCATCAATTGAGGAATGGTTAAATAAGTTGTGGTATATGAACATAATGGAATACTATTGTGCCATAAGAAAAGAGGAGCAAGGGGTGACCAGGTGGCTCAGCGAGTAAGAGCACTGGCTCCAGTTTTGGGACAACCTGGAGATCGAATCCTGGGCTCAGACACTCAACACTACACCCAGAAATAACTGGCTGTGTAACCTTGAGCAAGTTACTTAACCCCGATTGCTTAAAAAAAAAAAAAAAGAAAGAAAAGAGGAGCAAATGGACTTCATATTCACCTGGAGAGGCTTATACAAACTGATGCTGAGTGAGACAAGTAGAACTAGGAGAAATGTGTACACAATTACAGACAGAAGGTATGTGTGATGACCAACTTTGATAGACTGTACTCTTCTCAGCAATGCAGGGTTATAAGTCAACTCCAAAACCCTCATGATGGAGAGTGATGTCTACATTCAGAGAAAGAAGTAGAAATAAGAGACTTTGAATGCAGATTGAAGCAAACTACTTGCTCTCTTTCTTTTTCTTGTTTGGTCTTGTTTCCTCTTTCCCATTGTTCATTCTGTCTGATACAATCCTTCTTTATAACCTGACCAATAGCTAATGTGAAAGTATTTGTAGATCCTTTACTGTATTGTATGCTACCATGGGGGGGGGGGGGGGGGAAAGGAGGGGACAAAAATTTGAAACTCAAAGAGTTGTGGAACTGAATCTTGTAAACTAAAAGTAAACTAACAAATTGATAAAGAACAAAAAACAAACCTAAAAAAGAATTATATTGGAGCAAATGGAAGCTAGTGACTTTATAAGAAATCAAGGTAATTTTTAAAAGATCCAAACAAATAAAAATAAATGTGAAATATATCATTGGGAAAACCACTGACTGGAAAATAAATCCAGGAGAGATAATTTAAAAATTATTGGACTACCTGAAAGGCATGATTAAAAAAAGAACCTAGAAATCATCCTTCAAGAAATTCTTAAGGAAAATTGTCCTGGTGTTTTAGAACCAGAGGGAAAAACAGAGGTTGAAGGAATCTAACAATCACCTCCACAAAAGATCCCCAAAAGAAACTCCTAGGAATGTCATAGCCAGGTTCTGGAATTCCCAGATCAAGGAGAAAATATTACAAGAAGGCAGGAAGAAAAAAAATAGTATTGTGGAAACATAATCAGGATAACACAGTATCTGGCAGCTTCTACACTGAGGGATTGAAGGGCTTGGTATATGATATTCTGGAGGTTAAACGAGCTGGGATTAAATCCAAGAATCACCTACCCAGCAAAACTGAGTATCATGTTTCAGGGGAAAATATGGTCATTTAATGGAACAGAGGACTTTCAAGCATTAATGATGAAAAAACCAGAGTTGAATAGAAAATCTGACATTCAGATAGAAGAAGCAAGAGAAGCATGGGTAAACAGGGAAAAGAAATCCTAAGGAAAATATCAAAGTTGGAACTATTTACATTCCTATATGGAAAAATGATAATTGTAACTTATGAAACTTTTCTCAGTATGAGAATAGTTGAAGGGAATACAAAGATGTGTATACATATATATATATATGTGTGTGTGTGTGTGTGTGCATATATGTATATATGTATACATGTATATAAATGTCTATATGGGAGGGTATACAAGCATATTAATAAATATGTTTGTGTATATATGTTTACAGGTATACATAGACAGAGTGCATACGACCATTTGAATAGGAAAAGATGATCCTTTAATGTGAAATTAAGAGGTGAGAGAGGAATAAAATGATAGGAGATGGGGAGAGACAGAATAGGTTACATTATCTCATATAGAAGAGGCAAGGGAAAACTCTTACAATGGAGGGGAAGAACAGGAAGGCAAAAAGGAATGAGTCAACCTTATTTTCATTGAATCTGGCTTAGGGAGGGAATGAAATTCACACTAATTAGGGTAACCTACCATACAGGAGAGTAGGGGGGAAGGGGATCATGAAAGGGAGGGCAGACTAGGGGAGAGGGAAATTGGAAGTACAGACTTTTGAAAAGGGACATGATCAAAGTAAAGAATAGAACAAGTGGGGGGTGGGATAGGATGGAGAGAAATATAGTCAGTCTTTCACAATATATCCACTATGGAAATGTTTTGCATAGCTATACATGTACAACCTATACTGAACTGCTTATCTTCCCAGTAAGGGTGGGTAACAAGGGAGGAAGGGAAAGAATCTGGAATTCCAATTTTAAAATCAAAGGCTTAATATGTATGTATGTATGTATATTATTATTATTATCATTATTATTTTCCATTAAACTGGGATAAAAGATATTCAGGCACTGGGGCATATAGATCCACCATGCTATACTGGAAAGTCGGAGGGGGTATGGGGGAAGATATAGGAGAGAGCAGATTCAGGAAGGGGATATTCAGTGGGATCACTGTTTTGGGGTGGTGGGTAGGGGATATATGGGGAGAAAATTTGTAACTCAAAGTCTTATGGAAAGGAATGATGTAAACTAAGATAAACATAAAATTAATTTTAAAAAATAAAGCTCCCTTTGGCTAAAGGGAAGGTCTGATTGAAGTCTTTCAAAAATCTGGACCAGCTCTCCCCACTCTGAACCCTGACACTATCACCCTTTATGTCTTCATCATGTAGCTATTTTGATGTTATCTTGGTGTATGGTGTGATATATTGGTTTATGCCTAGCTTCTGCCATACAGTTTTCTACTATACCAAGAAGTTATTGTAAAATAGTGAGTTCTTATCTCAGAAGCTGGAATCTTTTAATGGATCAAATAGATGATTACTTTGGCAATTCAATACTGTCGAACTACTTTTGAACTTAACATATTCTACTGATCTACCATTATATTTCTCACCCATTGTCTATTACTTTTGATGATTACTGCTTTTTGACTTTTTTTTGATCTCGTATAGCTAGTTTGTCTTCCTTTGCAATTTTTCATTGATTCCCTTGAGATTCTTGACTTTTTTTTCCCTTCCAGATAGATTTTATTATTTTTTTCTAGCTCTATAAAATAATTTTAATAGCTTATTTGGCCTGATATTGAATAAATGAATTTAGGTAGAATTGTCATTATTATCATATTGGCTCAGCCTCCTCATGAAGAAATTATTAGATCTCAATTTATTTGCATGAAAAGTGTTTTGTACTTCCTTTCATATAGTTTCTAGATTAGTCTTGGTAGGTAGATTCCCAAATATTTTATATTGTCAACAGTAATTTTAAATACAATTCCTCTTTCTCTCTCGTACTGCTGAGCTTTACTTGTAATATAAGGGAATGCTGATTATTTTCATGGGTTTGTTTTATATTCTGCATCTTTGCTAAAGTTGTTAATTTTTTTTTGGTTTATTCTCTAGGATTCTCTAAGTATAGCATCATATCATTTGTAAAGAGTCATAGTATTACTCCCTCAATGCCTATTTTGTTTCCTTTAATTTCTTTTTCTTCTCTAATTGCTAAGAGAACATTTCTAGTACAATATTGAATAGTGGAGATAACTGACATCTTTTTTTCACACCTGATCTTATTGAGAAGACTTCTAGCTATCCCCATTAGAGAATATTCTTGCTGTTGGTTTTAAATAGATACTGTTTTTTATTTTAAGAAAAACTCTATTCCTATTCTCTCTAATGTTTTAATAAAAATGGGTGTTGTATTTTGTCAAAGGATTTTTCTGCATCTATTGAGATAATTATGTTTTCTGTTAATATTTTTTAATTGATGTGACCAGTTATACTGATAGATTTCTTAATACTGAACAAGCCACAAATTTCTGGTATAATCTTTGAAATTCAGTTAGATGGATGAACTGATAGTTATAACATGGTGCAGTTGTCACTTTATTTAAGATGTGATTATGAAGAAAGTATACATGAGGAATTACTGTTTTGTCAAATTTTGGAAATGGCACACAGGAATGGATGGAAGGTAGATGTATAGATATAGATACGTGTGTATGTGAGTGTGTGTATATACATATATACACATACAAAGATATGTATACACATAAATATACATGTATGCATATATGTATACATATATTATGTGTATTGTGTTCATATATATGTTTATATATGCATATATACAGATATCAAAATACTATATGTGTGTATATCAATTAATTTTTTTACAAATTAAAGTTTAGAATGGAAAACTACCAGTGCTGGAGCAATAATGGGCAAGAGTTCTGGATTGGTAGCAGAAGTTAAAGCTGGTATCAATGAGCATATTACTTTTGTTCACTGCATGATCTAAACATAGGCACTTGTAGTCAAATAATATCACCAGACTTAGATGTGCTTTGTGATACTATCAAAATCCTTAACTTCATTAAAGGCCATGGCCTTAACAGACATTTGTTTTCAAACCTTTACAAAGACATGAACTACAATTACAAAAGCTTATTAATACATATAGAAGTAAGGTGGCTCTCAAGAGGGCAAAGTTTAAACAGATTACTGAAACTGAAAGATGAAGTTATATTTTTGCCTGAGCAGAAATCTGATTTTGTTCAATTTTTTTTGTTATGACTTATGGATTTCAGAACTATTTTATTTTTTTGTAAGATATTTTTGAAAGACACAATGATTTAAACATGTCACTTCAAGGAAAATATTGTAACATATTTATGCTATAAAGATTGAAAAAAGTTTAACATATGGAAGAATAGGGTAGAAAAATGGTTCTTCCAAAATGCTTACAACTACAAATAATTTTAAAATTGAAAATAAGCTTCCCAAAGATTTAATGGTAAGAGTTAAAATTTGTCATCTGAAATGCCTAGAGATACAGTTTCAAAAATATTTCCCTTCCAATTTTGATTTTAAAAAACTAAGTTAGGGAGGCCAGGTAGCACAGTCAGTAAGAGCACTGGCCCCAGACTTGGAATGACATGGGATTGAATCCAGGCTCAGACACTTAGCACTCACCCAGAAACACCTGGGTGTGTAACCTTGAGTGAGTTACTTAACCCCAATTGCTTAGGAGCGGCCAGGTGGTGCAGTGAGTGAGAGCACTGGCCCCAGAGTCGGAATGACCTGGGATCTAATCCAGGCTCAGATACTTACCACCACACCCAGAAGTAACTGGCCATGTAACCTTGAGCAAGTTACTTAACCCCAATTGCTAAAAAAAAAAAAAAAACCTAAGTTCCATTCATTAACAATAGTCAGTTAAAATAAAAAACCTCAGTTATCTGCCATTAAAAGTTTAAGAAGAATTTGTTGAATTATCAAGCAATACAGGTTTAAAACTTGTATTTTGTAAATATATATGTATATGTGAATATATATAATGAATTTTGGCTTGGTATTATGATCGAATTTCTCAAACGGCCTAAACATACATTTGTCATTTTTTTCCATTGTATTTATGTGAAGTGGCATTATCAGCACTGATGATTTTAAAATCTAAATGTTGATCAACTCTGAAAAATATTGAAGATGTGCTATGCCCTAAAATATCAAATATTCTACCAAGATTTAATTCTTTATTAAAAATAAACAAGCATATTAATCTCATTAGTATGCAAATGTGCTTTCATCTTTAATTAGTGACAAAGTAATATGCATACTAAAGAATTGTTTTAAAATAATTTCTTTATGATTATCAATAAATACTTGATTTGAATACCAATTTTATATACCTGTATACTCAGGGATGTGTAAGAATTCCTTAAGCAAAAAGGGGTCACGTGGAAAAAGTTTAAGAAGCCCTGTGTGATATCTTTTAGTAAGATGTAGTTTCCTTCTTTATCACTTTTAATGAGATCTTTTTTTGGTTACCCTTTGTCTGAAATCAGAATTGCTACCATTGCCTTTTTTTGTAATTTCTGTGAAGCATAATAGATTTTGCTCCAGCCTTTTACCTTTATTCTGTGTGTATCTCTCTGCTTCACATGTGTTTCTTTTAAACAATATATTGTGGGATTCTAGTTTTAATCCACTCTTCTATCCACTCCTGTCTTATGGGAGAGTTCATCCCATTCATATTCACAGTTATGATTGGTAACTGTGCCTTTCCTCCTCTCTCCTTTCATCCTGTCACTCCTCACCAATGTTTTGCTTCTAATCACTGCTTTGCTCACTTTGCCCTCCTCTATTACTCCACCTTTTTTTTTTCTTTTCCCTTTTCTGGCCTCACTTCTTTCATCCCCTTCCCTTCCTCTTTTGTTTCCCCTCTCCTCTCCTACTCTATAGGGTAAGATAAATATCTATATCCACCTGAATTTTGTGTTTTTCCCTCTTTAAGTCAATGCTGATGAGAGTAAGGTTAAAATAATGCTCCCCATATCCCTTCTTTCCCTCTATTGTGTCTTTTCCTGTAATGTCATTTAACCCATTTTGCCTACCCCTTTCCTCTTATGCCAATACTATCACTTCTTTTCAGCCCTTAATTTCTTTTTTAATATCATCACATCACTCACGCTATGTCTATGTCTAACACTTCCAATTGCGCTAATAGATATACATTTCTCAAGAGTTTCAAATATCAATTTCCCATGTAGGAATGTGAATGGTTCAGCCTTTGTGAATAACACATTGTTGTTGATTTCCTTCCTCTTTCCCTTTTTTCAGCTTCCCTTGAACTTTGTATTTAAAGATGAAATTTTCTGTTCAACTCTGCTCTTTTCTTCAGAAAAGTTTGAAAGTTTTCTATCTCATTGAAAGTTCACATTTCCCCTGAAAGATCATTCTCAGCTTTGCAGAGTAGTAGATTTTTGGTTGTAATCCAACCTCCTCTGGCTTCTGGAATATTATATTCTAAACCCTGTGATGTTTCAATACAGCAGCTGTTAAGTCCTGTGTAATCCTAGCTGTAGCTCCTTGATAATTGAATTGTTACTTTCTGACTACTTGCAGTATTTTTCTCTTGACCAAAATAATTCTGGAATTTGGTTACAATATTCCTTGATGTTTTCATTTTGGGATCTCTTTCAGGAGGTGATAAGTGAATTCTTTTTCTTTTTTTTGTTGTTTTTTTTAACATTTTTATTTATTTTGTTAAATATTTCTGAATTAAAAGTATTTTTTTCTTTCTCTTTTAAATTTATTTACTATTAGTTTATAATATTCAGCTCCACAAGATTTTGAGTTCCAAATTTTCTACTCCCCTTACCTCCCTCATGGTGACATGCAATCTGATACAGGTTCTACATATACCTGCACATTAAATATTAGTCAAGTTGTAGAGAAGAATTATAACCAATGGAATGTAAAACAAGAAAGAAGAAACAAAACAAAACAAAACACAAAAGAGAGATAGCAAGTAGTTGTCTTCAATATGCATTCAGACAATGTGATTCTTTCTCTGGATGTGGATAGCCTTTTGCCTCATGAGTCCTTTGGAACCATCTTATAACCTTGCATTGCTGAAGGGAATCCAGTCTATCAGTAATCACAGATATGATATGTCTGTAATTGTGTACAATTTTCTCCTGGTTCTGCTCCCCTCACTCAACATCAGTTTATATCCATCTCTCTGGGTTATTATGAAGTGGCCCTGCTCCTCATTTCTTATAAAACAACAGTATTCCATTACATTGATACCACAACTTGTTTAGCCATGCCCCAATTGATGGGCATGCCCTTGATTTCCAATTTTTTGCTACCACAAAAAGAACCTCAATAAATATTTTTGTATATTTGGATCCTTTTTCCACTTGCATGATCTCCTTGGGATACAGACCAAAAAGTTGTATTACTGGGTCATAGGGTATATACACTTTTATGTTCCTTTGGTTAAAGTTCAAAATTGCTTTCCAGAATGGTTGGATCAGTTCACAACTCACCAACAATGCATAAGTATTCCAATTTTCCCACATCTTCTCCAGCATTGACCATTTTCCCATTTTGTTTTGTTAGCCAATCTGTCCATTGAGATGTGGCACCTAAGCGTTGTTTTGATTTCTAGTTCTCTAATCAATAGGAATTTAGATCTTTTTTTTTTCATATGATTTTATATCTTTCATTTCTTCCTCTGAAAACTGCCTGTACATATACTTAGTCCATTTATCAATTGAGAAATGACTGGTATTCTTGTATTCTACTCAGTTCTCTGTATATTTTAGAAAGAGGCCTTTATCAAAATATGAAATCAAAATTATCTGCTTGCATTTTGTAGTGCCAGCTCTTGTTTGGTCATAAATTCTTCCCTTCTCCATAAATCTGACAAGTAAACTATTCCTTGTTCTTCCAGATTGCTTACAGTATCAATCTTTATATCTAAGTCTTTAACCCATTCAGATTTTTTTTTTGGCATATGATATATGTATATTGTTCTATATCTAGGTTCTGTCATACTATTTACTAGGTTTCCCAGCAGTTTTTGTAAAATGTTGAGTTCTTATCCCAGAAGCTGGGATAAGCTTTGGGCTTATCAAACAAGAGATTACTATAGTCACTGACTACTATGTCTTGTATACCTATTCTAACCCACTGATCTACCACTCTATTCCTCAACCAGTACCAAGTAGTTCTGATGACTGCTAATCTGGTATGGCTAGGCCACATTCCCTAGCATTTCTTTTCATTAATTCCCTTGATATTCTGCAAATTTTTTCTTCCAGATGAATTTTGTTACACATTTTCTAGGTCTATAAAATAATTTTGGTAGTTTGCTTGATATGGCATGAAAGAGGTAAACTAATTTATGTAAAATTGTCATTTTTTATTATATTAGCTCAACTTAACAAGAACAAGAGATGTTCTTCCAGTTATTTATATCTGAATTTATTTGTGTGAAAATTGTTTCATAATTGTTTTCATATAGTTTCTGGGTTAGTTTTGGCAGGTAGACTACCAAATATTTTGTAACATCAACAGTAACTTTGAATGGAATTTCTCTTTCTATTGCTTGTTATTGGGCTTTGTTAGAAAATTAGAGGATTTCTATGGGTTTATTTTATATTCTGCAACTTTTCTAAAGTTATTTATTGTTTCAAGTATTTCTTTATTTGGTTCTCTAGGATTCTTTAAGTATATCATCATATCATCTGCAAAGAGTCATAGCTTAGTATCTTCTTTACCTATTCTAATTCTTTCAATTCCTTTTTCCTCTCTTATTGCTAGTACCAAATTGAATAACCAGGGATGATAGTGTATTTCCCTGTTCCATGCTCTTATTGGTAATGCATCTATCATATCCCCATTACATATAATATTTTCTGATGGTTTTAGGTAGATGATACTTATTATTTTTATACTGTATTTATTTAGTTTAGTTTACAACATTCAGTTCCATAATCCCTTGGGTTCCAAATTTTCTCTCCCTCTTTTTCCTCCCCCATCCCTCTCCATGGCAGCATGTATTCTGATATACTTTCTACAATGACCTTCTCATTAACTTTAGTAAAGTTGTAAAGAAGAATTCTAACCAATGGAGTGAACAATGAGAAAGAAAGAATGAAACAAAACAAAACACAAAAGAGAGCAAGTAGTTTGCTTCAAGCTACTTATTATTTTAAGGAAGACTCCATTTATTCCTTTGCTTTCTAGTGTTTTTAATAGGAATGGATGTTGTATTTTGTCAAAAGCTTTTTCGGCATGTATTGAGATAATCATATGTTTTCTACTAGTTTTATTGTTGATATCATCAATTATACTGATAGTTTTCCTAATATTAAACCATCTTTGCATTCCTGTAATAAATCCTAACTGATGAAAGTGTATTGTTTTCATGATAACTTGCTGTAATCTTTTGCTAATATTTTGTTTAAAATTTTGCTTCTATATTCATTATGACAATTGATGTATAATATTCTTTCTCTTTTTTGTCTCTTCCTGATTTAAGTATCAGTAACATACTTGTATCATAAAAAGAATTTGTTAGGAGTCCTTCTTTGCCAATTTTCTCCAACGGTTTACAAGGAATTGGATTTAATTTTTCTTAAATATTTGATAGAATTCACTTGTAAATATATCTAGCTCTAGAGATATGTTCCTAGGGAATTCATTCATGGATTATTCAATTTCTTTTTCCTGATATGGGGTTGTGTAAGTATTTTACTTCCTCTTCAATTAATCTGGGCCACATATTTTTTTGTAAATAGTCATCCATTTTACTAAGATTCTCAAATTTATGGGCATATAACAGGGTAAAATAATTCCTACTTATAGTTTTAATTTCTTACTTGTTGGAGCTAAGTTCACCCTTTTATTTTTATTACTTGGTTTTATTCTTCCTTTCTTTTAATCAAACTGACTACAGTCAGTTTAATTATCATTAAATGAATTATATAATCATTAAATGAATTATATAATCATTAAATGAAAATTATATGAAAAAACTAATAAAATCAATAAATTTATTTTTAATTTTTAATTGTTTTTATTATTTTATATAATATTACACATTACAATAAATTATATTTATTATCATTTTTATTATAATAATTGATTTTTAATTTTAATTATTATTTTAATTAATACATTTTTAATTTATTGATTTTATTAGTTTTTTCATATAATTTTCATTGCATCATGGTCTGGAAAAGATGCATTTAATATCTCTGCCTTTTTGTGCTGGATTATGAAGATTTTATGCCCTAATATGTGGTCAGTTTTTGCATGTGTGACATATACTTCTGAGAAAAAGGTATATTTCTTTTTATCCCCATTCAATTTTCTCCAGAGGTTTGTTATATCTACCTTTTCTAAAATTCTATTCACCTCCTTAACTTCTTTCTTGTTTATTTTGAGTTTAGATACATGAAGTTTGGAGAGGGGAAGGTTGAGGTTCCCCACTAGTATAGTTTTGCTATCTATTTCTTCCTCTACCTCCCTTAACTCCTCCTCTAAAAATCGGCCTGCTATACCACTTGGTGCATATATATTTAGTAATGATATCGCTTCATTGTCAATGGTACATTTTAGCAGCATATAGTTTCCTTCCTTATCTCTTTTAATTAGATCCATTTTTGCTTCTTTTTGTCTCAGATTCAGATTGCTTACCCTGTGTTTTTACTTTAGCTGAAGCATAAAATGTACTACTCCAGCCTTTCACATTTAGCCTGTGTGTATCCCCTTGTTTCAAATGTGTTTCTTGTAAACAGCTCATTATAGGATTATGGTTTTAAATTCATTTCACTATCCATCTAAAATTTATAGGAGAGTCCATCCCATTAACATTCACAGTTATGATTTCTATCTGTGTCTTTCTATCCATCATATTTCCCACCCTTTTTATCCTTTTATTTCTCCCTTCTCCTTTCCCCTCCTCAAAAGAATTTGCTTTTAACCACCTCCCACTCAACATTCTCTCCCTATCAGGTCACCATTTCTCTTTCACTTTTCCCTTACTGCTTCTTTCCTCCCTTGTAATCACCCCCTCCCTTTTCTTTGCTTTCTCCGCCTCCTACTGTATGTAGGGCATGTTAGATTTCCATTTTTTTTTTTACTTAAAAATGCTTTCTTAACTTTTGATTTACATCATTCATTTCTGCCAGATTTTGAGTTACAAATTTTCTCCCCACTTTACCCCCACCCACCGCGCCAAAATAGCAGTCCCATAGGATATCCCCTCCTCCAATCTGCTCTGTCCCATATTTTCTCCCATAACCCTTTCGACTTTTCCAGTGGATCTCTATGCCTCAGTGCCTGTATATCTTATTTCCCAATTACATGTAAGATGGTATTAATAATAGTATATATATTTCTATATATACACACACACACATATATGTATATACACACACACACATATGTACATATATATATATTTGAATATTTGATTTTAAAACTTTCAATTCCAGACTCATTCCTTTCCTTCTCCATCAGCCACCCCACTGTGAAGACAAGCAGTTCAATATGGGTTGAACATGTGTGGCTAATGCAAAACAAAAACATAGTAGATATATTGTAAAAGACTGACTACACTTCCCTCCCTCCCGTCCCACCTCCCCCCCCCACTCTCCACCCTGATCCTTTCCCTTTTCAAAAGTAGGTGCTTCCAACTTCCCTCTCCCCCAGCCTGCCCTCTCTTCCATCATTCCCCCTCTAATCCCCTTCTCCCCCTATTCTCCAGGAGGGTGTGATACCATATTTAGCGTGTATTTCACTCCCTCCTCAAGCGAGATTCAATGCGAATGAGGTTACACATTCCATTTTGCCTTCCTATTATTCCCCTCCATTGTAACCATTTTCCCTTGCCTCTTCTTTTTTTTTTTAATGTTCATCTTTCCTTTTTTTTATATTTGAATACTTGATTTTAAAACTTTCAATTCCAGATTCATTCCCTTCCACCCCTTCCACCCACCCCCACTGGGGAGACAAGCAGTTCAGTATAGGTTGTATATGGACGGCTAATGAAAAACAATAACATAGTAGATATATTGTAAAAGACTGACTATATTTCCCTCCCTCCTATCCCACCTCCCACTTGTTCTATTCTCTACTTTGCTCCTGTCCCTTTTCAAAAGTGGGTGCTTCCAACTACGCTCCCCCCCCCCGGCTGCCCTCCCTTCCCTCATCCTCCCTCTCCTCCCCCCCCCCCCCCCCCGGGGGGGGAGGGGATGAGAGGGCCCATTGTGTCCCCCCCCCCCCCCCCCCCCCCCCCGGGCTCCCCCCCCTTCCATCACCCCCCCCCTCCCCCCCCCCCCCCCCCCATTCTCCTGGAGGGTGAGATCCCCTGTTTAGTGTTTATTTCCCTCCCTTCTCAAGCCAGATTCAATACAATAAGGATGACCCATTCCTTTTTGCCTTCCTATTTTCCCCCTCCATTGTAACCATTTTCCCTTGCCTCTTCTGTATGAGATAGATTGCCTCAATCTGTCTCTCCCCATCTCCTCTCATTATATTTCTCTCAACTCTTAATTTCACCTTTTAAGTATCATCCCTTTCTGTTAAACTGGTCCCATGCCCTGTATCTATGTTTACCTGTAAACGTATATACACACATTCAAATATGTATTCATATGCCTGCATACCCTCATATAAAGGCACACACACACACACACACACACACACACATATATATTTCTAATCCCTTCAATTACTGAGAAAAGTTTCATAAGTTACAATTATTGTTTTGCCATGTAGGAATGTTAATAGTTCAACTTTGATAAATTCCTTATAATTTGTTTTCCCTGTTTACCTTCTCATGCTTCTCTTGCTTCTTGGATCTGAATGTCAAATTTTCTATTCAACTCGGTTTTTTTCAGCAAGAATGCTTGAAAGTCCTCTATTCCACTGAATGACCATATTTTCCCCTGAAACATGATACTCAGTTTTGCTGGGTAGGTGACTCTTGGTATTAATCCCAGCACCCTTGATCTCTGGGATATCACATTCCAAGCCCTTCAATCCCTCAGCGTAGAAGCCGCCAGATGCTGGGTTATCCTGATGGTGTTTCCACAATATTCAAATTGTTTCTTCCAGGCTGCTTGTAATATTCTCTCCTTAATCTGGGAATTCTGGAACCTGGCTATAATATTCCTAGGAGTTTTCTTTTTGGAATCTTTTTCAGGAGGTGATCGGTGGATTCTTTCAACCTCTATTTTACCCTCCAGTTCTAAAACATTAGGGCAGTTTTCTTTGAGAACTTACTGGAGGATGCTTTCTCGGTTCTTACTTTGATCATGGCTTTCAGGTAGTTCAATAATTTTTAAATTATCTCTCCTGGATCTATTTTCCAGGTCAGTGGTTTTTCCCATGAGATGTTTCACATTGCCTTCTATTCTTTCATTTGTTTGGATCTGTTTAAAAGCATCTTGATTTCTCATAAAATCATGAGCTTCCATTTGCTCCAATCTAATTCTGAAGCAATGATTCTCCTTAGTGAGCTTTTGAGATTCTATTTCCATCTGGCAAATTCGACTTTTTAAGGCATTCTTCTCCTCATTGCCTTTTTGAGCCTCCTTTGCCATTTGAGTCAGTCTGTTTTTTAAGGTATTATTTTCTTCTGTTGACTCTCATTTTATAATTTACTTGCATTGTTCTCATTTCTCTTCCAATTTTTCCTCCACTTCTCTTATCTGCTTCTTAACATCCTCTATGGCCTGTAACCAGCTTGTATTTTCCTTTGAAGCTTTTGGTGCAGGAGTTCTGACTTCACTGTTTTCCTCCAGTTCCATGCCTTGCTCCTTCTTATCCCCAATATAGGAGTGTAATGTTGGAATCTTCTGTCTGCTTTGTTTCCTTTGCCTGCTCATTTTGCCACTCAATTATGTGACTTTTGGGCTTTTTGCAACAGTTGGACTCTGCCACCAGACAGGGGAGTTTTCGTCCCAAATGCTGGGGTTTTCTCAGCTGCTGGAGGTATTAGATGGGTGCCATCTCTGAGGTCTCCACACACTCTGGCAAGCTGGACACACACCCCAGGACCTCCACCCTAGATTGCAATCCAGATCAAGCAGATTAATGCAAGATCGATTACCCCTCAGACTGGTGCTTGGTCCACCTACACTCTGAAGGCCAGGAGCAGAAGCCGCCACTTGGCACTGGCTGGATGTGCTTCCATCTCAGCGGTTTCTCGCCCCATGGGTAAAAGCCACGCACTCCCACTTACTGGGTCCCAAAGTCCAGACTGCACTGGCCTCTCACTTTGTCCTTCGCATCTATGTATTGATAAATCTGGAAAGGGCCGCAGCTTCTGCTGATCTGGAGTCCCTCTGGCTGGCGGCTGGTCAGGCCTGCCCTGGGGCTAAAGCCTAAGTGTGGGGCTGGGCTCCGCTCCCAGAGCGCTGTGCTGGCCGATTCCTGCCGGCCTGCCGGGCTGTCCTGAGTGGGAGGTTAGCTTCTCTGTGTCATTTTGTGGGTTCTGCAGCTCCAAAGTTTGTTTAGAGTCCCCTTTTCACATGGATTGGGGAGGGTGGAAGCTGGAGCCAAGGGAAGGTTGTACTTCTACTCCACCATCTTGGCTCTGCCCTCCCTTGCCTCTTCTGTAAGAGATAGTTTACCCCAATCTGTCTCTGCCCATCTCCTGTCATTATATTCCTCTCACCTCTTAATTTCATCTTTTAAGTATCATCCCTTCCTGTTAAATTGGTCCTGTGCCCTCTATCTATGTATACCTGTAAACATATGCACACATTCACATATGTATTCATATGCCCATATACAGACATATATGTGTGTGTATATATATATATATACATATACATATATATGTGTATATATAAATGTATATATATATTTCTAATCCCTTCAACTACTGAGAAAAGTTTCATAAGTCACAATTACTGTTTTCCCATGGAGGAATGTTAATAGTTCATCTTTGATAAGTTCCTTATGATTTCTTTTATCTGTTTAGCTTCTCATGCTTCTCTTGCTTCTTGGATCTGAATGTCAAATTCCTATTCAACTCTGTTTTTTTCAGGAAAAATGCTTGAAAGTCCTCTATTCCACTGAATGACCATATTTTCCCCTGAAACATGATACTCAGTTTTGCTGAGTAGGTGACTCTTGGTTTTAATCCCAGCCCCCTCGAACTCTGGAATATCACATTCCAAGCCCTGAGATCCCTCAGTGTAGAAGCTGCCAGATCCTGGGTTATCCTGATTGTGTTTCCATAATATTCAAATTGTTTCTTCCTGGCTGCTTGTAATATTCTCTCCTTAATCTGGGTATTCCAGAATCTGGCTATAATATTCCTAGGAGTTTTCTTTTTGGGATCTTTTTCAGGAGGTGATCGGTGGATTCTTTCAACCTCTATTTTGCCCTCCAGTTCTAAAACATCAGGGCAGTTTTCTTTGAGAACTTCCTGGAGGATGATTTCTAGGTTCTTACTTTGCTCATCGCTTTCAGGTTGTCCAATAATTTTTAAATTATCTCTCCTCGATCTATTTTCCAGGTGAGTGGTTTTTCCCATGTGATATTTCACATTGCCTTCTATTCTTTCCATTGTTTGGATCTGTTTAATAGCATCTTGATTTCTCATAAAGTCATTAGCTTCCATTTGCTCCAATCTAATTCTGAAGCAATGATTCTCCTCAGTGAGCTTTTGAGATTCTTTTTCCATCTGGCAAATTCGGCTTTTTAATGCATTCTTCTCCTCATTGCCTTTTTGAGCCTCCTTTGTCATTTGAGTCAGTTTGTTTTTTAAGCTATTATTTTCCTCAGTCAGGCTGTTGACTCTTATTTCATAATTTTCTTGCATTGTTCTCATTTCTCTTCCCAATTTTTCCTCCACTTCTCTTATCTGCTTCATAAGGTCCTCTAAGGACTGTAACCAGCTTGTATTTTCCTTTGAAGCTTTTGGTGTAGGAGTTCTGACTTCACTGTTTTCCTCCTGTTCCATGCCTTCCTCCTTCTTGTCCCCAAAATAGGAGTGTAATGTTGGAATTTTCTGTCTGTTTTGCTTCCTTTCCCTGGTCATATCAGCCCTCAATCACGTGACCTCTGGGCTTTTTGCTAAAATAGGACTCTGCCACCAGACGCAGGAGCTTTTGTCCCAAATGCTGGGGCTTTCTCAGCTGCTGGAGGTATTAGATGGATGCCCTCTCTGGGGTCTCCACATGCTATGGCAAGCTGGACACATACCCCAGGACCTCCGATCTAGACTGCAATCCAGATCCAAGCAGGTTAAAGCAGAGCAATTACCTCTCAGACTGGTGCTTGGTCCCCCTACACTCTGCAGGCCAGGAGCTAAAGCTGTCACATGACACCTGCTGGCTGTGCTGGTGTCTCAGCCACTTCTCACCCTGGGGGTAAAAGCCATGTACTCCCACTTACTGGGTCCCAAAGTCCAGACTGCACTGGCCTCTCACCTTCTCCTTCATATCTATGTGTTGATAAATCTGGAAATGGCCACAGCTGCTGCTGATCTGGAGTCCCTCTTGCCGTGGCTGGTCAGGCCTGCCCTGGGGCTAAAGCCTCAGCGTGGGGCTGGGCTCAGCTCCCAGAGGGCTGAGCCGGATTCCTGCAGGCTTGCCGGACTGTCCTCAGTGGGAGATTAGCTTCTCTGTGTCATTTTATAGGTTCTGCAGATCCAAAGTTTGTTTAGAGTCCCCTTTTTACATGGATTGGGAAAGGTGGAAGCCAGAGCTGCAGGAAGGTCGTGCTTCTACACCACCATCTTGGCTCCGCCCCCTAGATTTCTATTCTTAACAAATTATGTCATTCTTTTCTTGAACCAAATCTAATGAGGTAATCTCATACATTGCTCTTCTCCCTCCCTTCTTCCCCTCTACTATAATAAGTTTTTGTGTCTTTTCATGTTAAATTCTTATAAGTAACTGAGTATGTTATTCCCCCCTTGAATCAAAACCAGAGTGTAAAGCTCATACAATGCTCATCTCTCTCCCTTCTTTCTTTCTACAATAATACATGTGATCCTCTTCTCATTATGCAATTCACCCTTTTCTGCCTCTTCTTTTCCTCTTCTTCCATTTCAATTCCTTTGCACCCCTTAATTAGTTTTTTTTTATCATCACATCAGTTAATTTATACACACACCCTCTCTCTATGTATATCCAATATATATATATCACAATAATTGCACAATTATCAAGATTAACAGGTATAGTCCTCCCATGCAGGGGTGTAAACTGTTTAATCTTATTGATTAGCAAGCTTTTCCTTTGGTACACTTGTGTACCAAAAAATATTTTTCCCTGTTTACCTTTGTATGTCTCTCTTGAATCTTGTATTTGGAGATCAAATTTTTCCATTGAACTCTCACCTTTTCATCAAGAAGGTCTTGATGTCCCTTCTTCCACTGAATGACCTTCTCCTTGACTGAAAGCCCATTCTCAATACAGTTGGATAGTTGATCCTTGGCTGTAATCCAAGCTCCTTTGCCTTACTGTATATAATGTTCCAATGCCTCTGATCTTTTAATGTAGAAGCTGGAAAGTCCTTTGTGATCCTCACCATATTTCTGCAATATTTAAATTGTTTCTTTCTGGCTGTGGGCAATGTGTTTTTTCATTGACCTGTTAATTTGGGAATTTGGCTACAATATTCCTTGGAGTTTTCAATTTGGCCTCTCTTTCAGGAGGTGAATGGTGAATTCTTTTGATGACTATTTTTACTCTGGTTCTAGGATCTCAGGGAAGTTTTCCTTGAAGATTTCTTGGAAGATACTGTCTAGGCTTTTTTTTTTTTCATCATGGCTTTCCAGTAGACCAATAATTGTTAAATATTCTCTCTTGGATCTATTTTCCAGGTCAGTTGTTTTTCCAATGAGATATTTTCTATTTTTTTTTCATTTTTTAGATTTCATTTGACTGAATCTTGATGCCTCATATAATCATTTAGTTCAACTTGTCTAATTCTAAATTTTAAAGAATTGTTTTCCTCAGGAAGCTTTTGGACCTCTTTTTCCATTAGAACATATTTTACTGTCAAGTATTTATTTTCTCTAGTTAGGTTTTGAGTCTCCTTCTCCATTTGGGTGATAGTACTTTTTAAGAAGTTATTTTCTTCAGTGATTTTTTTTCCATTTTGCCAATTGTATTTTTTTAATCATTATTTTTATTTTCATTTGATCCTCAGTAGAAACAAAAGTTACTTGATGCATCTAAAGGTACAGGAATGTTTCTGTCTCTCTTCCTCTCTCCTTGTTTTGGTCTGGAATTGCAGGCAGACATCTCGGGCACGTCTTAGACAAGGCCTAACACAAGGCTGCCTCGACACCCTGAACAATGGCATCCTTGTCAATGCCAAACATCTTTAGCAGCTCTGCTGGCTTCCTGCTTCTCGGAACATTGGAGACTGCCAGGTGAGTGATGATGATGCCAGGCTCCCCCACCACAGCAACAGCCACAGCCTCTCCTATGCCTCCCTCATAGTAATGATTCTTCCACAGTTATGAGGCGGCCATGGGTTGCTCGAGCACTTTCAAGGACAAGCTTCCTATCCAGGGGCTTAATTGTAAAGGGATCAAGCACGCGGATGTTGATCTTTTATTTCTTCAGCTGCTCTGCAGCTGCCAAGGCTTCATGGAGAGTCACTCCAGTGCCAATCACAGTCACCTGATCATCCCTGCCCTTCAGGACCACCTTAGCCTGGCCAACCTGGAATTTCTTGTTGTTGTTCTAAATGACTGCATTATCTGGGTAACTGGTCCTTATGAAGCAGATGCCCTTCGTGTTGGCAGCTAACTCAACTGCTTTCTCAGTGGACACAACATCACTTGGGTAAAAGACTGTGCCATTGGGAACACTCTGGAAAATGGCAAGATCTTCAAGGGCCATCTGAGAAAGACCATCTTCACCGATGGACACCCAACAGTTTGAGCCACACAGGTTTATGTTGCTCTCAGAAATGCTGCCATGCGGATGTGGTTGAAGGCCCTGCTGAAGAAGGTGGCAAAAGTGCTGCAGAAAGGCACTGTCCTGTCCCATGTGGCACAGCCCACAGCGATGCTCACCATGTTCTGTTCTGCAATGAAACATTCAATGAAATGACTGGGGTGTTCCTTCTTAAAGAATTCTGAAAAAGTGGAATTCTTGGTGTCCCCATCCAGGGCAATCACACGGTCACTGGCATTCCCCAGTTTGGCCAGGGCTAAGCCATAGGCTTTGCAGGTAGCTAACTTCTCACCAAGTTTGTAACATGGGGGAGAAGGCATCAGGATATTGGCGATGTTCACGGCTGGGGCTTTCTCCTTGGGGAGGATAGCCAGAATCTTCTTCTTGTTTTAGATTTGGCTGTATATTTCCTCGATGACCTGTTCTGCCATGGTTTGGGGAAGGGGCTTCCCATGCCAAGCTTCCTTATCTTCCACACCTGAGATTCCTCTGCCCTTATATGTCTTTGCAATTACAGCCAGTGGCTTATCCTTGACCTGGTCAAAGACCTTGCATAGTTCTTCCACGCTGTGTCCATCCACAACCATGACATTCCACCCAAAGGATTCAAAGCGCTTCTGGTACACATCCATGTGGTGCTGCAGGGGGGCAGGTTCACTCTGTGCCAGCCAGTTAATGTCAAAGATGATGACTAGGTTGTCCAACTTGTAGAATCCCACGAAGGCCATAGCCTCCTACACAGAGCCTTCAGACACCTTCCCATCACCCAGCAAACAATAGACTTGGTACCTGGCCTTGTCGAAGTATTTGTCTATGTAAGCCATTCCACACGCTGCTCCCAGCCCTTTACCCAGGGAGCCAGTAGCCACGTCTGTGAAATCTTGTTTAGGGACTGGGTGGCTATCCAGAATGAAGGTAATCTTCCTCAAGTTCAACAGCTCAGCCTCTGGCAGGAAGCCAGCCTCAGCCCAGACTGCATAGAGGATGGGAGCTGCATGACCCTTGGAGAGCACGAAGTGGTCATTGCTGGGGTCCCTGGGATCCTGGGGTTTGTACTTCATGGTGTGGAAGAAAAGGACTGCCATGATCTCTGTTGCACTGCAGCATGATGTACCGTGACCGGAGCCGGCCGCCATGGTGGCTTGGATAGAGCTGATGCGCAGCCGGTTGGCCGAGTCCTTCAGCACCTGCAGTTTCTGTTGGTCCGGCTTATGGTTATCCTCCATGGCTAAGAGAGTTTGTCAAGGATCCCAAGCCGGGGTCAGAGGAAGCAACCACATAAGGGAGCAGGAGAGACGAAGAGGAAGGAGGAGGAAGAGGAGGAGAGCTGCCAATTGTATTTTTAAAATACTTGCTTAGTTTTTCTTCTACCTTTGAATTTGACTTTTAAAACCTGCTTGAGCTCTTCCAAGAATGCCTTTTGCATTTGAAACAAGTTTATTTTCCCTTTGGAGGCTTCAGATGTGGATTTAGTCTCAATGCTGTCCTCTTCTGAATGTGAACTTTGCTCTTCAATTTCACCATAAAAAGGTTCTAAAGTCTTTGTTTTTTTTTTTTTTTTTCCTATCGTGATTGCCTATTTCCTGGCTGTTAAAGTGGATCTTTGCTTTTGGGGAACAGAGAGCTCTGACCCATGCTTCTTATGCTATGATTTAGGGGCCTAGTTATTGGTTTTGTTTGCTCAGACACCCCCTGAGTGCTTAGAATGAGGCCAAGGTCATGACTTTCAGCCTTTCCTCATGGCTGAACTGAAGCTCACAGTATAAGGTGCTTGGGAGGGGTGGTCTGGCTGCTTCAGGTTTTAGCCTCCATGCCCCCGGACATGAGCTCAAGCATGCTTAGCCACTGGCGGCTGGCACTGCACTGGTGTCTCACAATTCCACTGGTTGTGAAAAGGCACACCTGGGGTTCTGGTGTTGGTGTTTGCTGGCTCCATCTTCCTGGGGTTTAGTATCTCCTGCTGGGAAGCCTCCTGTCCTTCACTGGTGCCCTTCAGCCTCAGCATAGCCATAGCCACGCCACTCTTGTATATCTCCCAAGCCTGCCACTGGTTCCACTATTTCAGGGTTTTACACTGGGATAGTATTCTCTGGGTTCTCAGGGTCAAATGCAGGGATGAGAGCAACAGCATCTTGGCTTCCTGCAGTACAGGAATGGGATTTTTATACATTTTGACTGTGGGCTGCTAGCTCCAGAAGTAGCTGCTGCTGCAGAGACTGTGCTTGTCTCTTACCCAGATCCAACAGACCCTTGCCCTGAGGTGAGAGGTTTGGGAATCAGCCTTGTGGTGGGTGAATAAGTTCTCCCAGGTTGTCTCCAGCTCCACTATGATTGCATCTGTGCTGGTGTGCTATGTGTTCTGCGTGCTACACTCAGCCTAGATGAATTCTTTAATGGCTATTTTACCCTCTGGTTCCAGGATGTCAGGGAAATTGTCCTTGATAATTGCTTGAAAAATACTCTCCAGTGTCTTTTTTGATCATAGCTTTCAAATAGACCAAAAATTCTTAAATTATGTCTCCTGGATCTATTTTCCAGGTTTGTTTATTTTTTTTCCAATGAGGTATTTTACATTTTCTTCTTTTTTCATTCTTTTGATTTTATTTGACTAATTCTTGATGTCTTATAGAGTCATTAACTTCTACTTACTCAATTCTAATTTTTGAAGGATTCTTTTTTTCTTTTAGCTTTTTCATCCTCTTTGCCATTTGGCCAATTCTTCTTTTTAAGGAGTTGTTTTGTTCAGTGGATTTTTATTTCCATTTGGCCAATTGTATTTTTTAAGGAATTGTTTTCTTCAGTCAGTTTCTGCACTACCTATTCCTAGCTGTTGATTCTGTCTTGTATAACCCTCATTTCTTTTCCCATTTTTTCTATCTATCTTATTTGATTTTTACCACCTTTTTTGAGCTCTTCCAAAAAGGCTTTTTGGACTTGAGATCTATTCACATACCCCTTTGAGGTTTTGGATATAGCATTTTGATATTGTTACCCTCTTATGAGTTTGTGTTTAAATCTTTCTTGTCAACAAAACAGCTTTCTATGATCAATAGTCTTTTCAGTGGGTTTTTTTTTTGTGACTTTTAAATTTGAACTCTATTCTTCTGGCACAGCGTACACTGTCCCAAAATTCTTACACTGGGTGGTCAGGTATATGGTCACTGGCTTTCTGTGCCAGGGCCCTCCAGGCTTGTGTCTTGTCTACTCTTTTGCTGTGATCCAGCCTAGTTGTGCCTCTTGTGTTCCATGACTGGCAGTTTACCTTCTGTGCTGATGCTGGAGGCCTCATGACTGGCCTGCTGTGCCATTGGTCTACTGAGACAGGATCAAGGGGCTTTGGATGCTAATCTGTGCTGTGGCTAAGAGCCTATCTATCCCTAGCTTACCTGCACTGTGTCTATGTTGGGCTGAGCTTCCCTTTGACTTAAGTCAGACACATCTTTCCTGAAGTCTTTTTAAGTTATCTTAACCTGGAAAATTGTTTCACTCTATTTTTTTGAGATTTCTGTCACACCAGAATCTGTTTAGAGACTTGATTTAATGCTGTGTCTGAGGTAGACTGGTGAGAGTTCAGGCAGCTTCCTGGCTTCTGTCTGCCATCTTTTCTCTGCCTCAGGGAATTTTCTAAATGGAATTAGTTTCCAGGAATAGGTTGAGTGAAATAACCACTAGATCCCTTCAATTTCTTAATTATTGTAATTCTTTGAGACGTGACTCTCAAACTAACTCATTGTATGACTTTAGATAAAATACTGAATCTTCTTTAATAGAATTGCAGACACATATTCTTCATATTGACTACATGGTATTATTGTTGCTGTACGATTAATAAAAAGAATAAAGAATAAAACATCTACAACAAATTCTTCCCATAGTTTTTCATAGATTTATGCATCCTCCAGATAGTATTTCTAAGGAAGTTTTGGTTTGTTTAGCCTCTTAAATTTCAACCATGAGTAGGAAAAGGAATGTAGATGATTCAAGATAGTTCACAAGTCATGTTTAATTCATACTATCTAGTTGTACAGGACATTAGGCGAAAATTCACGAACTCTGGGCCTAGGATTGAACCTGCTTCTGTGTGACCATTGATTTGGGAACCGTTATTTTCTCATTCTCTATCAAGTCAATGGTGGGAACCTCCAACTATAACTCATCATGACTGGCAAATCACTTGTAGAGCAGAAGGGTAGATCTCAATAACAGGACTGAGTAAGATTTGACATCAATGTACTTTGGCTTCCCTACCATCTCCAATCTTAAGTTCTTTAGTTTTAATCTATCATCTCTTCTCAGGAATGGCATTCCTGTGCTTGTCTGTTGAGTCTCTACTTTACTGTGATTCTCCTCAGTTCTATTGTGTACTTCCTCTCTCACTCATCAGATTCAACCAAAGCTCTACCATTCCACATGTTAGGGGAGGAGAAAAAAGGGTAAGAGGATGCTACAGTTGGAATACTTCTTCTCCTTTAAGGATCAACAGACACCACCCCCAACGTAACACACAACTAAAGATATATTATTCCTCATTAAATTTTTCTAGATTTACATTATCCTTTTTCGATCATGCTTTACTTATTAGTATTCTTACTGGTTTTATTTATTACATTGCCACTTCCACAACCCCTTTGGCAAAGTGGGGGAAGGGAGAGAATTATTGAAATCGTACTTTGATGTACATGATAGGAATTTAATATGTTTATTGGATTTAGCAATATTGCTAAGCACACGCAGACAAATACACACACAGACATACACATACATATTATATGGTCTCATTATATTTTCCTCAGGACCAATCTTTTATTCAAAGAAAAAAACTGTAGAACAATTTAGATGATATCTAGCCTATGGCTTCATTTTTTTTTTAGGTAAAAAAAAAATGAAGGAATGAGAACTTTAGTGCCTTGCTTAATACCACCCAGTTAGTGTCAGTGTCTTAATTGTTCAAACATACAATTTGTCTGGAGACTTGCCCTTTCTCCCTGCTGATAGTCTGCTATTGAGAGTAGCTTTGGCTAGTAAATTATATTATAAGGAAGGTAGCATTAGGGAGTGATGTATAGTGCTAGATTAATTCCTTACTCAAATATGCCTTGAATGACTACAGTATTTCATTTATACATCTTAAAAGCCATATTGCTTTTTGCATTGTAAATACTTACCATGTCTGGAGGATTAAATCCCCAGTGATAATATATTATATGCTGTATTTTTATATAATATCTCTCATACAGAGGAACATCAGAGTCGTGATGCAACTGCTATCAAAAGATGATATCGCTATTTGGAACTGGTAACCAAAACTCTACTTGGGTATTTATAAATCTTTGGCCAGGAAGAAAATAAACTTCAGATCTTCACATGGTTTAATGGGCAAATGGATTTTGTTTCTCTCCTAGTGACATGAGAGGTGTGTATGTGTGTGTGCATATATATATAATACATGTATGTATACACACATACATATGTGTGTACATTTTATGTGTTTGCATATGCATACATGTGCACATAGTTTAAATAGCAAAAGTCTTCCATTTGGCTCCAGGTAAAGAAATTTACAGCTTCTTGGAGAACTAATTGTATACAAATATAACTCACTTGACCTGTTTTAAGATCAGATGTCTGGGGGGGGGGGACTAGCCCTGTAGTCAATGAATGGAGACTTTGCTTCTATGTACACCTGTATTACATGAAACTTATATTTGTTTTGAACCTAGTTGTGGATATAGGGAGAAAAGGAAGTTGTTGTTGGTGGTTTTTTTTTAAGAAAATCCCATCAAAGAGAATGGAAGAGCTCAAATCAAACATCCAGAGGGGATACTATAAGCCTCCTCATCCTCTATGATAAACTATGCTTTTTGACCTCCAAATTCTTTTCTTCCAAGAAGCTGTAGCACATACACCAGTTACACCCTGGTAAAACCATATTGGAAAATGGGCTAAATAAGGTTAAGGGTAACTAAGAAATTTCAAGCCCATGGATGTCTACTCCAAGCTTGTGAAGACTTCTTTCTGCAGAGTAGACGAGTGAGAACAATTTGTCTAGTGGGCACTGTAGAGTGCTAATAATTTGGCCATGTCATCCATTGCATCTCATGCCACTACTAGTCATCCTAACTTTTGTCTTGTCATAGCACTGGATTTCAATAACTCTAGAAGAGAGAATGAAACTGAGAAGTCTGTGCAACTCTGATTCACCTAAAAACAATTCATACACAAGTCAGTACATTACCTCATAATGTCCTTAGTCCTTTTGGAAAAGGAAAGGCAAAAAAAAACAATCTAAGAAATTGTACCCTGATATTACTAATTTCTTCAAAATGAATAGGAAATTTCAAGAGTTTAGATGATTAATATAATGACTCCTCAAATAGCATATACAGGGAGTCAAGATTGCGGAGTAGAAGCAGGACCTCCCTGCTGCTCCAGCTTCCACCTTCCCCAATCCATGTAAAACAGGGACTCTAAACAAACTTTGGAACTGCAGAATCCAAAAAATGACACAGAGAAGCTAACCTCCCACTGAGGACAGACCGACAGGCCGGCAGGAGTCTGCCAGCACAGCGCTCTGGGAGTCCAGCCCGAGCCAACACCAAGGTTTTAACCCAGGGCCAGCCTGACCAGACAGCGGCCATACTCTGGATAAGCAGCAGCTGTGGCAGTTTTCAGATGTATTAACACATAGATGAAAAGGACAAAGTGACAGGTCAGGGCAGTTTGGACTTTGGGACCCAGTAAGTGGGAGGGCGTGGCTTTTGATCCTGGGGTGAGAAGATACTAAGACTCCAGCAGAGCCAGCCAACGCCACATAGCAGCTTCAGCTCCTGGCCTGCAGAGTGTAGGGGGACCAAGCACCAGTCTGAGAGGTAATCACTCTTCCTTTAACCTCCTTAGATCTGGATTGCAATCTAGGGTGGAGGTCCTGGGGTATGTGTCCAGCTTGCCAGAGCGTGTGGAGACCTCAGAGAGGGCATCCATCTAATACCTCCAGCAGCTGAGAAAGCCGCAGCATTTGGGATGAAAGCTCCCGTGTCTGGTGGCAGAGTGCTACTGTGGCAAAAAGCCCAGAGGTCACATGACTGAGGGGTAACATGACCAGGGAAAGAAAACAAAGCAGATAGAATATTCCAACATTAGATGCTTATTTTGGGGACAAAAAGGAGCAAAGCATGGAACTGGAGGAAGACAGTGAGGTCAGAACTGCTGCACCAAAACTTCAAAGGAAAATAGAGCTGGTTACAGGCCACAGAGGACCTTAAGAAGCAGATAAGAGAAGTGGAGGAAAAATTGGGAAAAGAAATGAGAACAACGCAAAAAAATTACAAAATGAGAGTTAACAGCCTGACTGAGGAAAATACCACCTTAAAAAAACACACTAATTCAAATGGCAAAAGAGGCTCAAAAAGTCAATGAGGAGAAGAATGCCTTAAAAAGCTAAATTTGCCAGATGGAAAAAGAATCTCAAAAGCTTAATGAGGAAAATCATTGCTTCAGAATTAGATTGGAGCAAATGGAAGCTAACGACTTTATGAGAAATCAAGATGCTGTTAAACAGATCCAAACAAATGAAAGAATGGAAGGCAATGTGATACATCTCATGGGAAAAACCACTAACCTGGAAAATTGATCCAGGGGAGATAATTTAAAAATTATTGGACTACCTGAAAGCCATGATCAAAGTAAGAACCTAGAAATCCTCCTCCAGGAAGTTCTCAAAGGAAACTGCCTTGATGTATTAGAACCAGAGGGCAAAATAGAGGTTGAAAGAATCCACTGATCACCTCCTGAAAAAGATCCCAAAAAGAAAACTGCTAAGAATATTTTAGCCAGGTTCCAGAATTCCCAGATTAAGAAGACAATATTACAAGCAGCCAGGAAGAAACAATTTGAATATTGTGGAAATACAATCAGCTTGTACAATTAGCTTCTACACTGAGAGATCGAAGGGCTTGGAATATGATATTCTGGAGGTAAAAGGAGCTAGGATTAAAACCAAGAGTCCCCTACCCAGCAAAACTGAGTATCATGTTTCAGGAGAAAATATGGTAATTCAGTGGAATAGAGGTCTTTCAAGCATTCTTGCTGAAAAAAACCAGAGTTTAATAAAAAATTTGACATTCAGATGCAAGGAGCAAGAGAAGCACAAGAAGGTCAACAGGGAGAAGAAATCATAAGGAACTTACCAAAGTTGAACTGCTAACATTCTTACATGGAAAAACAATAATTGTAACTTATGAAACTTTTCTCAGTAGTTGAATAAAATAGAAATATACATGTATATATATATATACATATATATGAGGTTATATGGGTATATGAATACATATGTGAATGTGTGTATATATGTTTACAGATATACATACATAGATGGCACAGTACCAATTTAACAGGAAGGGATGATACTTAAAAGGTGAAATTAAGAGGTGAGAGAGGAATATAATGAGAGGAGATGGGGAGACACAGAATAGGGTAAACTATCTCATATAGAAGAGGCAAGGGAAAATGGTTACAATGGAGGGGAAGTATAGGAAGGCAAAAGGGAATGGGTCAACCTTATTCCCATTGAATTTGGCTTGAGGAGGAAATGAAATACACACTAAATAGGGTATCTCACCCTCCAGGAGAATGGGGGGAAGGGGACGAGAAGGGGGATGATGGAAGGGAGGGCAGGCTTGTGGGGGGGAGGGAAGTTGGGAGCACCCACTTTTAAAAAGGGATGGGATCAAAGTAGAGAATAGAACAAGTGGGAGGTGGGATAGGAGGGAGGGAAATATAGTCAGTCTTTTACACTATATCTACTATGTTATTGTTTTGCATTAGCCACTCATGTACAACCTATTCTGAACTGCTTATCTTCCCATTAAGGGTAGGTGACAAGGGAGGAAGGGAATGAATCTGGAATTCAAAGTTTTAAAATCAAATATTCAAATTCACACACACATATATATTTATATATATATATACTATTATTAATATTATCTTACATGTAATTGGGAAATAAGATATACAGGCACTGGGGCATAGAGATCCACTGGAAAAGTTGAAAGGGGTATGGGAGAAAATATGGGAGAGAGCAGATTGGAGGAGGGGATATCCTGTGGGACTGCTATCTTGGGGTGGTGGGTAGGGGAAAAACGGGGAGAAAATTTGCAACTCAAAATCTGGCATAAATGAATGATGTAAATCAGAAGTTAATAAAGCCTTTAAAAATTAAAAAAAATAGCATATACAGCCCTTAGAAGCCTGGTAAAGTAGGCTTTGGACAGTTTTTGGGCAAGGCATATTTTAGGAGCAGATAAAGTGGGAGCTCTTTAAAAAGTTTTCTAAAAGCATAGAATTTTCATCTATAACTAATTGTTGCATTATTTCTATATGGTTTAATAATTCCTCAAGATACATAAAAATAGCTTCATTATAAGAATTTATATTTGCAATGGATTTTACA
>NW_027187308.1:2432496-2469996 GCF_028583685.1 Petaurus breviceps papuanus | reverse complement strand
GAGTAGAGGTCAAATGTAAAAGAAAGGAAAAAGGTAAAAATAGAGATGAGAACAAAAAATAAGAAAAATAATATTACTATGAATATTCATTATGGTGACAGGGAAAACCAAGGCACAGTGTCATCACACCCATGGACAAGGCTCCAAAGAAAAATATCAAGTCGTCTCAAGCCTGGAAAGAAATCATGGAAGGGTCTTAAAAAGAGATTAAAAATCATATAAGAGAGGTACAAGTAAAACTGGGAAAGGAAATGCAAGTGATGCAAGGGAATTATAAAAAAAAAAGAGTCAATAGCTTGGAAAAAGAAAACAAATGCTTAAAAAGGAGAATTGGTTAATGGAAGCGGAGATACTAAAATCTACTGAAGAAAATAACTCTTTATGAAGTAAAATTAGACAAAGGGAAAAGAAAGTACAAAAGGTAACTGAGGAAAACAATATCTTAAAATTTAGAATTGGGCACGTGGAAGCTAATGATTCTAAGAGACATCAAGAATTAATCAAATAAATTTGCAAGAATGAAAAAGTAGAAGAAAATATAAAATACTACATGGGAAAAACAACTGAACTGGAAAATAAATCCAGGACAGAAAATGTCAGAATAATTGGACTACCTGAAAGTTATAACCAAAAGGAGAAGTAGACAGCATCTTTCAAGAAATTATCAAGTAAAACTGCACTGATATCCTGGAGCCAGAGTGCAAATGGGCATTGAAAGAATCCACTCATCACCTCAGTAAAGAGGTCCCAAAGTAAAAACTGAAAGGAAATTTATAACCAAATTTCAGAACTTTCAGGTCAAGGAAAAATACTTCAAGTGACCAGAAAGAAACAATTCAAATATTGGGAAACCACAGGCAAGATTACACAGGATTTAGCAGCTGCAGGATTAAAGGTTTGGATGGCATGGAAGATGATATTTTGAAAGGCAAAACGACTTGGAGTACAAGCAAGAATCCCTACCCAGCAAACATAAGCATATAGAGGAGAAAGAATGGTCACTCAATGAAAGATAAGGATTTCAGATTTTATAAGGAGGAGACCAGAACTGAAAAAAAAAATGATGTCCAATAACAAAATGCAAGAGAAGCCTAAAAAGGGGGAAAGTGAAAAGAAAACAAGAGATCAATGGAGCTGAATTTTTCACATCTTTCATGGGAAGATGATACTTGTAATTGTTAAAACATACCACTAATAGTACAGGTAGAAGGAATATACATAGTCAGAGGGTATGGGTATAAGGTGAATTGAAGGGAATTCCATAAAATAATTAAGAAATGAGAATGAGGGGCAAAATAGGTACAGAAGGAATGGAGAGGTGAATTGGCATAACTGATTTCATGTGAAGAGGCATAAAGACTATTACAGTGGAGGGAAAAATGGTAAGGTGGGCAATGTATATTGTTTGAACCTTACTCTCAGCAGTATTATCTCAGTATTATATATGCAAAGTCATTTGAATATAGAAATATATCTTACCCTACAGGAAAATGGGAGGGGAGAGGATTAAATAAAAAGTTGGGGAAAGTAACAAAAGAAAGGATATACCAGGGGAAGGCAGTAGAGAGAAGCAAAACCCTATCAAGAAGTGAAAGCGTGAAAGGAGAGGAAAAAAATAAAGAATAAGATGAAGGGAAATACACAGGTAGTAATCAGAACCATGAATGTGAATAAAGTGAACTTTCCAAAAAAAAAAATGGAAGCAGAGACAGTGGCTTAATAATCAGAATCCTCCAATATGCCATATACAAGAAACACCCATGAAACAGACACACACACACACACACACGTAAGGGGATTGAATAGGATCAATGCTTTAGCTGAAGTAAAAAAATAAAAATAAAAAAATATATATTAAAAACAGGCACAGCCAAGATGGCAGAGTAAAAGTTGGAACCTGCATGGACCCCCACTCCATCCAACTCCAATGCCTGCAAAATATGACTCTAACAAAATTTTAGAGCTACAGAAACCACAAAGTGACAGAGAGAAACAAATTTCCCATTGAAGGCAGCCTAGAAGGCCAACAGGAAGGGACTGTCACACCATGCTGGGGGCTGAGCACAGTCCCGTGTGAGATGCCCAAGCCCAGACCTAGGGTGCCCCCCACCAGTGGCACAGACTGGCCAGAGCAGACTTCAAGAAAATGAATCCGAGGCAGCCATGGTGGTTTCCAGACTTCTCTACCCATAAGTACAAAGAGAAAGTAAAAGATTAGTGGGGAACTCTGTTCGAACTGAGTGACAGAAGAGTATGGTCTGGCCCTTGCACCTGGGGCAAGAATCAGCAGCAGCATGGTGGCTGCAGCTGTTGCCATGTGGCTGCCTCCCAAGCTTGAGGCCTGGAGATTATAGTGGGACTCAGCAACCATTCAGAGGGCAATTGCTCTTGCTTTGACTTGATCTGGGTTGCAGTCTTGCCTGGTGATAATGGCGTTTATGGCCAGTAAGCAGAGCTTGTGGTGGTATAGAGGGGGCACCATCTTCATAGCTCTGACAACATCTAAAAAACCTTTAGCGGTTTGGGACATAGCTCTCTCAATATAGAAGAAGAGTTCTATTGGCAAAGAGCTCAAAAGCCAAGTAATTGGCTGAAAATATGAGCAAGCAGAGGAAGCTCAGTCAGAACATAGAATCCTGTTTGAGGGACAAAAAGTATCAAAACATGGAATCAGAAGAAGACAATGAAGCGAAAACTCCCCCATCAAAAGCTTCCAAGAAAAAAATATGAATTGGTTACAGGCTATGGAGGAGCTCAAAAAGGATCTTAAAAATCAAGTGAGAGAAGTGGAGAAAACATTAGGAAGAGAAATGAGAATCATGTAAAAAAAACATGAAAACCATGTCAAGAGCCTGCTAAAGGAGACCCAAAAAATACTTAAGACAATCACACCTTAAAAATAGACTAACTCAAATGCCAAAAGAGGCCCCAAAAGACAATGAGAAGAAGAATTCAATAAAAAGATCAATTGGCCAGATGGAAAAGGAATTTCAAAAACTCACTGAAGAGAATACTTCCTCCAAAAGTAGATGGGAGCAAATGGAAGCTAATGACTTTGTGAGAAATCAAGATAGTATGAAACAGATACAAACAAATGAAAAAATAGAAGGCAATGTGAAATATCTCACTGGAAAAACCATTTCCCTGAAAAATAGATCCAAGAGAGATCATTTAAAAATTACTAGACTATCTGAAAGCCACGATCCAAAAAAAAAAAAAAAAAGAGTCTACACACCATATTTCAAGAAATTATCAAGCAAAATTGCCCTGATATTCTGGAACCAGAGGGCAAAATGGAAATTGAAAGAATGAACAGATCACCTCTTGAAAAATATCCCCAAAAGGAAACCCCTAGGAATGTTATAATCAAATCCCAGAGTTCCCAGGTCAAGGAGAAAATACTGCAAACAGTCAGGAAGAAAACAACTTTGAATACTGTGGAAACATAATCAGTATAACACAAGACCTAGAAGCTTTATATTAAGGGATAAAAAGGCTTGCAATATGATATTCCAGAGGACAAAGGAGCTAGGAATAAAATCAAGAATCACCTACACAGAAAAACTGAGTAAAACACCACTGGGGAAAATATAGTCATTCAAAAGGAATAGAGGGTTTTCAAGCATTCTTGATGAAAAAAAAAAACATAGCTGAATAGAAAATTTGAGTTTCAAATACAAGAAGCAAGAGAAGCATGAGAAGTTAAACAGAAAAAAAGAAATCATAACGAACTTATTAAAGTTAGCTATCTACATTTCTATACGGAAAATGATAATTGTAATTCATAAGACTTTTCTTAGTATGAGGATAGTTGAAGGGAATATATGTGTGTGTGTATGCATGTATGCTTTCATATATATGTATGTATAGGAGGGTGTATGTTTATATAAATATATATGTGAACATGGGCATATGTATGCTCATGTATACATTGATGGCATAGAATAAGATGAATGTGAAGGGCTGATATCTAAAAAATAAAATTAAGAGAAGAGAGAGGAATTTATTGGTTGGAGAAAGGGAGAATTAAATTAGGGTAAATTATCTCATATAAAAGAGGCAAGAGAAAACTGTTAGAATGGAGGGGAAGGGCAGGAAGATGAAAGGGAATGGGACAATATTATTCTCATTGAATTTGGGTTAAGGAGGGAATAACATACACAATCACTTGGGTATCATACCCTACAGGAAAATAAGGAGGTAGGTGACAGGAGGGGGGCTGATAGAAGGGAGGGCAGTGTGGGGGAGAGGATAGTTAGAAGCAAATATTTTTGAAAAGGGACAGGGTCAATGTAGAAACTAGAATAAGTGGGGGGTGGGATAGGATGGAGGGAAATAAAGTTAGTCTTTCACAATATTACTACTATAGAAATGAGTTGTGTAACTACACATGTACAACCTATATTAAATTGCTTATCTTCCCAATGGGGGCAGGTGAGGAGGGAAGAAGGGAAAAATATTTGGAACTCAAAGTTTTAAGAACAAATGTTAAAAAGAAACAAATGTTTAAAAAGTTGTTTGTTTGTTTTATATATGCACCTGGCAAATAATATATACAGGCACTCAGGTATAGAAATCTATCTTGCCCTCCTTGAAAGTTGGGGGGACAGATGGTGGAGGATATAAGAGAGAGCAGTTTGGGGAAGGAGTTTTCAGTAGGCTTACTCTCTTTTGGTGGGAGGTAGGGAAAAGATGGGGAAAACTTTGTAACACAAAATCTTGTGGAAATGAGTGTTAAAAACCAAAACCAAATAAATAAAAGATTAATTTAAAAAAAATTTAAAAAATAGGAGTAGCAATTCTTTTCTCAAAGCAAATACAAAAATAGAACTAATTGAAAGTGATGAGGATGCAAATGATATTTTGCTAAAAAATACCAAAGATGATGTAATAATTTCAATACTAAACCAATATGCACTAACATATATTCAAGTCCTTAAAAGAAAGATAAATGAGTTACAGGAAGAAATGGACAGCAGAAGAAAAGACCCAATAGTAATTGACTCTAGGAACCTAGCCTCATAAATGCAAAGACCTCACTTTTTGGGATAAGAACCCAGTATTTGAAAAAAAAAAAAAAACTGGAGCTGTATGGTAGAAACTAGGCATAGAACAACATATTACACTGTAAACCAAGACAAATTCTTGTGAATGGCTTAGATTTGAAGGCTGATAGCAAATCAGATTATATTTAAAGGCTTATAGCAAATTACATTAGCAAGAAATAGTTCACCTGTCAGATTTATGGAGAACAGAAGAATTTATGACAGAACAAGAAGGAAAATTATAAAACACAAAATTAATGATTTTGATGACATTTAACTGAAAAGGTTTTGCATGAGGTCAATATGACAAAGACTGGAAAGGAAGCAGAAAGCCCAGAAAAATATTTTTACAGCCAGTGTCCCTTAAAACATCCTCACTTCTAAAATATACAGAGAAATAAGTTAAATTCATAAGAATACATGTCATTCCCCAATTGACAAGTGGTCAAAGGACATGAGTAGGCAGATTTCAGATGAAGAAATTAAATCGATCTATACTGATATGAAAAAATATTCTAAATCATTATTAATTAGAGAAATGCAAATCAAAATGAATCTGAAATACCACATCACACCTATCAGATTGGCTAACATGACCCAAAAAAATGAAAATGATAAATGTTGGAGAAGATGTGGGAAAATTGGAACACTAATGCATTGTTGGTGTTGTGAGCTGATACAACCATTCTGGAGAGTAATTTGGAACTATGCCAACAAAGCTATAAAAATGTGTATACATTTTGACCCATCAATACCTCATCTTGTGCTGTATCCCAAAGAGATTAAATAAATGGGGCAAAAGATCCACCTGTACAAAAAATATTTTTAAATATTTATAGCTGCTTTCTTTTGTTGGCCAAGATTTGGAAAGTGAGAGGATGCCCATCATTTTAGGAATGGCTGAACAAGTTGTGGTATACGAATATAATAGAATACTATTTTACTGTAAGACATGATGAGTAGCAGATGTCAGAAAAACCTGGAAAACTTCCATGAACTGATGCTGAGTGAAGTTAGCAGAATCAGAAAAAATATTATACACAGCAACAGCCACATTGTGCAATGAATAACTTTGATAGACTTAACTTTTCTCATCAATGCAGTGATCTAAGACAATACCAAGAGACTCATGATGAAAACTTCTGTCCACGTCCAGCGAAAGTACTTTGGAATCTGAATGTATATGAAACATAATAACTGCTGTATTTGTTGTTTTGTTTCTTTTTCCTTATGGTTTCTCTCATTGATTTTAATTCTTCTTTAAAACATGACAAATACAAAAATATATTTAGTATGAATGCACATGAAGAGCTTAAATCAGATTACATGCCATCTTTGGAATGGAGAGAGGAAGGAATTGGAGAAAATTTAAAATTCATTATCTTGTGGAAGTGATGTTGAAAACTAAAAATAAATGAATTTACAAAAAAACCCCCAACAAAATAAAATAGAAAAGTGTCCAACAGCAAGACAGTGTTTCTACATGCTTTACTTCCAGTGAATACCCTCCTTCTCTCTTGAACTACCTGTAGCTCCAGTGCAATATTCACAGCACCAACAGTGACTGTGAATATTTTGGCATAGTGCTCAATTGTAAAATATAACAGACTCTCCATATAGAAGACAGAAGACAGACATTTATTCACACCAGAAAAATCCCAAAACCAGAAACCTGGATATATCATAGTAGCAAAGTTAAAACACCATAACAGCACAAAGAGTCACACCATCCTTTAGCCTTCCCACAAACAAACACTCACAAACCTAGCTGTCTCCTTGGGTGTATCCTTTCTCTCACAACTGCCAGTTGCTCTGACTCCAAGCTTCCGGAGGGCTCTGCTCCACCCTTCATCAAACTCCTCCCACCACAGGCTACCTGTGATTACTTTCAACCTATTTGGGGGCAGGGAATATCTTCAAATCAGGGAAGGTCTTCGCATTCCCTTAGGCTTATTAAGGGCCTGGGAAGATTTTCAAATTCCCATTTCCATTGCCCTATCCTTGCTATTTTTGGGGGGATCAGTAATTCACGTAGATAATGCCTCAGAGGTAGAATTGTATACTCTACTTTGCTGTATTTATCCATTTGATAAAAATTCCCTAACCATGCTTCTCTGGACACTACTACCCTAGAAGTGCTGTCTCTTCCTATTATAATAGAAGTTCTGAGTGGGAAGGATAGAGAAGAGTAGGAAAACAAGGAGAAATTTTTAATAAAAAAGAAACCTACTTGATAACTTTATTATGTATTTAAAAGTAATAGCATAAATATACATAATAGATTTGCAGTTTCATGGGCAATCATCTTTTTTGTTGTTGTTGTTATACTATGATATGGAAATGCTTGTTGTATTCCATAAATGAAAAAGAAAGAAAAAAATTGTTGGGAAAACTGGAAAATAGTGGAACACAAAATAAGTATAAACCAACATCACACACCATATATCAAAATAAGATCAAAATGGTACATGGTTTAGACATGAAAGGTATCATAAGCAAATTAGGAGAACAAGGAATACTCTACCTGTCAAATCAATGGAAAAGGGAAGAATGAACATAAGATCAAACACGATATAAAGAGTATTATGAAATGTAAAATAGATATTTTTTATTTATATGAAATTTAAAATAGTTGCACAAACAAAACCAAGGCAAGCAAGATTAGAAGGAAAGCAGAAAGCTGGGGAATATTTTTTTTTAACAGCCAGTGTTTCAAATATATAGAGAACTGAGTCAAATTTATAAGAATACAAACCATTTCCAATTGATAAATGGTCAAAGGATAGAAACAGGCAGTTTTCTGATGAAGAAATCAAAGTTATCTATAGACATATGAAGAAGTGTTGTAAAGTACTTTTGATTAGAGAAATGCAAATTAAAACAATTCTGAGGTATAACCACATACTTATCAGATAGGGTGATATGACAATAAAGGGAAACAATAAATGATGGAGAATTGGGAACATTTGGACAATAATGCACTTTTGGTGGAGTTGTGGACTGATCCAACCATTCTGTAGAACAATTTGGAACTATGTCCAAAGAAGGGCTATAAAACTAAGCATACCCTTTGACCCAGCATTACCCCTACTAGATCTGTATAACAAAGAGATAATATAAAAGGGCAAGAACCTACATGTGCAAAAAATTTTATAGCAAATCTTTTCACAGTAGCAAAATATTGGAAACTGAGGGAATGACCACTAATTGCAGAATGGTTGAACATGCTGTGGTGTATGAATGTAATGGAATACTATTGTGGAAGAAGGAATGATGAATAGGCATATTTCAGAAAAACCTGGAAAGATTTGTACAAATTTGTGCAAAGTGAAATGAGCAGAACCAGAAAAAAATTGTACAGAGTGTCAGCAACATCATGTGATGATTGACTATGAATGCCTCGGATCTTCTCAGCAACACAATGCTCCAAGACAATTACAAAGGATTCATAAAGACAACTACTATCCACATTCAGATAATGAACTGATGAACTCTGAATGCAGATGGGAGCATACTTTTTTCACTTACTTTATTGGGTTCTGTGTGCATTTTCATTTTGATCTGTTCATTCTTTCACCACTCTGATTAATATGGAAATATATTTTACATGATAGCATATGTATAACATGTATCAAATTGCCTATGATTTTCAGAGAAAGAGAGTGGAGGGAGGAGAGGAAAAGAAGCTGGAACTCAAAATCCTGTAAAAATGAATCCTAAAGATTGTCTTGACATATAACTGGAAAAAAATAAAATACAATTAAAATATATTGCTTTAATTAAGACCTCAGGGTGTTTTTACTCAAAAAAAAGGAGTTTTTAAGCTGGAGAGTTTCTGCCCATCTTTAGGTCCCAGTAAACATTGCATCTTGATCTTGGAAAAGTAATGCCTCCTAAGAAGCTGCCTACTTGATTTCAGTTTTAGGCAAGAGGTTCTGGTTCTTTTCAGCTATTAGAAACTCTCTGCAGCCCAGGGCAAAGGCACAATGTGTCCCCAATTATTCATTCTCACCGTAGCTTGGAGAGGTTGCACCTGCCCCCATGTTGGCAATTCATTCTTACTACTTTAACCTGGGAAGTACTTGGAAGGAAGTTTCTTCTCTACAGAAACTTTGCTTTCCCCAGGAGTGTCCTCCCAAATGCACCCTCTTATTGACTGAAATATGATGACTGTGTCCGTTTCATGTATAATTTCTTGGAGAAAATAAATGAAATAATAAAGAATGAGAAATAATGGAAATATCATCAAACAGAAAACCATTCTCTAGGGCTTTAAATTTTGGTCCAATGAGATGTTAAACACCAAGTATTAGACAGTGGTAGAACAGATTTGAAAGTCAAAACTTTTTGACAGGTGAGAGAACTTCAGCCACTAGACAAAGAATTTGTGAATTTATTAACATTACCTAATCTTGGGGGGGTAGTTCATCTTATGGAAAATCAAAACAAAAATTATTCATGACCAAATGATTATGAGAAGGAGTAGGATTTGCCTCTATACAGCTTCAGTTGTTCCAAGAAATATACTTTAATGACATTCAAATTTTTTTTTTCTGTAAAGTTTGGATTCAGTCAGAGGGCCACACTTGAGACCCTAGAGGAACACATGTGGCCTTGAGACTAAAGGTTCTTCACCCCTGAGAGACATTGCTCCTAGGAAAAGGTGAATTTGAATTAAATATCCCTAAAGTCCACAAAACTTGAATCTGAGTCTTGAAATAAACAGAATTTTTAGTAAGTATCTATCTTCTAAATTCTGGCCTCATCAATTTTTTTTATTTTGATTGCTACATTTTCATCTTATTTTTTAAGGAAAGTTCCACTTTGAATGTCCTATCCTCCACAGAGACTTGTTTGGTCAACCAGCAAAAAAAAAAAATGCTTCCTTATTTCAGTCTTTAGAATGCTTTCTTCAAGCAGCTTATGGTAGTTATGTGAAACACCTCTTAATTGTGTGTCTGTGTACATATATGTATGTACATGTATATTCATGCACTTGGAAGGGAGAAGGGATGAAGAAGAAAGGGAGGAAAGTAGGGAGGAAGAAAGGAACAAAGAAAAAAGAAGAGATGGAAGAAAGGAGGAAAGAAAAAATGAAGGAAAGAAGGAAGCAAAGAATAGAGGGAAGGAAGGAATCTTTGGTTTATAGGGCATTAAGTGTGGCTTCTACTTCTAATTAAATTCTAACAGATATTGATATAGGGGTAGATTATGAACATTTAGAATGGGAATTGATGATGATGAACAGCCAGCATGGGTAAACCATATGACTATATAAAAATTTGTAAAGGAAATATAAGGAATCCATTTAATTCTAATCTTCTATTAATGGTCAGAGGTAGGTTTTTTTTAAATGATTTCACCTTCTTTGGATTATTGGTATATCAGATCTTGGAGACAAATAAATAAGTTTACGTCTTGTATGTAATTCCTATTTTAGAGAGATTGGGGAGATTTGAAAGTTTCCAAAGATCAAAGTAAAGCTCAATGACTTGGAAGTTTTCCCTATTTAACATTATGAACTCTTATACATATTCTGAATGGACCACTAGTATAATGGGACAGCCAAAAATTCCTAATCTGGGGCAACTATGTAAATATAGCCATGATTCTTCAGTACAGGAGATTGGTCAGGAAAATGTGGCACAATAGGAGAAATGAAAGGAGGTTAAAAGTGAAAGGATTCAGCAAGTACTTGAATCTGTGGGAAATAGAACAGTAAGTTAAACAATTTACAAGTTATATGCTTGTGGTGCAGGGAGATTAGATTTCCTTTCAGTTATTGTGATGAAGGTAGCAGGGAAGAGTATATTGCAGGGAAAATAAAGTCAGTCTTATATTGGCTAAATTTCAGGTACTGGTAAAACTTGAAAAAATTGAACTATCCTCCAGAAATCATAAGAAAGAAAGTAGATTGTGTGTGGGGGAAGTGTGGACGTGGTGAGGGATTATACTTTTATAGCTCATCTTTAAAATCAGGAAAACATGTAAGTCTTACCAGAGATTTTTGTTTTGTTTTCCTGAAAGAGTCCCCTTCATCGTTCCTTACAGCAGAAAAGTATCACAATCATATACCAGATCTTGTTCAACCATTTCACCATGGATGAGCATCCAATCAGTTTCTAATTATTTGCCATCACAAAAAGGACTGCCATAAATATTTTTTAACATGTGGGCCTTTCCCCCCCTTTCTCTATGATGTCTTAGTGGTACAGACCTAGTGGTGTGTAGCAGCAAGCACCCCGGCGTCCTCAGGGTTTGCTGCTACCACAGGTTCTTGGATCTGCTTTGATAAAGGAAAGCAACTCAAAATGGGTTAACAAGTTTACTTTAATCAGTCAGACATATATCGTTTACCTTGTTCAGGGGAAAGAGGTCAGCACCCTGAACTTCAAAGCATACAGGCAGAATTATCAAGACAGAAACAGATCAAGTAGACAGATTTCCAAACTGTCCAACCATTACATCCATACCCAGTCAACATCTGGGTTTCCACATCTGGGTTTTTCAAAGCCGGGGGACTCTCAACAACGGCTTCCCAGAATTCAGATAAAATCACAGAACACTTCTCAAAGTGAGTCCCAAAACAAAGCTACACATCAGGGCTTATTTATATAGCCTTCTCCTGACTCAGAGAATGTAACAACCTTATTGACTCACTGGCCAATCAAGAAGTATCTACTAAAAAACAAGCCTCCCTCCCCAGGCTTCAGGTGCACTTTAGCCTAGGGGCAGGGAAGATCTTCCAAATTTGCATTCCCATTACATGGTGGTATTGCCAAGTCAAAGAATATGCACAGTTTCATATAACTTTGGGAATAGTTCTAAATTGTTCTCCAGAACTCCAGATGGAGCTCACAGCTCTATCAAAATGGTATTAATAAACCTATTTTCCTACATCCTTTTCAGCATTTGTCCTTTTCTCTCATTTATGAAAAATTTCTTCCTTTTCCCCCTTAAAACATGGCTAAGGTGGACATATTTTTCAATGACTTCATATATAATAACTATGATATTTCCTGTTTTCTCGATGACTGTGGTAAGGGAGGAGGGAAATAAAGAATTTGGAACTGAAAAATATCAAATTAAAAAAATAGAAAAATTAAAATAACATGAGAGAATCCAAGTAATTTCAGTTATAAAAAAGGGGGACTACCGAGAATATCCATTATAAACAGAAGAGAGGTATAGCATATAAGAGAGGTATGTGAGATACTGAGACCAAGGTGGGGCACTGCTGTTCAAAATAAGGTAAGTTATGATTTAGAAGGAACTGGATTAACTGCACATTGGAAGGGAAGACAGAAAATTTACATTCTGGCTATTGTTTAAAAAAGGTGGATAAAACTGGGGTTAGAATTAAATGAAGTTAAGTTAAAAACATGTTTTTAATGACAAGAAAGACTTGGTTAGCTTGAAAGTAGGAGTAAAGAATAGAAAAGAGTTTTTGCTAATTAAGGAGTAGGCAGATTAGAAATATAAATTCTAGTACCAAGTAGTGAATAAATTAAACCTAGAGTTTAGAGAAATTATATTTCAAGAGTTAAAAAAAGAAAGGAAAAAAGAAAATGGAGTTAATAGAGGCTAGGAAGAATAAGAAAATATGAGAAGGACTTGATAGATTAGAAAATGACCAGTATTTTTTTTTTTCTAATTACTTCCTAATTTTATAAGCAAAAAAAAAAAAAATAACCTGCTGTAGTACAAAAAGTTCTGTTCTAAGAATCTGGAAACTTCAATTCTATCTCTTGCTCTACCAAAAACAAATGGTGCAACTTATTTTCTTAATTCATAAATAAAATGGCAAAAATTTAGTTAATGATAGCAAACATTTATTAAATAGCTACAATGTTTTGAGCATTGGGTAACAGTTTTTGATTCTATGGGCTTTATAATAGAAAACAAAATACCACCTGAGTTCTGAGGGAGAAAAAGAGGAATATCAACCAGGTAGAACAAGGAAAATTTTCTTCACAAGGTGGAATTTGAGTTGTGTGTAAAAGATGGCTAGGAATTCATAAGAAAATGCAATAGAGAGAATGTTTTGAAACCATAGGAGAACTGTGAAAAAAGACAGAAAAAAAACTGCTTGGAATATTTAGGGATGTGGAATAGTTCAGTTTGATTGGAGTATAGAGTAAATGGTGGTGAATATCATGAAATGAAATTATCATGTAAAGTGATACAAGATTAAGGGAGGCCTTGAAGGTCAAAAACAAGTATTTACCTGTTTTTCAATAACTCATAGATTCCCAAGGATGGATGAGACCCCAGAGAACCATAAATACAACATAACATGGTAAAAAAAAACAAACAAGCAAAAATCAAACACCAAATCATCATGTAGCCTTTGTTTCAAAAAATAAATTTCCAATGGAAAAAAAGAAAAATAACTAAATAAGATTTTGGAACCAGATTAAATCATAAGTGATTTCTATTGAACATTCAAAGAATAATTTACTTCAAACCTATGAACTTGTTTGCAAAAATTGGTAAAGGGAGAGTTCCTGGTGAGTTCTATCTATGACACAAATATGGTCTTGATAAATAAACCGGAAAGACCAAAATGGAAAAAAAATATATAACAAATATTGATGTAAAAAGTTTTAATGAAAACTTATGAAAAAGACTACTACCACTACTACTACTACTACTACTACTACTACTACTACTACTACTACTACTACTACTACTATACATACATATACACAAAATTGTGATAAATATTATATGCTAATACTGGGTTTGATTTATGCAAAGAATGCAGGCTTGGTTTGATATTTGGAAAACTTTTGAACCAAGAACTTTTATTATAAATAGGATATAAACTAAAAGAATACTTTCCAATAAGGTAATGAATGAAAAAAGCTTGTCCGTTGTCATCAAAGAAAAAGTAAAAATTTTGCTGATTCTTTGTGCTAAAAGAAACTTAAAAACTTAACAAAAAAACCCTCAGTTATTCAAACAAACATGCAGGATATAAAATAAATTCACATAAATCATTAGCATTTTATGTAACACCAATAAAACCCAGTAAAATATGATTAAAACAAATTTCATTTAATATTATTATAGAATATATGAAATATTTTGGAGTCTACCAACCACTTGACATGGACTTTTCTGCTTACTTTCAACACCACGGAATGAGATGCTAACCCCTGGTGTCTCTCTTTCCCCTCACTTTCTTTACTCTTTGTCTCACCCTTTTTGATTGAAGTATGCTGAGGGCAGCAGTTGCTTTTCTTTTGATAAATTTTATTCCCAGGTCTTAGCAGAGTGCTTGGTACATGGTAGGCACTTCATAAATGTTACTTAAATACAAAAAGACAAAAAAATGAGAGCAAATAAAATACAAATTGTAAATTATTTTCTGCTCCACCCCAGAAATATAGGTCTACATAGTTGGAAAAATAATAAATGCTTCTTGATAGGATGAGTCACTATAATAAAAATGACCTTACTACCTGAATTAATTTACTTATGCTATGTCATACCACTCACACCATGAAAGGATTAGTTTATAGAAGTAGAAAAAAATTTAAAAAATCATAAGAGGGCAAAAAGGTCAAGAATATTTTAAAAATAATGAAAAGAAATGGAAACACATGCAGGGTAAAAGCACCAGAACTAAAATTAGATGACAAAGCAATCATTTTCAAAACTAGTACAGGTTAAAAAAAAATAGATTGGGGCGGCTAGGTGGCACAGTGAGTAAAGCACCATCCCCAGAGTTAGGAGGACCAGAGTTCAGTTCCAGCCAAAGACACTTTACACCCACACAAAAAAAACTAGCTGTATAACCTTGGGCAACTTACTTAACCCCAACCGCCCTCCAAAAAACAAAAAAAAAAATAGATTGAAAAATGGAACATATTATATGCATATCATATGAGCAAATGTATCAAATAATATGGTATTCAATACATAGAAAGCCCCCAATTGCTGGAATAAGTAAGTATTCACTAACTGATAGAAGCAGCTGGGAAAATTGGACATCATCAGTATGGAAGTCTTGGATCAATACATTACAAATCATTCTCTTAATCTCTGAAATGTATATTTGTCTTTCACATGAAAGGCCACATCAGAAACAAATTAGAGAAACACGGAAAAAATTACCTATCTTTTGGCAGTGAGAAAAGCTAATATTCAAACAAGTAATAAAAATGATTACAAAAAATGTAAAATTTTGATTGCATTATTTTTAAAAGTTTTTTTTTGCATGCACAAGTACCATAAAGATAAAACTAAGAAGAAAATCATTAACTATTTTAAAATCTTTGCAGCATTTTACTCTGATTACATTTTCTTTTATTAAGGTATATAAGGAACTGATTCAAATTTATGAGTAAGAAAAATTCCTTAATTGATAAATGATTTAATGATCTCCACAGGCAATTCTCAAGGTAAGTAACTCTGACAATGTAAAGCCAGAAAAAAAATTATTCCAAATCACTAAAAATTAGAGAAATATAAATTGAAGCAATTCTGAGATTCTACCTCACTTCCATAAGATTGGCAAAGATGTCCCACAAAAGGAAAATGATAGATTTTTGAAGAACTAATGGGAAATATGCACACTGTTGCTGGACTTGTAAATGTTCTCACCATTCTGGAAAATAATTGGAAATTATACACAATAAGTAGTAAGGGGGAAATACCTTTGACCAAACTATGCCATTACCAGATTGAAACCCAAGAGGGATCAAATACAAAAAAGTCTTCAATGTTTATAGCAACTCTTTTAGTGGTGGGAAAAAAATGCAAAGTAAATAGAACCCATCCACTGAAAAAAGTAGGATAAACAGTGGTATATGAATATGATGGAATACTTTCCATGGAACATACACAGTACATGAAGAATTGCATGCTTTCAAAGAGACTTGGGGATAATTATTTGAACTGATGCAGAGTGAAGTGAGTAGAATCAGATAAGCAATTTATATTGTAACATAAATATGATAAAATTAAAGAATATTGGAAAATTTTATAAGTTTTTTTAATATTGAGGACTTTTATAGACAGATGACAAATGAAATAAGGAGAACTCAGAAAAATTCATATTATAATATTTTTAAACAAATTACTTAAAGCTAGAAAAAATAAGATCAATACAATGGCCATTGATGATTCAAATTACTGAAAATAAAACATACCATCCACCTCCTGACAAGGGGGTGACAGATTTAGTGTGCAGAATGAGGCACATATATATGTGTGCATGTATGTATATATATATACATCTATATCTATATCTATATATATCTATATATATATATATATATATATCTATGAGTTTTTCCTGTGTGTGTGTAGGTTTCTATTCGGTGTATACATCTATGCAACCAAGAAGGGAATTTGTTTTGATTGACTATGCATATTTGTTACAGGGATTTTGTTTTCTTTTCATTTTTTTTCAGTGGGTGAGGGGTGGGAAGGAGAGAAAATCAGCTACCCTATACAGAGTAGTGACAGGGCTATGTGTACTACAGATGTGGAATATTGCTTGTACTTTCAGATGATGTTGGTCATTTTATTATTATGAGGTTAACTGAATTGTTTTACTCTATTATATTTTATATGACTCACAGAGCATGGGTAATATGTAAATGTTTGCACCAAAAAGCAATAAAAATGTGTATGAATCTTATTTTTTAAATAACATTTTTAAAAGACTTTCAATGAGGGAACATTGTATCCTAAGTTATGCATGCTGCTTTTCAGTTCAAATCATTTCAATTTATTCCAATATATATTACTTGGGCATATACTCTGTATCAGGAGCTAAATTAGGAATAAGAAATATGTTGATAAATTAGAATAATCTGCTTTTAAGAACTTTATATTCTGTTGGGAAGGAGGAGCATATTCACAGATAAGGCAAATGTAGTACTAGGGAGTAATAACAAGTACACATATGAGGCAATTAGATTGCAGAGTGGATTGAGTGCTAGTCTTAGACTCTGGTACACCTGAGTTCAAATCTGATCTGAGACAAGGTTATTTTTAAGATCAAATGAAATTACATATGCATCATATTTTGTAAAACTTTAATATTAGCTATTAGCTTTATAGTCAAGTGAGAACAAAACATATCTAAAGTAGAATAAAATAATTTCTTTGAGAGGGTAGTATTTACAACTTGGAGAATCCAAAAAAGCCATAGTTGAGGTAGTGTCACGTGAACTGAACCTAAAAGCTACTTGGGTATTCTCAGAAGTGACAGAGAGGAAATTCAGACTCTGGCATGAGTTAAAGTCTGCACAGGAGAATTTTGTTTGTTGTGGTTCATTCGTTTCCAGGTGTGTCTGACTTTTAATGACCTCACCTCTTTCTTGTATGGTTTTCCATTTCCTTTTCTAGATCATTTTATTAATAAGGAACTTGAGGCAAACAAAGATAAATGACTTTTCAAGGTCAAACAGGTAGTAAGGTTCTGAGTCTAGATTTGAATTCAGGAAGATGAGTCTTCCTGACTCTACTCTGTATCCACTGCACTATCTCCCTGCTCTACACAAAAGAATGGAGGAATATTGAAATGAGGTCCATTTTGTCTGGAGTGTAGAGTTCATGAGAGAGAGCAATGAAATGTCTAGAAAATCAGGAAGCCTCTTGGACAGCTCTAATCATTAGAAAAGATTTTTCCCACCTCACCCTGCCCTCCCATTTCCCCATATTTAAATTTATCCCTCCCCAATTTCTATGCATTGCTTCCAGTTCTGTCCTTTGGAGTATGAAAAACAAATCTATACTCTCTCCCAAATGGTGGGCATTTAGTTAATTGAAGACTGCTATCTTGTTACCTCCATATATTTTTTTTTCCCTAACTAAACACCATAGATGCCTTTAATGTATACTCATGGAGCATGAAGTGAAGGCCCATCATAATTCTGGTAGCTCTTTTCTAACTTATTCATATACTTTTTAAAAGGTGTTTTCTCAGAACTGAATATAGCACTCCAGATGTGGTCTGACAAGGCAGAGTATGTAGTAGCATCAAATTCCTGGTCCCTGAGACTGTGCTTCCCTTAATGCATTAACTCTCTTGGTAGGCATATTACATTGTTGATTCACATTCAACTTATGGTAGGTACAATGAATTCCCCAGATATTTTCAGACACAGTTTTCTTGCTTCGCTTCCGAATCTTTTCAGTGAGAAGTTGACATTTTGTACCCAAGTGATAAAATTCTATATTTATTTGTATTAAGATTAATTTAAAAGTATTCAACTCAATGTTTTAGCCTGTAGAAAACTGTCAGGATCTTTGTGAATTTTATCTCCATCATTCAGTGGTTTTGCTATCTCTACTCACTCTGTGGAATCATCAGCATAATTGACAAGCTTGCTATCTGTGCATATCTAAGTTCAATAATGTGGGAGATACATGTGTATATACATGTATATGTGTATTGTATGTGTGCATGTGTGTATATGTATGAGTATATATGTATATATACATATATGTATGTATATTATGTTCAAAAGATTAAAAATAGAATCCTCAAGTATTCCAGTAGAGACTGTTCTCTCAATAGACATTTACCTGTTGATTTCTTTTGAAATTTGATTTCTTCTTCTGGAAACTACCATATCCCTTGTTGTTGCTGTTGAGTCATTTTTCAGTCATATACAACACTTAATGACCCCATTTAGGATTTTCTTATCAAAGATACTGTAGTGGTCTGTCAATTCTTTCTCTAGTTCATTTTATAGATGAGGAACCACAGAAAAATAGGGTTAATTGACTTTTTTTTAAAGTCATACAACTAGTAAGTGTCTAAGGCGAGATTGAACTCAAGAAGCTGAGTCTTCCTAACTCCAGGTCCAGCATTATATCTGCTACCTAGCTCCCCCTCATATCCCTTGGCAGTTTATCAATTAGAAAATAGCTCTTATTTTTTTTAATAAATTTGACATATTTCCTATATATTTGAGAAAAGAAACCTTTATCAGAGAAACTTGCTTTTCAAAAAAAAAATACATTATTTTCTGTGGTACCTTTTTAACAAAATGCACTTCCTCAGATTATCTCTTTTAATTAGTTCTCTTTTTTTGGCTTTTGCTTTGTCTGAGATCTATTGCTACTACTGCCTTTTAAAAAAATTTCAGATGAAGCAAAATAGTCTGCTCCCTCTCATTATTTTTGATCCATGCTTGTCTTAAAAAACAAAAGAAAACAAAAACAAAACAAACCTGTGTTTCTTGTTAACAGCAAGATTGTTGGATTCTGGTTTTTAATCCATATTGTCAACTATTTCTGAGTGCTAGGTGATCTCATCCTATCCCCTGCACTGATAAGATTTCTAATTCTGTATTCCCCTCTATCCTGTTTTATACTATCTATTCTATCCCTTTTTATCCCATTCCCTTCAAAAGTCTGTTTTGCTTCTGACCACCCCCTCCCATAATCTACCCTCCTTTTTATCACTCCTCTCTTTCCCTTATACTCTTCCACTCTTCACTTCTGATTTTCCTATTAGATAAGGTAGATTTCTATGCTCAACTGAATGTGCAGTGTGTGTGCACTGTATATGTGTGTGTATTCCTCCCCTTAAAACCAATTCTGATGAAAGTTAGGTTCAAACTTTTCCTATCCTCCCCCCCCTTCTTTTAAAGATTTTCCTTGCTCACATCTTTTATGTGAGATTATTTTCACCATTCTACCTCTCACTTCCCTCTTCTCCTTGTACATCCCTCTTTCTCACTACATTTTTGGAGATGATTCTCAATTGGAGAATGATTCTTACTACATTTTGGAGATATCAACTCATAGCCATGCCCTCTACCTATGTAGACAATTTCAAACTGCCCTAATAAAGATGAAGTTCTTAGGAAATATATGTATCATCCTCCCATATAGAAATGTAACCTTAACCTTATTGAATCTGTTTTCTCTTTCATATTTATCTTTTTATGATTCTATTAAATCATATGTTTGAATATCAGATTTTCTATTCAGCTCTTATCTTTTATCAGAAATGTTTGAAAATCCTCCATTTCAAAGAAAAATAAATCTATTTTCATTTGGAAGGATTATACTGTTTTTTTTTTCTGTTTAGGCTATTGTTGATTGTTATTCTGGTTCCTTTACATTCCAGAATATCATATCTCAAGCCCTCTTTGTCTTTAAGTAAAAGCCCCTAAATCATATTATGATCCTGACTATGCCTAGTTGGTACTTGAATTGTTTCTTTTTGGCTATTTACAATATTTTTCCTCAACACAGGAATTCTGGAATTTGGCTATTATTTTCTTGGGAGTTTAAATTTTTAGATCTTTTTCAGGAGGTGATTTGTCAGTTCTTTCAATTTCTATTTTATTCTCTGAATTTGAGATGTCAAGGCAGCTTTGCTTGTTGAGAGGGTTTTTTTTTGGAGGGGAAAAGGCAAGCCAATTGGGGTTAAGTTACTTGCCCAAGGTCATACAGCTAGTTAAGTGTCAAGTGTCTTGAGACCAGATTTGAACTGAGGTCCTCCTGACTTCAAGCACTGGTGCTTTATTCTCTGTGCCACCTAATTGCCTCAAGAGTTTTGCCTATTGAAGTGTGATATCTAAGCTCTTTTTCCATGCTTTCCAGATAGTCTAAAATTTCTTAAATTATTTTCTAAATCTATTTTCTGATTCAGTTTTTGTCCAATGAGATGTTTCACATTTTCTTCTATTTCTTCATTCTTTCTATTTTATTTTATTTTTTCTTGATACCTCACAGTCATTAGTTTCCACCTGATCAATTTGAATTTTTAAGTAATTATTTCCTTCAGTGAGCTTTTTTACCTCTTTTTCCATTTAGCTGATTCAACTTTTTAAGTTATTTTTGTCAGTGATTTTCTATACTTCCTTTACATTTGGTTTATTCTGTGTTTTTCAGATGATATTTTCTTCATGATTTTGTATATGTGTGTCTATTTTGCCAAGCTGTTAATGCTAATTTCATAATTTCCTTGCATCACTATCACTTTTTTGCACTTTTTTCTACCCTATATCTTCCAGAAATTCATGTTGGATTTTTGTCCAATTATCATTTTTTCTTTGAGGCTTTGGTTATAGAGGCTTTTAGTTGTTATCTTTTAAGTTGTTGTTGTTCTTGGTGTTGTTTTTATATTGGCCTTCTTTACCAATGTAGTAGTAGCATTTTATGGTCAAGTTCTTCTGTTGTAGTTGTTATTGTTGTTTGCTCATTTTTCAAGTCTATTTCTTCATTTTGCATTTTATGTCAAATTTGAACTCTGCTCATTTGGGATGTCTCAAATTTCAGGGCTTCTTTGTTCTTCTGTTTTCAAAGCTAGTATTTGGGGTCTTCAAGGTTTTGGTACTTCCAAGATGGTTTGATCTTAGAAGACATCAAGTGCTGCTCTCATGATCTTTGGTTTGATATTTTCCCATGAAGGGCTCCTGCTCCCCTCCAGCCAAAAGATATAGTAAACCTTTTGGCCCTGGAGTTATAACCAGGTACCCTGACCCTTAGTGGTCAAACACACAAGTTCTTTTCCTCTCTGTAATGTGACCCAGAACTGCAATTGGCCCATCAGAACCAGCTGTACACAGTTCCAGCAAAGAGTCCCCATAACTCCCTTTCCATTTTTCCAGTGGATCTCTATGCCTCAGTGCCTGTACATCTTATTTCCCAAATACATGTAAGATGGTATTAAAAATAGTATGTGTATACACACACACACACACACACACACACACACATATATATTTGAATATTTGATTTTAAAACTTTCAATTCTAGATTCATTCCCTTCCTTCCTTGTCACCCACCCTTACTGGGAAGATAAGCAGTTCAGTATAGGTTGTACATGTGTGTCTAATGCAAAAAAATAACATAGTAGATATATTGTAAAAGACTGACTATATTTCTTTTCCTCCTATCCCACCTCCCACTTGTTCTATTCTCTACTTTGATCCCCTTCCTTTTCAAAAGTGGGTGCTTCCAGCTTCCCTCCCCCTCAGCCTGCCCTCCCTTCCTTTATCCCCCCTCTCATCCCCTTCCCTCCCCATTCTCCTGGAGGGTGAGAACCTCTATTTATTGTATATTTCACTTCCTCCTCAAGCCAGATTCAATGGGAATAAGGTTGTCCCATTCCCTTTTGCCTTCCTATTCTTCCCCTCCATTGTAGCCATTTTCCCTTGCCTCTTCTGTATGAGATAGTTTTCCCTGATCTGTCTCTCTCCATCTCCTCTCATTATATTCCCCTCTCACCAGTGTGGTGCTGGGCTCGGCTCCCAGAGTGCTGCACTGTATTCCTGCTGGCCTGCCGAGCTGTCCTCAGCCTGAAGTTAGCTTCTCTGTGTCATTTTGTGGATTCTGCAGCTCCAAAGTTTGTTTAGAGTCCCCTTTTTACATGGATTGGGGAAGATGGAAGCCCAAGCGGGAGGAAGGTCATGCTTCTCCTCTGCCATTTTGGCTCCGCCCCCCCTCCTATATATGTTTACAGGTATTCATAGAAGGCACAGGACCAATTTAAAAGGAAGGGATGATACTTGAAAGGTTTAATTAAGAGGTGAGAGAGGAATATAATGAGGAGATGGGGAGAGACAGAATGGGGTAAACTGTCTCATATAGAAGAGGCAAGGGAAAATGGTGACAATGGAGGGGAAGAACAGGAAGGCAAAAGGGAATGGGTCAACCTTATTCTCATTGAATTTGGCTCAGGGAGGGAATGACATACACACTAAATAGTGTATCTCACCCTCCAGGAGAATAGGGGGGAAGGGGATGAGAGGGGGGTTGATGGAAAGGAGGGTAGGCTGGGGGGGAAGAGAAGCTGGAAGTACCCACTTTGGAAGAGGGACAGGATCAAAGTAGAGAACAGAAAAAGTGGGAGGTGGGATAGGAGGGAGGGAAATATAGTCAGTCTTTTACAATATATCTACTATGGTAATGTTTTGCATAGTTACACATGTACAACCTATATTGAATTGCTCATCCTCCCAGTAAGGGTGGGTGACAAGGGAGGAGGGGAGTGAATCTGGAATTCAAAGTTTTAAAATCAAATTTTTAAATATATATATTTATACACACACTCTTCTTAATACTATTTTACGTGTAATTGGGAAATAAGATATACAGGCACTGGGGCATAGAGATCCCCCGTGCCTACTGGAAAAGTTGAAGGAGTATAGGAGAAGATATGGGACAGAGCAGATTGGAGGAGAGGATATCCTGTGGAACCACTAATTTGCGCTGGTGGGTAGGGGAAAAACAGGGAGAAAATGTGTAACTCAAAATACGGCAGAAACGAGTGTTGTAAATCACAAGTAAATAAAGCATTTAAAAAAATAAAGATGCGTGGTGTCAACCAAAAGAAAATTTAAAAAAAGCTTTTTTTTTAATGTGTTGGACATTTCTTTTTATCCACAATCTTTTGAAAATAAGCCATAAATCCTCAGCCATCATATTCAGATATGTTTAGTGCACATTATATAGTTTATCTGGGCCAGGTGACTTGAACTTATTAAAGAAGAGCTAAGTTGTCTCTTACTCTCTGTTTAGAACATGGGTATCTGCTTCCAATTGACCATTTTTTGTTCTGTCTTTTAAGCAGGAAATAGTAAAATGTTTTTTTTTTCAAATCACTGGCATGACTTTATATATTCATAAGTAAAATTACCATGCCATGAATAATAGATGACTTCCAAGCAGCAACTGAAAGAAGAAAGATCTGTTAGAACACTATGGAAAGTTATAGCAAGGACCTGTTCTACTTTGTGAGCAATGGAAATTCAAAAGACCAGGCAGATGATCTGGCTATCCCACATGCTAAAATATGTTCCCTTCTATCCTCCACCTTTTAGAATCTCTTTAATAGTCAGCTCAAATTCAGTCCAGAGGCCTTCATTTGTCCCTCCAATTCCAGCCCCTAAACAAGACGTTCTATCCTTTCTAAAGCTATCTTCTATTTATTTTATATGTTCTGTTCTATGTAAATGTTATCTGCCTAATTTGAAGGCATGATCTTGATGACAGCTAGTTTTCATTTTTCTTTGTGTACTCAGAGATTAGCAGTGTTTTGTATATAGTAGGCAAATAGTAAATGCTTATAGATTGATTAATTAGGAGGAATATATAGACCTTGGGATTCAAGAAACATGAAAAAAATCCTTTAGCGTCTCAGAAAATTCTAACACAACTCAAAGTCCCACCTTTCTGATGGAATTGCCTTGTATCCATATAGACAGCATTAAGGGAATTAGAGTACTAATAATTTCTCCTTATAAGAAATGTTTTCTCTGTCAAATGAGGTTCTTGAGACATCTATACCTGGTCATGTCTGCTAATCTATACGCTAAGGTTTATTGTATTAATTTAATTCACATCCATAAATATTTAATGGATACCTAATAAATAGGTATTTATTACACTGGACTAGGGTAAGTGGCAGATATGAAAAGAAAATATGGCACCATCATTCAAGATCTCATTTTGGGGTGACAGATGATTTGTGTTAATGATATAATTAAGTATGAAACACAGAAAAATATAGGACACTTTTTGAATAAGTGTTCATTTGGATAGATATAACTACCTGCCTAAATACTCACTGTAAAAAATTCATGTCATGAACAATTAGGAAGGGCAGAATGATACACTCTGAGCTCTAATTCAATTTAGTAAACCTTTATTAAGCACCTACTATGTGTACTACACTGTGCTAACTTCTGGAGATTCAAATATGAAAAAAGAAAGGCAGTCACTGCCCCCAAGGAGTTTAAAATCTAATATGGAAAAGCAATATACAAAAAAAAACTGGAACCAGCATGGCATGAAATGCAGACCCTGTTCATCTGCAGATCCTTTCAAGAGCTTCAGTGGCCAAAGCAATATTGATAATAATATTAAGGCATTTTTTTTGTCTGATAATATTCTCCTTGCTTTTCCAACTTCATATCTACATATGTCCAGATTATCTTCACATATTTCAATCAAAAGAACATATAGGAGCAGATTGAATGTTGAGGAAAATATGAAAATCCAGCTGTCCTCTATTAACTAGACACTATATGAATTTGCAATATATATATATATATATATATATATGTATGTGTGTGTATGTTAAATGGTCACTCTTCTCTCCATATCTTTGTTTTGAAAAAAAATTACTTTTCAATAAAATGAATTTTATGTTTACATGTTTTTAGAGTATAAAGGGGTCCTTAGACCAAAGAGACAGGGAATCACTCATCTAGAACATTGCCAAATAATTTACCCAAGATCTTAGAGTTACTAAATGGCAGGATAGATTGCCACATCCAGATTATTTGTCCACAAAATAGTGTTCTCTTCACTTTATAATGCTGCCTTCTCATTCTGGGAACTACAAATTTGTTAGTATATTAGCTTTTTAGCTTGGGTTTTTTAACTACCATATTTATTAGTATTGGACTTACCTTGAAGTTCACTTAAACTTACCTCTTTTTGCCCCAATATAATCTCTTTATTTGTGTAATTATTACCCATTCAGATCCAGTTATATGTCCAACACATGTAACCAAGTGGGAAGTTAGGGGTAGACTAGAATGTGGGCCTAAGTTTATCTTGGGAGTTGGAAATTAATTTACTGTCTGAAACATTGAGAATATTTGGGAAAACATCCTGAATTTTATGAAAAAAATCCATAATATTTATACCCCACCAGTCCATCTTCTCTTCCTATCATTTAATTTCTTGGTGACATCTTCTCCTCTTTTTGTTCTATGGAGTGCTAGCTGGTTATATGTACCAGCCTATGCACACTGACCTTGTGCTGTTCCAGAGTCATTTTAATATCATACCTCAGTATTGAGTTATTGCAAATCATTGAAATGTTTCAAATATTTCAATAATTTGGCAAATAATAGCAAATAATCAAATCAGAGCATATTACAATAAAATTCTGCATGTCATAAAACGTTGAGGAATACAATGAAGGAAGAATTATAGCTTAAGAAATATCATAATTACATATTTAAAAAGCATCCTTATACTGGATATGTCCATAGGTATTTTTTTGCATAACACATTTGTATTTATTGTCATGCCAGAGGTAGGCAATGAGGGAGATAACTACCTGCGGCCTTTTTAATTCCAGTGTGAAAAAGACAGAGAATATTTCCAGGTGTTTGCCCATAATTTAACATTGTTCAGAGTCTCCTTTGAAATTATTTGATTACGAAATTTTATTCACAAATCAGAAAATGATTCCTTTGGCAGACCCCATGACATCAACAACAGCAGCAGCTGCAGTAGTAGGAGCAATTAAGGTTCAGAAGATATAGTCACTATTATTATGGGTTAAGAATATTTTTATAGGCCTATCATTTTATAGCATTTTTTTCATAAGACAATGCATATCCTTTGCAGCTCCAAATACTTTCTGCTAGTTCCTGCCTTTGCAGATCTAGGCCTCTATTTTATCCTATCTAACATGAATGGGTAGAATTTAAATAATTACTGAGGGTTCTTCTAGCTTCAATATTCTATTATCCCAAAATTTCAAAATGACTTCTGGAAATTTCCCAGTTTATAAATTGAGTGTTACCTATTTATAAAACCAGATTTTGATTTATTCCTTAGTCACATGACTTTTAACATATTTTCCTTTTATTCATTTCAGTAATGTTATACTGAGAACATATTCATATCACCGTATAATGAATGCATCATTGAAACATAATATTGCTTTATTTTAATAGTTAATGTTTCAGAAGCAAGAAAATTAAAGATCCATCCTTGCCAAATTAGGCTATTGAACCTAGATAGATTTAGATATACACTTTTACCTATATCTCTCCATCTTTTTATGTATCTATCTATGTCTTTTTAAGTATAGACTTCAGGAGACAGTGGAGGATAGCAGGGCCTGGTGTGCTATGGTTCATGGAGTCACTAAGAATTGAATATGACTGAATGAATGAACAACTCAATGAATTTCTATTGAGTTGTGTATGCGTGTGTGTGTGTAAGTGTGTGTGTGTGTGTGTGTGTTTCATAGTACTTCAGTTGCTCCCCATCACTTCCAGGATCAAAATTTTCTGACGTTAAAACTTTTTTTGTTTGTTTTTTAAAGGGCAATTGGGCTTAAGTAACTTGCCCAAAGTCACACAGCTAATAAGTGTTTTGAATATCTGAGGTCACATTTGAATTCAGGTCCTCCTAACTCCAGGGCCAGTGCTCTATTCACTGTGCCACCTAGTCACCCCAATAAAAGGATCATCATCTTTTTTTTTTTTTTGCTTTTTCGGAGGGCAGTTGGGGTTAAGTGACTTGCCCAAGGTCACATGGCTAATTTATGTGTTAAGTGTCTGATGTTGGATTTGAACTCAGGTCCTCCTGACTCCAGGGCTGGTGCCCTATTCACTGTGTCACCTAGCTGCCCCTCAAAACTTTTCTTAACTTATCCTCCCCATCTTTCCATTATTTTTAAACCTTATACTTCCTGGTGCTCTCTACCTCCATACCCCTCCACCCTTACATACACATTTTGTGATATAGGAACACTAGTTTCCTTGCTATTCCTTGAACAAGACAGTCCATCTTCTAAATCCAAGTATTTTCAAAGGCTGTCCCTCATTCTTGAAGTGCTCTACTTTCTTAGCTCTATGTCCTGCCTTTCTTTCTTCAAGTCTCAGATAAAACCCCATTCTGTTTGAAGTCTTTTCCAATCCCCCTTATTTTTAGTGCATGCATTCTACTGATTATTTCCAAATTTTCCTTTAAAAAGCTTGTTTGTTCATAGATCTGTTTGTAGATATTGTTTGCATGTTGTCTCTCCTTCCCATTAGACTGTAAGATCTCTGAGATCAGGGATTGCTTTTTGCCCTACATTGTATCCTCAGAGATTAACAGAGTGCCTAATATATAGGAAGTGTTTGATAAATATTTATGAGAAAATTGACTATTAAGTATCAAGTATCTATAAATAGAAGGGAGTTCAGAGGCCACTCAGTTTCCATTTTCATTCTACATGTGAGGAAATTAAGTCCACAGGAAGTAATTTGTCCAAGATCATACAAGTATTGGACTTTATTTTTTGTTAATTTATTTATTTTTGGTTTTCAACATTTATTTCCTTAAGTTTTAAATTTTTTCCCTTCCTTCCCCAAGATGGCCTGCAATCTAATATAGGCTCTACATATACATTCCTATTAGACATATTTTCCAATTAGTCATGTTGTGTAGAAGAATTATTATGAATGGGAGTAGTCATGAGAAAGAAAAAGCAAAACAAAACAAACAAACAAAAAAAGAAAATCGTTTGCTTATCTCTGCATTCAGACTCCACAGTTCTTTCTCTAGATGTGGATGGCATCTGCCATCAGTAGTTTGGGATTGTTTTAGGTCCTTGCATTGCTAAGAAGGCTAAATAAGTAACTGAAACATGGTGCTAAGTACTTATTTCCTTGCCATTACATATTCATATGGTCCCTATAGGGTTTGTTTTGGCAACTAGACTTCCAAATGTTTTGTAAGGTCTACAGTAACATTAAATGGAATTCTCTTTGTATCTCTTGCTGTTGGGCTTTGTTAATAACATATAAAAATGCCAATCAATTATGGAGGCTTATTTTATGTTCTGCACCTTTGCTAAAATTGTTTTTATTTAGTTTTTTTAACTTGATTCTGTAAGCATATCCTCATATCATATGCAAAGAGTGAAAACTTAGTTTCTTCTTTCCCTATTCCAATTGCTTTAATTTCTTTTTTTCTTATTGCTAAAGCTAACATATATAGTACTACATTGAATAACAGTGCTGATAATGGACATCCTTTTTTCACCCCCGATCTTATTGGAAATGTGTCTAGCTTATCCCCATTACATATAATTCTTGCTGATGGTTTTAGGGAAATGGTACTTATAATTTCAAGAAAGGCTTCATTTATTCCTATGCTCTTTAGTGTTTTTAATATAAATGGATGTTATATTTTGTCAAAAGCTTTTTCTGGATCTATTGAGGTAATCATATGGCTTCTGTTAGTTTTATTGTTGACATGATCAATTATGCTTATAGTTTTCCTAATATTGAACCAGCCCTGCATTCCTGGTACAATTCCTCCCTCATCAAAGTGTATCATTCTAATGTCAAACTGCTATAATATTTCGTTAATATTTATTTTAAAAGTTTTCATCTATAATCATTATGGAAATTGGTTTATAATGTTCTTTCTCAGTTTTGACTTTTCCCAGTTGCATAATTGGATGAGAAAAAATATCATGGTAGGACTCCTTCTTTGCCAATTTTCCCAAAAAGTCTATATAGTACTGAAATTAATTTTTCTTTAAATGTTTCATAGAATTCACTTATAAATCCATCTGTCTCTGGAGATTTTTCCCTAAGGAGTTCAATGATGGTTTGACCTTTTTTTTTTCCTTAGAGGAGATTATATAAGTATTTTACTTCCTCTTCTATTAATCTAGGCAATTTATATTTTGCAAATTTTCATCAATTTCACTAAGACTGTCAAATTTATTGGCATACAACTGGGCAAAATAATTCCTAATTATTCTTTTAATCTCCTGTTCATTGGTGGTGAATTCATCCTTTTCATCTTTGATACTGGTAATTTGATTTTCTTCTTTCTTTCTTTTAAATCAAATCAACCAAAGATTTATGAATTTTATTGTTTTTTTTTTCCCAAAAAAACAGCTATTAAATTCATTTATTATTTCAATTTTTTTATTTCAATTTTATTAATCTCTCCTTTGATTTTCAGTAATTCTAATTTGGTATTTAATTGAGGATTTTCAATGTGTTATTTTTCTAGGTTTTTCAGTTGCATGCTTGATTAATTGTCCTCCAGTTTGTCTATTTTATTCATGTATGCATTCAGAGATATAAAACTTCTCCTAAAAACCTCTTTTGTTTTGTCCCATAAGTTGTGGTATTTTTTTCATTATTGTCATTGTCCTGAATGAAATTATTGTTTGTATGATTCGTTGCTTGACCCACTCTTTCTTTAGGATTAGATTGTTTAGTTTCCAATTAATTTTAGTCTATTTTACATGACCTTTTAATATATAAAATTTTTATTGCATCATGGTATGAAAAGGATGCACTTAATATTTCTGCCTTTCTGAACTGGGTTGTGAGATTTTTATGCCCTAGTCCATGGTCAATTTTTGTGTATGTGCCATGCACTGTTGAAAAAAAATGTATTCCTTTTTATACCCTTTCAATTTTCTCCAGATGTTTACCATATCCATCTTTTCTAAACTTCTATTCACCTTCTTCACTTTTTTCTTGTTTATTTTAAGGTTAGATTTATCAAATTCAGAGAGGGTAAAGTTGGGGTCCCCCACCAGTGTAGTTTTATTCTCTATTTTTTCCCTGTAACTATCTTACCTTCTCTAAGAATTTAGATGCTATGCCACTTGGTCCATATATGTTTAGCAATAATATTACTTCATTGTCTATGGTTCATTTCAGTAGGATATAGTTTCCTTCCTTGTCTATTTTGATTAGATCTATTTTTGCTTTTGCTTTGTGATTGGAATTGCTACCCCGTTGTTTTTTTTTTTGTTTTTGTTTTTGTTTTTACTTTAGCTGAATGAATATATTCTACTCCAGTCTTTCACCTTAACCCAGCTTGCATCCCCCTGTTTCAAATGGGTTTCTTGTAAATAATTTATTGTAGGATTATGTTTTGTAAATACATTTTTCTATGTACTTCCATTTTATAGGACAGTTTGTTTAATTCACATTCCAAGTTATGATTACTATCTGTGTCTTTCTTTTCATTCTATCACCACCCCCATTTGTGCTTTTCTTTCTCCCTTCTCCCTTCCTCTCCTAAAAAGAGTTTTGCCTTTGAGCACCACATCCCTCAGGCTTCCCTCCCTTCTATCAGCCCCCTCCCTTTTCTTTCCCTTTTCCCTTCCTACTTTTTTTCCTACCTTCTAACCACCTCCTACCTTTTCTTTTCTCTTTCCCCTCCTACTGCTTATAGGGTGAGTTATATTTCTATATTTAACTGAGTGTGTTATTTCCTGTTTTAACTAAATCTGATGAGAGCAAAGTTCTAACAATGCTCATCATTCTCCCTTGTTTCCCTCTACTATAATATGTTTTTTTACTTCTTTATGTGATGTAATTTACCCTTTTTCTGTCTCCTCCTTTCTTTTCCTCCCATTGCATTGTTTGCACTGCTTAAATAGATTTTGATAATTAAAAGAGTTAATTTTTACTTATACTCTCTATGTATATCCCCTTCAAATGTCAAAATAAATATAGAATTTTCAAGATTTACAAGTGTCATCTTATATATAGGGATATAAACAGCTTGCCCTTATTGAATAACATCATTTTGTCTGTCTGTTTGCTTTTTCTTGTTTATCTTTTTATGCCTCTCTTTGTCTTCAACTTGAAGATCAAATTTTCCATTGAGCTATGGCCCATTCATCAGGAAACTATTGAAGTCCCATATTTCATTGAATATTCTTCTCCTCCCCTGAAAGGCCACACTCAATTTCACTGGGTATTTGATACTTGATTGCAATCTAAGCTCATTTGACTTATGGAATATCATATTCCAAGACCTCTGATATTTAATGTAGAAACTGCAATGTCCTATGTGATCTTGACTGTAGTTTAACACTATATGATTTTTTTATTGCAATACTTTCTCATGGTTTCTCCTTAATCTCAAATTCTTGAATTTGACTACAATATTCCTTGGCATTTTCAGTTTGAGATCTCTTTCAGGAAGGGATTAATGAATTCTTTCAATGACCATTTTAATTTCTGATTTTAGGACCTCAGGGAAGTTTCCCTTTAGGATTTCTTAAAAGATGTTGTCTATGCTTTTTTTTCATCATGGTTCTCAGGTAGACAACTAATTCTTAAATTGTCTCCCCTGGATCTAGTTTCCAAGTCAGTTATTTTTTCAATGAGCTATTTAAAATTGTCTTCTATTTTTTTTTCATTTTTTAGATTTTGTTTGACTGATTCTTAATGTTTCATAGAGTCATTAGCTTCCAGATATCCAATTCTAGTTTCTAACAAATTTTTTTCTTCCGTTACCTTTTGTATCTCCTTTTCTATTTGGTTAACTGTTCTTTTTAAAGTAGTTGTTTTCTTCAGTGTACTTCCCCCCACCATTATGTCAATTGTATTTTTAAATTGTTTTCTACCTCTTTTATTTGATTTTTAAAATGCTTATTGAACTCTTCCAAGAAGTCTTTTTGGTCTAGAGACCAGTTCATATTCACTTTTGATGTTTCAGATGTGGGTATATGCTGTCTTCTCCTAAATTTATGTTTTGATCTTCCCTGTCACCAAGATATTTCAATGTGGTCATTGATTTCATTTATTCTTGTTGCTCATGTTATTTGCCTTTTTTGGCTTTTAAATTTGATCTCTGCTTCTGGGACTTAGTCAGCATTATCCCAGAATTCTTGTACTGGGGACTAGGGACCTGGTTACAGGTTTTCTGTGCTGAGGCCTCTGGTGCTTCCAGTTTTATATTTTTATGGTCTTGTATTCTATCTGGTGGTGAGCTGGAGACAATGTGCACCTGCTTGCTTGGTGCTTCATCCTGGGACTCAAGCATCTCCCACTGTTCTGCAGAGGTGGGGCCTGCTGCTGGCCTGCTGGGATGCCTGCTCTCCTATACTGGTCTCTTCAACCATAGCAAGAAGGAGCTTTCCTGTTAATCCCCTAGCCTCCCAAACTAGAGTTAAAGGACTACTGTACCCTGTCTTTCTGTTTGCTCCACTATTCTAAGATTTATCTTGGAACAATATTATCTGGGTTTTTCAAGGTCAAGGGAATGTGAAGGTGACTAACTGTTTACTCCATCATCTTGGCTCCTGGAAGTTTAATAGGTGACATTCAAGCATTCAGTCTGTGGCCTGATAGCCCTAGGAGAAGCTGCTGTCATTGCTACCACAGACCCTGTACAGGACCAAACTTTTCTCTCACCCAACTCCAATAGACCCCTACCTCCTGCACCTAGAGGTCTGGGAATCATCACTGCTGCCAGCAATTCAGTCTGTTGGAATCTGTTCCTACCTCACTATGATTAGCTCTGCTCTGGTGTAGACTGCATGATAGAGGGCAGTCCTCTCCCAGTTCAGTGCAAAAGATCCTTCCTGTCAACCCTCGAGGTTGTCTTGGGGTGGAAATATGCCATACTCTGTCTCTTTATGAATTCTGCTAATATAAGGTGTTTTTTTTCAGTTTCACTTTTTAGAGGCATCTTAATAAGTAGTTTGTAGCAGAGATCAGGCAAATTCTTGCTTTCACTCTGACATCTTGGATCACCTTCCACAAGAAGTCTTAATAGAAATAACTGATCATCTACTCCTTTGACTCTAGATAGTGCTTTTTCCCACTGTACCATGATGACATATAACCAGTTACATAATATAACTGATGAGATTGAAAACATTTTTGCTACTACTTACCTACCTATTTATCAACCTTGTATATATCATTTCAAAAGTATTTCACAATGTTGAGTACAGAATGCAAACAGCTAAATATAATTTTAAAATTATGTGGTGAGAAATAGCAGGCATATGCAAACCATACTAAAGTAATCCTGAAAAATTGTCTACAGTGGTATCATAAATGTCCCTTATCTTGATCTTATTCTCTTACCTCTTTCTTTATTGTCTTTTTGTTGTATGGTTGTTTAAAAAACTAATAGGAAGTCATTTCTAAGATTGAAGTATCATGTAGAATGCACTTCAGGCATAACTATGTACCTATTATGTTATAGGATATTGCTACAAGCTGAACATTCTTACATACTAGATAAAGTTAATTCAAATAACCTATATAAAATATGAAATACCCATATGAAATTACTTGACGTCATCACTTTTGTCCTTTATGGCAAAAGGGTGTAAACATTTCAATGGGAAAAAAATACATTTCATCTTTCTTCTTTAATCCTTTTCATGCACAAATCTCCAAATTCCTCTCTTACTTGAAATGAGAGATGCTCAACATTTGCATAGGTGTGTATATTTCTGTATTTATGATTGTGGGAATGAGGAGAAGATTAATTTTGTTTCCTCCAATTTGATTTGAGATAGGGTAGAAATGATATGGAGTATGTGGGTTATTGATTACAAAGTTTTTGAGAGTAATAGTGGGAGGACTGTTCATGTTCTTCTCCCAACTGGGAATTAAAGGACATTGATCAGAGGGAGATATAACTGTGGCATTGAGCCTGGAGATCTGACAGCTAGGACTTCATGATTAATAGTATGCTAAATATTTTATAGAAGTTTTCCTGGCTCAAATCTAAACTGTGTCTCTTTGGAACATTTATCCATCATTCCATTTTCAGCATGCCAGGACCAAACAGAACAAATCTAATCCTCCTCCTATAGGACAGTTTTTCAAATACTTCAAGATTGGTATCATCTTCCCCTGAGTCTCTTCTCCTCAAGCAAAATATCCCCAGTTCCTTCAACCAACCCTTATTAAGGACAAGATGTTGTCTGTGCCTCCTTCTTCACCTCTACCACTTAAAACATGGAATTCCTTTCAAGGATGCATTAGCAATAGTGCCTTTTTCAAGAAGTATTTCTTGATACTTTCAGCTATTGGTTCCACCCCATCACTGTGTATTTATTTTGTATGTGTTCTCTATTTCCTTCTGGTGATTATGCCATTATCTTTCCCTCCTCCTACTCCATTCTGTCCCATGCAACATAAAGATTTTAAAAGGAAGAACTGTCTCATTAAAAAAAAAAGTGAATCCCTAGCACCTAACACAATATCTCAAACATTATAGGTGCTTTGAAATTCTGATTGACTGAATGATTATTCTAAAGTGAACTCAAGGCCTTACCCTTTTCTTAATGCTCTTCTTTGGATACTCTTCAACTTATCAACATCTCACTTAACTATGTCTCCAACAACTAAACAGTACATTTAAAATATGGTCTGACTGGAGCATAATGCAGAACTATCACTTCCTTATTACGGAAGATATGTTTCCCATAATGCAGCTCAAGGTCACATTACCTTTTCTGACAACTGCATCACAATTTTGACCTAATTGAGTTTTCAGTCTACCAAAACCTCAGCTTTTTGTAAGACAATCTACTGTTTTAACTATACTTCCCTCTTCCTATACTTAAATTTCTTTTTTTTAACCCAAATTGAAGATTCATATTTTTATGCATATTGGATTTCATTTATTAGATTCATCTTAATATTTGAACCTGTCAAAATCTTGGATCATAGCAAGTATGTCTTTTAGAATGCTAGCTATTTTTCCTAGCTTAATACAATGAACAAATTTAACACATATCACATTTATGACTTCATTCAAATCATTGATAAAAAATGTTAAATAGGGCATGCTACCAGAGATCTCTAATCAAGTTGATATTGAAACATTTGTTACTATTATCCAAGTCCAGCCATTCAATAGGTACTCTAACTATTTTCTTATATGATCACTGGGTTCATATCTCTCAATCATTTCCATAATGGTATAAAATATGTTAACAAATATTTTCCTAAAATTTAGGTGAACTATATAAATTACATTTCCTTATTTCAGTAAACTTATCTAAAATGGAAAAAAAAAGTTTCAATGGTCATAATTTGTTTTTAATGAGACCACTTCTTTTCTAGATATTTAGTAATGATTTTCAAATAATAGATTCTGTGGTTTTTTTTAGGAACTGGGGTTAAACTTTTATCCCAGAGCTTATAAAGACTATACTCTCTGATTTTTTTTTTCAAATCAAGTCTTTTAAATTTGTCCTTCTCCCTTTCCATTGTTTATATTTCATTTTCTACAAATTTTCAAATCTTATTTTCAGTGACTAAGTATTCACATCTTCCAGTTTTTTCAATATCCAAGGATCTGTTTTTTTTTTTTTCTGAACTAGGATACTTGGGTTTATCAAAGGAAACTAATTGATCTCTTGCTACTTTATTTGTCTATGTTATTAATTCTCTGTTAGTCATTTCTGTTCTGTGAAATGATGATCTTGCCTGACTGAGAAAATAGAAGTAAAATTAGAAGTGAGCAACACTGATATTTCATTCTTTAAAATATCATGGCCTGATCTCTGAATTAAATTAATTTAATTGCATTGACGTCTAGAAAATTTACCTAGTTTCTACCTGCAAAAATGGCTAGATAATAAGCAAACTCTGAAGCTCTAACATGTCAAAATATAGTAGGAACAGATAACTATAACTAAGTGCCTAAACTTTATTCCAAACTACTCAAGCCCCTTTTAATTCTCATCATCCATGGGAAAGAAAGCAAGGCCAGATTGAGTTAAATTATAGTGTGCTAAATAATTTCCCTGAGAAGCTGAAAGAAACAATTTAGACTCCATCTCCTCCTCCTCCTTCCCCTGCTCCTACCCCTCTTCTTCTCCCTTCCCTCATTATCCTCTTCAAAAAGAGAGTTTTTCTTCAAATTAAAGAACATATATAAACATGTCATATATATGTATAATATATCATATATAATAAAGAGAGTTTTTCTTCCAATTAAAGGCCATATAAAACATGTCATATATGTGTATAATATAGCATATGTAATATAAATTCTACTTCTGGATTTGGACGCTGGGATGTGGGTATGTGTCTAGGACATCCAGGTCAGAAAACCTTGTACATAAACCAAAGTCCAACATCTTCCTACTAAGATTCTTAAAATTCAGTCTAAGAAAGAAATTAGACTGACCCAAGATCTATGTCACCTCAAATCTATTAATTTAGTTCCTTCAAATGTTGAACGATATTGTTAGTCTGAGTTGTAGTTATACATTTATTCTCATTATGAAAGTACAGATTTTTTTTTAAACTAAGAGATATTTAAATGAAAAAATTAATTATTCATTCTGTGCTTAAGTACATCAGCACTAGAAAACACATCTCTTGAATGGATAAATTTATTCACCATTTACCCCACAAAGCATTGTGATTAAAATGTTCACAATGACTTAATTTTTACCTTAATACATTTTAAACGTGGAATTTCCAACAACTCACTCTTTTATTAGTAATTTAATGTTACTATTAGTTTTCACCACACCCTCATATCCTATTTATTTGTAAGTATTTGGGGGACTCTCACATTTGAAGCAGAAATTAAATTCTGAATTCATTTTCTCATCTTTAAAATCACAGAATTGGATATTTGTGGTCAACAGATTTTTATTCGATCATCCTATGAATAACTATAGATTATGTTTGAAAGGCTTATTAAACCCACATTTGAGAGGAAATATAGTGGGTGGTCAAAGGAATGTGTTTTCATAACTGGTCAATTTTATGTATTATTAAACCTTTGCTTTAGGTTAGGTTAAATTTTCTATGAAATTGCTCTTCTGAATGGCAATGAGTCTAGTTAAAAAATAAAGGGGGATAGATAGATAGATAGATAGATAGATAGATAGATAGATAGATAGATAGAGAGAGAGAGAGATAGATAGATAGATAGATAGATAGATAGATAGATAGATAGATAGATAGATAGA
>NW_027187308.1:2374263-2432486 GCF_028583685.1 Petaurus breviceps papuanus | reverse complement strand
ATAGATAGATAGATAGATAGATAGATAGATAGATAGATAGATAGATATAGATTTGTGTTTAGATAGAGATACATAGATATAGATAGAAACAACTCAAATCAGCATTCCCAAGAAAGTCTGGTCATCAAAAACAAATTTGAAGGAATTGAGATCTCTGATCACAATGAATCTAGAGAACCATGGATGAAGTATACAACCCATTGCCTGCTAGGGAAGTGAAGGAGTTAAGATACTGAATAATACATATATTTTTGAACATGGCAGATGTGGAGGGTTTTGGGTTTTTTTTGGCTTAACTATGGATTCTGTGGTATCATTACAAAAGGTTAAATTTTGTTCTCCTCCATCCCCATCAATGGGGCTGGAGAGGAAAGAGTGGGAAATAATAAATGATTAAATTAAAAAATAGGAAGAAGGCAGGAAAGGAAAGGAGTACAAGTTCATTAGAAGTCATCTAATAGGAATTTGAATATCTGGACAAACCATAGATATGGACCACAAAGAACTATCATTCAGTAATTAGACTCATTCTGATTAATCTTTCCTTTCCCCATCTGGGATATGGAAAAGGGTGAAAGAGCTGACCACTAATAAGGACTAAAAATAATCATGCTGGGTTAGTCAGGAACAAAGAAAGTTCTAGTGGAAATGAACCCGCTATTCAAATATAGGACTACAAATAATTTGTATCCTTGCTTTCACACTTTCTGGCCATGCTGCAGAAAGTTAAGTTATCTCATATTGGCAATCATTGGGCAAGGCATTTGTTCAAGGTTGGCTTATGGCTATAAGCAGAGTTTCTGAGGTAACTGACCAATGGTTTATTTCTCTTTTCAATCTTCCACGACTTGGTTTTAACATTTCAATAAGAATAGTTTGTTCAATATTTCTGGGGGGCAATCTGAAGCAATTTCATCACCTTTTCATCAGCACTGAAAACAACATATTTATATGCCTGCCAGGGTACATTTCTTTTTGGTACTTTTTCAGTACTGAAGCATTCGAGAAATGACTTGCAGGCAAGAAAGTTAGATGTTTGGAAATCTCAGAATCATTGATTGCCTCTTAGATTAGAGGTAAGATGAAAAGAGATTCTCTTTTCTTCTTAGAGTTACTTCAATATATAAGTTTGAGCTGCATGCAAAAACCAGACTGATAATATAATTTCAGGACCTTTGTTAACATTCTTCTACTAATCCTTGTCAGCTTAGTTCTGAAGGCAAGCAACATCTGTTATACATATACTGTGGCACATTCTTGACTTAACAAAATATGTTTAAGATACCACAGAATTATGTCATAAATCAGGATGGTGTAAATCTGCCTAGAGTACAAGAAGGTGGAAAAGAAGCTTTTAAGGAAACTAAGGTGAAACTTTCTCAGAGCAAAACACTAATTTTCTGATTGACTTTCATTTGACACCTTCTGTCAGAAATTAATCCCATGTCTCATGAATTGCATTCAAATTGGACTAGTTTTAAACGTGTGTTTATGACTATACTTGGACTTCTCAGTAAATGTTATGATTTTTTTTTTAATAGAGTACTGGTGAGACAAAAATGTTCTTTTTTCAGAGAAGACAAAATGAATTTTCAAGTATTTTTTCATATTTCATAAATTTTCATTTTTGGCAGTTTTTTTTCTTGTCTGTGGCTGAATTTCTATCTTTAAAAATAATCTGGAAGTAAAAAAAAAAGAATCAACTCAATAGAAAGGAGATTTTAACTTATGTTTATGTTTTCTAGATAAACAACATTACATTTTGACCAAAGCAAACTTTCTTGTTTGTCAGTTCTATTTTTAAAAAAAGTCATGCACTGTTAAGTCAACATTTGAAATGAGTCTGACATGTCTCATGATTAAATGAAGTTCCTTTTTCATGAATTTTCATGAAAACCTGAGATGGAGATTTTTAAAGTTATGTTATTTTCAATTTATGGAATAAAACAAGTATTTTCCAAACAATGTATAATTTTAAAAGATGATTGCACATGAAACTGTAAATTATACATATATATGTATATATAGCTATTCTTTTTAAATATAAAACAAAATTATCATGTAATTTTTTTTCTTTTCTCCCCACCCTAGAGATAAACACTTTTAGATACAAATATCTATGTATCTATATATGCATATACACACATATACGTACACACGCACATGTGTGTGTAAAATTATTCTACATAAACTATCAGCTATTTCTCTTGATGCAAATATTGTCTTTCTTCATATGACCTTTTAAATAAATTTGGATATTTATAATAACCATTTTAGAACATATAGATCCTTTTCCTTTTTTTAATATGCTTGGAAATATGCCCAGTAATGGTATTGTTGGGTCAAAGGGCATAGGCAGTTTAAGAACTCTTTTGGCCATAATTCCAGATTATTCTCCACAGTTATTGGATCAGTTCAAAATTCCACCAACACAGAATTAGCTTTCCAACATTTCTCACTTTCCCCTTCAATCATATTAGCCAGTCTGTTAGGTATAACATGATATCTTAAGGTTGTTCTAATGTGCATTTATCTAATCAATAATTATTAAATTATTATTATTAAATGGAAATTTTACTCAAGTAACTATACTATGAAATAAAAAGAAACAATTGGCCATTTCTGAAATCATGGCTCTAAAGACCAAGGAAACTTCATTCTTGTAAGAGATAAACTTTGAAAAGGGCTGATGAGCTGAGTTCATGTGTTGATTTTCAGATTTGAAGACCTAGATTAAAAACTTCATTTAGGTTCTATATAATGCATTTTATTATGGTAAGCAAGGGAAACTAAACCTTTGCTCATTCAGCTAAGAACATAAATCCTAAAAAAACCACTTATTAAAATTAAAATATACTGAACTTCAGTAAAAGGCATGGGAAAAAATGTCTTTTCTCATCTTCTTTGTTTCATTGGCATTTGCCTCATGGTAACAGAGGGTTAACACTCTATTATTGTCTACTAATTATTAAAATAGGCAAATGCTATGAATTTATCAGAGTTTCTCCTTATAGTATGACAAAAATGAAGTTGATGAAAGGACTGTTTTGACAATCTAATAGGTTGCTCATTAGGGTGATGGTTTTTAACACTTGACAATTTTGAATCCACTTAGTCTGGGCCTATCTAATGGCTTTTTCGATACTGGCAGATTTAAATCATGCTCCTATATGTGCTCCTTACCTAAAACTTGGTGGAGTTGTTTCCTTCTTTAGAAGGGTGAAGGCAAAACAAGTTAAAAGAATGGAATGTCAGAAGAATAGGAGCAGTTTGCAAGTCTTTGGAAAGGAATAAAGGAAACCAACTGCTATTTTAAGTCCCAGGAGATATGATGCCTGACATAGGCCTCCATCTCTGGGGTGAATGAAAGTCACTGGGTTCCCTGGATCCTAAATCATGTTGTTTGACCTGGAGGGCATAAAGGAGACTATGAAGTATCATCTTCCTGAGGAGATTAACAGTGACTTAGGACTCACTATCTGGACAGCGAGGTGAATAAGGCAGTGAGTTTTCTCTGCATTTTGATAAGACATAAAAAGCTAAGGTGTGATCTGCAATGCTGACTTTCTAAGTTACATCCATTTAATATCCATTTCACCCAAGCCCTCATCACTACCATCACACAGATCCTCAGAGTTCACTGAGAACACTGGGTGCTCTTTTTAATTTTATACTTGCAAATGTGATAAGTTAGTTCCCCCAACTGTGAAGGGGAGAATTGAGTTCATTATTATATAGCTTGAATTACTAGTTTGACCTCATCTGAAATTAAAGAGGCCATTTGTTTCTGATGTTTTCTCAATGAAAAATCTAATATAGCTAAATCATTGCTTCCCTCCATTACTATGTGAAGCTAATAGCAGTTATGAATAAGGCTATAGGAACAGGGTAAGAATTCTTTCTAAATGCTGTTGGAAACAGAAAATTCCAAGAGAAAACAATTTTTTTATGAAGGTCTGTCCCTCATTATGCCTCCTAGGAAACTTTTATCTTTTGATCCACCTAAAAGCTTTTGGACAACAACACCCAGCTCAGTGTCAAGTCTAGTATCAGTCTATAGACTGCAGACTCTCCTAATTTGATTTAAATCAATTTCCGGGGCTTACTGCTGTTTGGAGGATAGGAAAGATAGACTGGATTATTTCAATTTGATTCCAGCTGGCAACTCTGGTGCCCATGCTATCAAGTAGAGTATTGCATTCCCCTATAAATCTCAATAATGTCTGTGATGGACAGGTAGTCTTTTAACCACCCTCCCCCCCCCCCCACTTTAATTGCTGTGTTTAAGTAATAGAGACTAAATGAAGAAAGTGAATATAGTAATAAACATGATGAATAAAACAAAAAAAAAACACAAAAACACAAAAACTGATATCTGGATTAGCAGATACTAGAGAAAGAGGAAGAACAGATGTTTTGGAAGAAAAATCAATTTTTTAAGAAAGATCATGTGGCTGTGGGGAGGGTCATAAATGTTCTTGTATATTTTATACACTCCTGCTTCCTTCTCCTGGGAAGTTGCCCTAGACCAGAAGATAGAAGAATCACTAAGCTTTGACCATTGGAAGTACAGTGCCAATTAGCTATTATGTCATAAATGAGAGACTCTAATAGAACCACAAAAGAACACATTTTGAATGTAAGGGGATGATAAAAAAAGGAAGGCACATTAGCAACTTCTCTTCATTCAACTGAATATCTTGATTTGCAGTCTATCTCATGTAAATGAATGCAATCAGTGTTCTAAGCCTTTATTGTATTCCCTACATGTTTACCTTAAGACATGCTAAAGGAACATTATAGGAGGAAAAAGTCTTGATTTGATGCCCAGCCATGTAGCCATTGAAAACAGCCATAAATTTACTTTTTGTCTATGAGGTCCATGTTTTTATCTTTAATTCCATTTCTCCTTTCAGAGAAAGTTTTTTTTTTTTTTTCCATCAAAGTAAGCCATGGCTTGGAAAAGCAGAAAGAACCAGAAGTAAAGGAAAGGAAGGAAGGAAGGTTGCTGATAAGGAAAAGGTTTTGGGTTTGAATATTTAAGTATAAGTAGACTTGTATGGTAAGCCCAGTACACTTTATGAAGGTATTTTAACTCAGTGACACCAGGTGATCATGTATTCTCACCAAGATTGTCACATTGTTTTGTCAGCATGTTAGTCATGCTTCCAGAGAGGAAACAGTTAAGAATTAACAAAAACAAATGTAGGTAGGAGAAAGATTTTTGAGGTTAAACTGGAGAAACTTTCAAAATCATGATCAATTGTGAGGTGTAATTAAGTTGAATAGGCCAACAAAAGGGGGAGTTTCTTATTTTAACATGAACAATACCTAAATTATATTTTAAATAACTTGGCATTTTTTTTCCTAAAAGGAACTGTTGAGATCACAAAGGACTCATAACTCTAATATAGTTCTTTAAAAGTGTGCATAATGAATTATTTGAGAAAGGCATATAAACTTTTTTTTAAATCATTTCTTGATAGTACATTATTATTCACTTTATCATTTGTTGAAAACTTTGCAAGTACTTTGGTTGCATTTATCATCATTATGGATAGGCATTCAACACAGAAATACTACTAAACTATTAACCAGATATAAGAAAAGAAGCCAATTACCTAGCAAAGGTTCTGTCCCACATCTTTCGCAGAACCTAACAAAAAGTAAGGCTAGGTTTTTGGTGCAGTACAGTGATATTGCTCCTACAACAGTAATTCAGCCAAGGACATCTTTCCAAAGTAAGCACAACCAGGATGGTGAAGGGACAGTTTGAAATGTCATGGTTCAATTGAAGGAAGAGGCAATGTTTAGCCTGAAGGTGAAAAGACTGGTGTGTGAGGGATATTTTTGTTTGATTGCTGCTGTTGTTGCTTTTTTTCCAAACACATGAAGGTCTATCTGATGGAAGAGAAATGAGACATTTCCTATTTATCTCCATAAAGGAGAGGTAGTAGCATTGAATGAAACTAGCTGAAAAAACCTATAGGCTTGTATTAAAGGAAATTTTCCTAAGAAATAGATATTCAAAAGTGAAACTGGTTCCCTCAAGAGGTAATGATTTCTTTATTTTCCTGAAAATTATTAGTTAAATTCTTGATTACCACTTTGTATTGAATATTGTAGACAATATTCTTTGTCAGGTATGGGTTGGATTAGATAACCTCTGTGATCCATTCTTATGGAATGCATTCTTATGATTGCTTTGGCTATATCTATGGATGTGAGATTTTTATCAGAAGTGCTGGTAAAGACTTTCTAAGAATAAAGTATTTTTCTAACCTAAGAGATACATAAAACCATTCCCAGTCCCTAGTGTGGCTGGTGAAAGATGAAATAAATGAGGAAACAAAGGTTCCATTTTCCAATCATATGCATTTATTAAGCAAGTCATTTCAATTTCCTAACACACTGAGACCAGGTATCTTTCTTAACTTAGGATCAGAAGCTAAATACAGGGGGAGATTACTTTTATAAATTAAAAACAATTAATCAATTAAGACCAATTAATTAAAAGTAATCAATACATCATTAGGTAATCTGATTACTAATTTGAGAAAAGATTAGAGACTCTCTAAACTGGGAGAGGGAGAGCAAAGAAATACAATTCCCTGAATTCAGAAAAGGAAGCGTCCCACTTTCTCACTATCTGTAAATAATCAAACAAACATGGAAACAATAAATTATTGATAAGAATGGGACCATTTTTACATGACATTTGAGTTGCTTGAGATGTTCAATTGTGAGTAAGCTCCTTGCATAATCTTAGGATCTGACAGGGTTTATGATCATCATAACCTAGGTCCTTAGCTAAGGGTCTCTAAGCAGCAGGTAAGGGTTTTCTAACTTTCCAGGCTTCTAGGACTAGGTTGAAATAATGATTAAGGTATTTTCTCAGTTCCCAAAACTGAACAAAGTTTTTTCACTGGATAAAATTTGGACTCCATCCATAAATGAATAAAAAGGTAACTGAACAAGTTCCAGAAGTGAGCCACAAGATGGAGTCAAGGTGGTTCTCTCAATTCCCACTACCATTTCTTGTCCTAATCCCCTCGATTCCCTCCCTAAAAAAAGTGTTTTTTTAATAGACTGTGCTTAGTAAATAGTTATTGCATGAATTCATCAATAAAGGATCAAGAAAGAAATTTTAAGAGATATAAGTAATGTTCAAAACTAAAGTAGCAGGCAATATAAAAGAGCAATGTCTATAAATTGAAAGGACTGACATGCTTAGAGAGGATCAGAGCTGGAAAGGGCATTAGACATATTGGCAAAACTGAGGTTTGCTTAGTGGAAGTCTGTGGTCAAAAAGCCTATTGGTAAAGCCAGAATCAATACTTAGACATTCTGACACTTGGTCTTGGGCTTATTCTACTATACCAGGTATTGCTACAGCAACAACATTTAGACATGATGAGATTTATCTATAATGGCAATTATCCACTCAATTGGAGTTTCAATGTTATCTTTCAAAAAATATTCCAAAGTGGATAAGCTTCTTAAATGATATATTGCTGAAAAGATAAAAATTGGAAAATCTCCAATTCAAAAGAAAGGTTATTGACTCCCTCCCCCCAAAACAAGCAAGCAAACAAGCAAACAAACAAACAAACAAACAAACAAACAAACCCAAACATTCTTAGGGACTTTTCTGAGTAGTTTTTTTTTCAATTACAATGAAATAAGGGGAGACCAGGTGGCACAGTGAGTAAAAGCACCGGCCCATGAGTTGGGAGACCCGGGATCGGTTCTGGCCTCAGATACTTAACACCCACACAAAAATACTGGCCATGTAACCTTGAGTGAGTTACTTAACCCCAATTACTTAAAAAAATAATTACAATGAAATACCTTGGGGGCTGGAAAATAAGATTGGGTTCAAAAGTTAGGGCTAAAAGCAAATAGGATATATTCAAAATAGCACTTTAAAATACCTCAACTTGTTCATAAGTTACAACATGAATTCATTAAGGTATAATAAATGGAGTACCTTTAAATGTTTGTAGCTTAAGAGGGCCTAGGGCCTATTTAAAAGTCCCTTGGAGTCAAGAGCAGATGGTTCTGAGTTGGTTGTTATGGGAACAATTGAATATAAATGTTTACTTTTAGTAACACTTAGATAAACTATTGATCAGAAGGCAAACAAGAGTCATTATTTTTATTCAAATAAAAGAAAACAAGAGCAAATAGACTTACCTGACAGAAATAAACCTGATAATTGGGGTAAATTATTCATCAACATGTTTCAAACATAAGTGTGATATTGTGTTTTGGGATCATGCCACTGTATTCTTACTTACTACCTGTAGTAAGAAATGATGTAAGAAAGAAAAGAACAGAATATGTACCTTCTTGGCCAGGAATGTTTGAAATGTCAACTAAGAATCTCTTTCTGCCTCTGGCTCTTTCTATCTCTGTTTTTCTCTTTTTCTCTGCCTCTGTCCCTCTCATTAATATTACTAGCCTAAGTTCAATGAATTAAAAAGACCTCAAATATGATAAAGAAAAAGTTCCAAAATCACATATTAGTAGGCAAGATTCTCATGTTTTGAGAGTCACTTGGCATCTAAGACTGATTGAAAGGATAGTTAATTTCAATTTCTGAAAGACATAGGCTTACCTATTGGAAAAAGAAGGGAAATTGCCTTTACTATTAAAATTGCTTTTTTCCTCTTTCTTTTGTAGATGTTGTAAAATCTGCAAAGTTTAAATGTTCACATGATACAATTCCATTGTTTAGATTGCCTATATTTCCCAACACAATAATAAGAGGGGAAAATAGATAATAATCAAAACATGCCAAATGTATATCTGGCTATTTTGTTCATCTGTGTAAAATATAGAAATAGAAAAGTAATTCACAATATGAAACATTATTTAACATATTATGTACATACAAATATCCTGAATAAAACATTACTTACATGTCATAATATGAGGCATAAAAATAAAGTCCTAGAGAAGTCCATATATTTCATAAGCCTAGTGATTATCCCTCAGGATATTTTCTGAAGATGCTGCCACCTGCTTCAACAATTCCATATCCTGAGAGTTACTACTGTTTATTTTTTATTTTGACTTGAAAATTAGGTTGGTGTGTCCACACACCCCTCACTGCCTTAGAAATGGACTCCAACAGTATAAGATATGATTGCAATAGGTTTCAATAGATTTTCCAAATAGTAGTTTTGGTATTGTTAAATGTCATGGAAGAAAGACTATGTAGATTTGACAAAAAATGACATTTTTTCTATACATGGTCTTTAAGTAATCATAGTTTAGTAAGCTATGTTATTAATATAATTTTAATGGTGGAGAAATTGGAAATTATCTAGGTTTTCATCTTTTTTCCTCATGGGTACCCCAGATATGTTTTTTTTTTTTAAATCTGGTTGTCTGTAAATCATTACTATTTATCAGAGCTGTCCATAATTTAGTGTTATAAATATAATGCTATATTACTTGTATTAAATCAGCACTAAATTTTATAACAAAAATTTATATACTCTTCTCAATCATTTAACAAATATTTAATAACTAATAACAGCATGACAGGAACTGAGCTACATTTTGGGGGTATCATTTAATGCAAACCCACAAAAAAGTCCCTATCTTTAAGAATTTTACATAGTGGATGAGAAAAGATGTGAATAAATAGAGAAATACAAGATTCATGTAGAGCAAAGGAGATGACTCATGCTTCTGAGCGTATGGGCATATTTCTACATTGAAGTCTTATTTCACTTCCTTATTCTGGCTTTGATATGACACTGAATTTTCAGGAGAGTTGATATACTTAGCCTTGACACTCTATAGAAAGAATAAGCCATTCTGATTAATGAGTGTTAGAAAAAAGCTCTAATTGTTATGACCCAGACTGTGCTTCACATCTCATCTAGTTATCTATCAGAAAATCAGGACCTTCCTGGAGAGAAGATCTTGCCATCTTATGCCCTATTGCTACATTGTCACCAAACCACCTCCTTTCCCTTGCTTTTGCTTTAAGAAAAAAAATCAATTAAGAAAGATTAACATTGCCTCTAGAAAGAGTAGAACCATCTTTTGCCTAATGATTCTAGTCAGCTGCAGTAACTAATTAAATCACAACTCCCTTTCCAAACTACTAATGGAGGGAGGGAAGTTGCTAATTATTGCAGTTTTTAGATTTTGGGGAATTTATTTAACTTAGATACAGTTGCTCTAAATGTAGGATAGTTCTCTAACAGGAAATGATCTGTTTCATCAGAGGAAGAACTAAAACAAATCCATATTACTTTTCATACTATAAATTAAACCCTAAGGCATAAGGAATTTGCATGATGCAAATTATTCTTCAGTGAAGCAAGTAAAAGGGCTCTTATAACTAGTTTCAATGCACACTAAAATGCAAATGGAAATATCATCTCATAAGTAATTTGGTCATCTTCACTCTCAGTGATCAAGATGATCATTGTCAAGAAGATGATTCTCAAGCCTATTGTTCCTTATGCATCAACATCTTCCTCAGAGAATTAATTGTGTCCATGAAGAACTCACAAAGAAACTTTCACTCAGAGTCACAAATGCTTTAATTTATGGTGACTTCTATGTGAAGATATATGTAGTGAAAGTAGATGACCATTAATTGGGGAAATGGCTAAGAAAACAAATGGCCAACATGAGTAATTCAGATGGAAAAAAATAATTTTATCAGATGAAAGCAAAATCATAATTTCATCATCATCATCACCATCATCACAGTGACCATGTTTGACACTTCAATTATTACTGGACAATTATACAGAATATAATCAGGAATATGATCCATGTGGAGGTAGGCCAATGACCTAACTTTCATTGCTTAATTTTCACACTCTCTTTCAAATTCATTAACACCATCTACCAAATTAATCAAAGCCAGGATGATCTTGGGAAACACTACCACACTCAAATAGCTGTCTGAGACAAAGGATCAAGAATCATTTGTAGACACAAATAGTTCAAAATAATAGCCTGAATCTTAATCTAAAAGCCCTCTGCTGGCTTTTTTTTAAGAGTCCTTATATCAGCACAGTAGCTCAGCTATCTGGTCTTTGATTAAAAACTGGTAGTCTTTCCTTGACAGAGAGAAGATTTTTAATCATTTCAAATTGGCAGAAAGGAGGTGATATGTCCAACAGATGGTCCTGAAGCTGGTAAAAAAGAGAAAAGCTTCACAACCACATATCCAAAGTATCAGTGCTTAAAGAGACCATGAAACCCCACCAAAAAGATTATAAATCATGTGAAGGGCAGAGTCCATCCAGGGAAAGGTATAACTTTATTTACAGAAAACATAAACATAAGTAGTTTTGCATTTTCAGATCTCACCCACCCCCACCCTTTTGTCATATGTGTCCTGCACACAGTTGTTTCCTGCATTGTGATCTTCCAGGTATGTACCCTGGTCACATGAGTTCTACACACATTGCACCTTACTATGTATTCCTTAGACATATCCATTCTTCTCAGTGGCCATGTTTATATTTGTGGGAAGCTATGTCTTAGTTTTATTGAAGCAAATGTCATGCTACAATATTTACTGTGCTGTTTCATAAATTTCTTTCTTTGAACTTATAATGCTATCTAATTGGCAAATGTAAATACCTTGATTTTACATTGGGATCTATTATTTTGTGTGGATGTAGACGCAGAAAGTATTTTCCCCCCTTGGATAGTTTTTCTAGGCAACTTGTGTTAAAAAAAAAAAGGTGATCGTAGTTTTAAGTTCTATGACTACAATAATCTAAATTTAATCATAAAAGGCATTCAAACTCAGTTTAATTGCAATGATTAATCTTGGTCCCAGAGAACAAATGATGAAACACATTTTCTTCTTCCTGGTAGATAGGTAGAAAAAGTTGGTACAGCAGCTGCTGAATGTTACACATAATGTCACTCGTGGTAATTTTTCCATTGATTTTGACTAACTTTTTCTTCGTTACATGGGAAGTTTTAATGGGAGCAGGTTTATACCAGTTAAAAAAGTGAGATGTGATTTTTTAAAAATCAGAATACTTAAAGATATTCTGAGTCATCTGATTGTCTATAACTACTGCTAAAATAACCAGCAGGGGAGTGGCTAGGTGGCACAGTGAATAGAGCACCGACCCTGGAGTCAGAGGACCTGAGTTCAAATCTGACCTCAGACACTTAACACTTACTGGCTGTGTGATATTGGGCAATAAACCCCAAATCCCCTACCTCCCCCTCTCCAAAAAGCAAAACAACAACAACAAAATAATCAACAGGAAATTCTGTGTGGGAATGCCAAGAGATCTTTGCAGGATAGTGATCACTATTAATATTGTTAAATAAGGGCATGTAATTCTACATTTGAGAACATATGTTTTAGTGAGAAAGTTGCCTCTGATAATCCAAAAGAAGGTATGATTTTTTAAAGCTTTTGTTTTCTATAAATGTATGATAATTTTTTTATTTATATTTATTTTACATATTTTTATAAGGTGCTTTAAGGCAGGTTAAGTTGTTTGTCTCTTAAAGTGAATTTGAAATAGAATGTAGTTTACTAGAGCACAGATTTTGCTCCAGTGAAGAATGATGTAGTTGAAATATTATTATGCCATGAGTCAAGAGACGGGGATTCTATTTGTGACTTTCATCTATGTGATGTCAAATAAATCACTTTTCTCTTGGCTTCAGTTTTCTCTTTTGTATAATGAGGGGATTAGATAAAATTATGAGAAAAGCTCTAACAAACTCTAAAAACTATTATTATTAGTTTTGTAGGGGAAAATAATCATTAAAAGCATATTGAAAAATTTCTAAAATATCCTTCAAGATGCTCAGTGTGTGAAAAGATATGTAGATTTTCTTGAAAGTTCACTGGTATTATACAAAATATCCACCTTTTCTGAAGCAACCATTTCTACTCAGGGATGCAGAGGATTTCTTTTATATAAAGACCTTCAAGAAAAATAAATTATTTTGAAAATCTGTGTGGGTAGAGTAATAGTAATGAAAAATTAGATTTCTTATAGTACTTATGAAATTGTAAATGGGCAATAAAAAGTAGAGTCAGCATTAAAATCAGAAGTCAGTGTCATTGATTTGGCCGGGCACAAAGATCATATGTCACACTTCTTAAAATATGCCAGTATTAGCATCAACTCAGCTAGAGAGTTCCTCTCTTCCAAAGGGAAACAAAGCTTTTAATACTCTTGTTAAAGCTGAGATGATGTTATGGCATCTATGCCTCTACAACCAACTTAAGCATTCTTTAGGAATTAAAAACACTATGTGCATAAGATGTGCATGAGATCTGAATCTATCTCAAAAGTGAGTAAAATAAAGAAGAAAGGAATTTTCATTTTAAATAGTTAACCAACTCTAAGATTTTCAGTTCAGGTGGTCTTACTTAACTGTCCAAGGAAAATAGAGATCAAAATCCAACTTAGTTGATCTTACCTTTTGCATCTCAGTAGTTAGTGTCTGCCCCTATGTGTGCATGCCAAACAGCAACGGAATGGGACATGTAGAAGAAACCATTCTGACTCAACAAATCAAGAGTAAGCTATGTGGAAAACGGGAGGGCCAAGAGATAGATTTTCTTCTCCAGTTAGTGTTTTCTTCACTGGAAGTAATATATACCTTAAAGAATCCCAGAGAATGGGAAAGGTAATATGGAAGAATTAGATAATACCCTGGACAATACACATTTTCTTCAGAAGAGATATCTCTGATTACTTTGGCTTTGCCTAGAAGATGAAATTAGAATAATTTATTTTCCTTGTACTTCACATATTCTGCCAAACAGTCACGAGGTTTTCTATAATTTTTATTAAGCATTCTGCATGTAACAGCAATATTTTTCAGGGACTACAGACTTTTGAAAATCTGTCAATGGATTGCTCACAATTTAATAGATTATATAAATATATTTCTTTCCATTAAACAAAAACTGAAGTAACCTGAACATGCTTCTGGTTACACAATCCATTTGATTCAGTTCAATTCACCTCAATTCAACTTGATTCACTTCAGTGTAATTGAATTTTTTTTGGTGAGATAATTTGGATTAAGTGACTTGCATCACACAGCTAGTAAATGTCAAGTATCTGAGGTCAAATTTAAACTTAGGTCTTCCTTACTCCAGGGCTGGTGCTCTGTCAACTCTTTCACCTAGCTGCCTCTTGAATTTTTTAAAAATGTTATGGACAAGGCCCACTGCAATCCTAGAGGCTAAGGATACACAGAAACAGCCTTATCTCTCTAGGAATTTATATGAAGTGTGTACCAAAAAACTTTCAAGAGCAAGACGATGCTCATAACTATTGGAAAATCAGACACTGTATAGGAAAGTGACACTTGAGCTATGCCTAAAATGAAGCAAAATATTCCACTGAGAAAGAAATGTGTGGGGAACATTACTTTCCAGAAAACAGGGATCCCTTAGAAAGAATTACAGAGGTCAGAGCAAGTTTTCTAAAAGAAAAAGATTAAGAATATTTTTGAATGACCTTTAATAAAATTTGTGATAGAATGCTTTGTTTTAACTGTCCTCCCAGACATGATAAAAATGTGGCCTGTACCTAGTTGTAATTCAAATTAAATTTGTATTGATGGGGAAAATAGCACATTGAATTTTTATCTTAATATTTATTACTTTAAAAGAACATAGCAACATTGCTTTACGCTCCACATTTTACTAATAATTTGAAGAATGACAGTGATCTATCATTTTGATGAGCTGAGTTAGTGCTGCACAATTCAACCTTATGAAAGAGAGTGACTGGAGTTAAAGGATTCAGCAGACTGTATGTGGCACAGTGGCTGAGGCTGAGCGATTGCAATATTATCCCCTTTCAAAACAGGGAATTATCCTTAAGGAAGATGGCACAGGAAGACAAATATAGTGTCTGAATGGATCAGATCCTTTCAGTCCTGTATTTTAATGAATGACTATGGGGATATGATAGAGTTAACCAATTTTCTGGATATATGATTTGAAAAAGTGAATAGCTTAGCTCACATCTATTTTCTCGAAAGATAAATATGGTCTCTTTTGTTTGTTGCTAGCTTTTTTTTTTGTACTGAGGAAGCCAGTATCATATATATATATATACCTTTCAATGAAGTTGATATTTACAAAGATGTAAATTTATAAGGATTTTCATGCCTTTTGTCACATTTTTACATAACATATAAAGAGAGTTACATCATTATGGGGGGGGGGGTAAAACACTACTTATTCAATAGTGGTGTCAAAATCAAAAAGATATAGATTAATATAGGTTGCATATTACTTTGAAAACTATGAATTAGTGTATCTATATTATAGTGTGTTTTTATTTTGTTTAACATATTTTACTTACAAGTTAATCTAGTTCAGGCTGTGCTAACTGGAAAAATATATTTAGATATTTTACTTTCAATGATAGCCTTTAATAATTTTTATTTGGTCATTTTTTGGTTTGTTTTTAAGTTGATATACTATGTGTCACAGTGGAAAAAGTTGAGTGACCTGGAATCAAAAAGACTTGAAGTCAGATCAAATTTGAAGTCAGATATTAGTAGCTATGTAACACTGGGTAAATCACTTAAATATTTTTTATCTTAGTTTAAAAAAATTATTTACTTTTAGTTTACAACATTCAGTTAGATAAGCTTTTGATTTTCAAATCCTTGCCCCTCCCCACTACCCTCCTATGGTGCCATGAAATCCAATATTGGTTCTACAAATACCTTCAAATTAAACATTAATCAAGTTGTAAAGAAGGATTATAACCAACGTGATGAACGATGATAAGGAAGGAATAAAATAAAACAAAAAAGAGAGAGAACAAGTTGTTTGCTTCAATCTGTATCCAGACTCCATAATTCTTTCTCTTAAGTGAATAGTCCTTTCCATTATGAGTTTTTGGAGTTGTCTTATAGCCTTGCATTGCTGAGAGGAACTCATTCTCTCAAAGTTAGTCATCACAGATACTATATATCTGTAATTGTATGCAGTATTCTCCTGGTTCTGCTCCTTTCTCTTAGCATCAATTTATATATGTCTCTCCAGGTTACTATGAAGGCTGTCTGCCATCATTTCTTATAGCACAATAGCATTCCATTACATTCATATACCACCTCTTGTTTAGCCATTCCCAAATTGATAGGCATCCCCTTGATTCCCAATTCTTTGACACTACAAAAAAGCTACTAGAAATATTTTCGTACATACCAGTCCTTTTCCCATTTGTATGATGTCTTTGTGATATAGCCCTAGAAATGATATTGCTGGGTCAAAGGATATGCACATTTCATAGCCCTTTGAATATATTTCCAAATTCCTCTCCAGAATGGTTAGATCAGCTAACAACTCCACCAACAATATATTAGTGTTCCAATTTTCCCACATCTTCTCCAGCATTGATCATTTTCCTGTTTTGTCATGTTAGCCAATCTGACTGGTCAGGTGTGGTACCTAAGTGTTCTTTTGATTTGCATTTCTCTAATCAAAAGTGATTTAGAGCATTTTTTCATATGATTATAGATATCTTTCCTTTGACATTTCATCAATTGGGGAATGATTTACATCTTGTATATTTGACTCAGTTCTCAGTATTTTTTTAGAAATGGGGTCTTTATCAGAGACACTGGTTTTAAATCTTTTCCATTTTTCTGCTGCCATCCTAATCTTGGTTACATTGTCTTTGCACAAAATTTTTTCAATTACTATAATCAAAATTATCCATTTTGCATTCCATAATGCTCTCTATCTCTTGTTTGGTTATAAATTCTCCCCTACTCCATAAATCTGAAAGGTAAACTATTCCTTGCTCTCCCAGATTGCTTACAATCTGAGCCTTTATATCTAGATCATGAAGCCATTTAGAATTTATTTTGGTAAAAGTTATAAGGTATTAGTCTATGTCCACTGTCAGCCATACTTTTTTTTCCAGTTTTTCCAGCAGTTTTGGTCAAATGATGAGTTCTTATCCCAAAAGCTGGCGTCTTTGGGTTTATCTCATAATAGATTACTATAGACACTGACTATTGTGTCTTGTGTACCTTGTCTATTACACTTATCTACTACATTATGCCTCAGTCAGTACCAAGTAGTTTTGATACCTGTTGCTTTATAATACAGTTTAAAATCTGGTATGGCTAGGTCACCTTCCCTAGCATTTATATTCATTAATTCTTTTGATATTCTGGACCTTTTTTTTCTTCCAGAAGAATTTTCTTACTGTTATTTCTAGCTGTATGAAATTAGTTTACTCTCTTTTAAAATGTGGACCTACAAAAAGTAACTGTTAAAAAGTAACACCTACTTCACGGGTTGTTGTAAATTTTGAGATAATATTTATAAAACACTTAGCACCATGTCAAGCATATGATAAGTGCTTAATAAAGGTTTCTTCTTTTTTTTTGTCTTTCCTTCCTAACCTTGTTCCTTCCTTCCTTTGCTTCTTTCTTCAATCTTTCCATAAATTATGTTATTTTATTATCCCAGGCTTCAATATTCTCATTACAAAGTAACAGATTCACTATGTGTGTTTTTTCCTTAGATTTTATAAAGTCATTCCAAATTTTCCCATCTAAATCCAAGTTGTTGATGATGTTGTTGTTGTTGTTTTTGTTTCATTTTGTTTTTACAATAGAAATTCATCGCATCTTTCTTAGTTGCCTTTTCTGTCAACAGTTTTCCAATTCTGATCCGTATATAGTTTGTGTCTTCTCCACTATACAGACACTTGTGCATCAAAGGGAGAAATATTTAATTTCAAAATTATCATTATATTAGCTCATGTCTCAGGTCCTTTTCACTTGATTGTGAACCAGACAAATTAAGGCTTTGCACCACTCTAATCACAGTAGGTGATCTTTATTCATCATCATAAGATTTTCCCAGTTTGGATGTGCCACTTATACTTCAGGCCATCTTCTTGTTTTTCAAACATTTTCAGTCATGTCTAACTCTCCATGACCCCATTTGAAATTTTTTCATATAATATATGGAAGTACTTTTCCATTCCCTCTCCAGCTCAGTTTTCAGATGAGGGAATGGAGGCAATGTTTTAGGTGATTTCTTCAGGGTCAAATAGCTAATAAGTGTCTGAGGCCAGTCTTGCACTCAGAAAGATAGGTTCTCTTAACTATGGAACTGACACTCTATCCATTGTATCACTTAGATAGCCAGATTATCTTACAGAAGTTCAATATATTTTGATGAATATAACAGCTAGCATATTTTCATCCACCCTTGGTACATAACGTATTTCTCTTCCTCTCCCCCACCCAATGCAAAATCATTCTATTTCTACAGGAAGTTTAGCTAAAGAAATATTCAGATTGAAAAAAAAAAACATGGATGTAGTTTTTTTTAATAACACAAGCAAACCAAAATAGACCTCTTATTGTCTTTGTTCATACTTTGAATTTTTTATAGCCAGAACTATTTTAAAAATTATCGACATTTTAAGAAGCAATTCTACTATTAACAAATCCATACTAGTCACAACAGAGGAGCATCCACATTATTTAGTGGCATATGCCCATTCCACATCATCATCATCTACATTTTTCCAAACAATTTCATGGAGTAAGATGTAGCAAGGCAAGTACGACATTTTCATCAGTGTAATGGAAATAAATTTTGGCATAGCAACAGCCTGGTTGTATTCTAAGAGTTATTTCTGAAACTTTATGCAATACATCCCAGACTCCATTAAAACTAAAGTTCACAGAATACTTGGCCTCTGCTCGAAGAGTACGAAGGTGAATACAAAATTTACTCATATTAATCTGACTTGCAAAACCATACTAAAATTCAAGAGCCCAGTTGTTTCAATTCATCTTAAAATTAATTTAATGAAAGTGAAAAAAATCATATTATAATAGTGTTAAATAATAAAGTCCTTATGCAATGATTCTGGGAGCAAGTTTACTATATGTAGGATGCATTCAAAGTTGGTAAAGATTCTGAAAAATTAACCATTTTCCTACATGTAAATTATTCACTAATGAAAGTCAAATATATATGGTTATTGAAATTCCCACAATGCCTAAACTTTGGTAAGTAAGAATAGCATGTTTTGTGTGTAAGTGTGTGTGTGTATGTGTGTGTGTGTGTGTGTGTGTGTAGCCAGATAGGACATCAAAATGCCCCTTGTATAAATGTGTCTTTTTCTATTTGCAATCTCTTCTCTATGCCCAAAGAATGTATAGTCTTTGTTAGATTATTGATTGTTATTTCCCTAAGGAAGGAAAATGATGCATGCATTAATGATTTTCTAAGGAATTATCGTTCCCTTCCCTTTCTTGAAATATTTCTTTAATTCTTTTGAATCTTATGAGAGATACAGGCACTAAAGAGACCAAGACTAAAAGATTCCAAAATCAGTTTTATATGCAAGGCAACCCATATTTTTTTTTTCAAACATGCACTTCTAACATTTTGAGGCTGTTAAATGCTATTTTCTCACAAAGAAAAGAATGGGGGTGAAGAGATTTCAGTAATGAAGGATAATCAATGGGGTGATAGATAAGAACAATTGGGGGGGATATAAAGCATGGTTCAATTCTAATATATGTGCTATAGTGCACCAATTTCTGGAATACAAATTTCAAAACAGGAGGTGAGGTAGTAAAACTAGGTAACAACACATCTAAGACTAAAAATTTTTTAGTTTGTTTACAGGGCAAAAACAATATATAGGGGAATATCTAGATTGATTTTTTTATGTGTTTCTTAACACATACAATAATCATGGAGGAAAATGTGGGAGAAGACTATATTATCCAGGATGCATGAGAGCATAGAATGAAAATTCGCTGAAAAAAACCACTTTATTTCCTATGAGACAATGGGTCCACATAACCACTTTGGATTGAAGTAGTGATATTTCTGGCATTGATTAAGGATATTATAAAGGGACAATTTTTCTTTTTACCTCAGTTTCATTGGAAAATATGTTCATCTTCCCTACCCCCAAAAAATAATCTTTTCTGTAAAAAAAATCTTTAGGAGGAAAATAAAAGGAACATTTAGCAAAACCAACAAATATACCAATCAATCCTGATTTTATATATAATACTTTATTCTCAAAGGAAATTACCTCCCCAAAAGTAAAGGGAATGTATTTTTTCATATTTTCTTCAAATAAAAAACTTTGTTATTTCAATTGCAGAGCATATATCAACACATTTTCATTACTGCCTTTTTTTTTGCAATGTCATGTATATCAATTTTTTTTCTGGTACTGTTAGCTTCTGTTTGCCTCAGTTCACATTAATATTCCAATGTTTTTCTGAATTTTTCATACTCAGAGTGTCTTTTGACAGTAATTGCTCCATTAAAATGATGTTCCATAATTTGCTTTGGTTTATCCTGATAGCTATTTTGTTTCTAACATTTTGTTGTTACAAAAGGTGCTATCATGAACTTTATTTCTATCTGTAACCTCCTGATGCCTAGGAGTAGGGATTTCTGACTTAAGAGTATGGACATTTTTATTTACTTTCATAGCATATTTTCCCAGAATTACTGGACAAAATCATAACCTCAATAACAACATATTCTGTGTCTACCTTGTTATAACCTCTTCAATTTTAACTATATCCAATTTTTGTCATCTTTGTAAGCTATAAGGTATGAAACAACTGTAGGGATGTTTTGATTTACTTTCCTTTAATCTTTAGTGATTTGAAATATTTTCTGTGTTTGCTAATAGGTTGCTAATCATTATTGGATAATTTTATTCCCATCCTTTGAACATCTATATGTTGTGGATGGTCTGTAAATCTTATAAGTACTTATTTCTTATATGATTTGCATTTCAGACCATTATAAAACACATATAATAAGGTACAAGGATTTATTTTTCCAAAATAACTTTTTCTTGTGTTATCCTAGTTTTATTTATTTTTCTTAGCACAGAAGTTTTTAATTTTAATCAGATCAAAATTATGAAAGTCATCTATTTTTTTCTTTTTTAAAAAGCTCCATCCCTAGCTTGGTTAAAAACTCTTCATCTAAATATTGCTCTGAAAATTGTTTGATCTTATTCAAGTACATAAACGTGTGTATACACACATAGATATACGTATATATATATATATTTATTCACCAATATACATATCTGCATATATGTATTTCCTTACTTTTATGTGTTAATATTCTGCTTTCAATTCTATCAAAAGATTACTGTGTTATGTTGTATAAGAGCTAAAACTACATTGTGCCAAACTGCTTTCCAGTCTTTCCAATAATTCTTAAATTTGAAATTCTTCCCCAGTAGTTTATATTCTTGGAGTTGATTAAACGCTTGGTTAATAAGTGAAATTTCTTCAGTTTCTATTTTTCACGTCATACATACATGTACACACATGCACACACAGATATTTTGTGTGCCTTATTAGATGGTCTTCCCAACATTTTAAGTTATTTTTAATAGGAATGATATATGTTTTCCTGTACACAAATGTTCATTACATATATAAATGCTATTTTTATGGATTTATCTTGTTTCCTCCTGCTATACTGAAGTTATTAACTGTCAATTAATTTCTTTGCTGATGTTTTTATGGATTTCTAAGTAAAACATCATATTATGAAGAAGTAGAGAATTTTGTTTCCTCTTTGCCTATGTATATGCCTTTAACTTTTTTACCCTTTTTGTAAAAAATGTTATATTAGTGGCATTTCTCATACGTTATGTGATGTGGTAGTTAGTAAAGGTTTCATTCTTGCTTTGTGATTGTTTTAAAAGGGAAATCCTTAAGCTTTTTTTTTCCACCAGAAAGTGTTCTAGTTTAGATTTTTAATAGACACTTTTATCATAATAATGAAATGATTCTTTCATCCCCATACTTTAGAGGTTTTCAATATAAAGAAGATTGAATTCTGTGAAAGACTTTACCTGCTCCAATTAGTATAATCACAAGGTTTGGTGTTTTCTTGTTTTTAAAATGAAAAATTCTATCCACTGTTCCTATCTTTATGTGACTCTATTATCCCTACAATACATCCTACTTGATTATGGTAAATTTTTGTACATGTTGATATTTTCTTTTTAATAGAAGCTATTTGAAGTTTTAAAATAAATATCCATTATTAATATTATTTCTAAAATTAACTTTCTTTTTTTCCTCAACTAGGTTAGGTATTAGGAATATTTTTTTCTTTCATAGCAATTCTCTTGATTTGACTGACATCATCTTGAATTTTCTCTGAAAATGTAAACACCAAACTTGTAATAATATAAACATTTTTATTGTTTAATTCAAATGGAGATATTGTATACAAAAAATTTGCTGTCTCCCTGCCCACCCAATATTTAAGCATTATTAGTGTAGCACAGCTTCTAAATGCTAATTAAAAAAAAATTCCCACACACTTGTTGGTAATTTGATTATATCTAGCTCAATTTTTTTAATTAGATAATTTAAGATCTCTATTTCATTTTCTCTTTATTGTGATATTTTATATTTTTAAATCTCATTGTCCTTTTTCTTTAGTTCTCATGAAAATTGGGTGCTGGTAATTCATTTATATCTCTCATTATTATTTTACCTTATTCACTTTTGAATTTTTTGATAATTGATTTTTCCTTACCTACTTTACGGATGACCTTAATAGTTTTTAAAATAAATTTTCTATGATTTGTTTTTGTTTTAATTAAGTTTTTGCCATAAGAAACCTATCCCTCTTTAAAAAATAAAAGAATATCTTAAATGGAAAGAGAGGGGGAAATATTCCTGATTCTCAGTAACATAGGATTTTTAAAACTGTGATCTTACATTCAGAGTTCCATGTCGGAGTGAAAAATGACAAAAATAAGGGTTTTATAAACGCAAAAATATTTATAAGAGCACTTATTTTGGTATTAAAGAACTGGAATCAATTCAGATGTATGGTGATTTTGAAGTAGCTAAATGAATTATGGCACAAGAAGGAATGGGATATTACTGTTCTGTAAGAACTGAACATGATCAAGGTAGAAAAGTATAGAAAGACATAATCTGATACAAAATAACATGAGTAGGGTCAGAAAAACAACACATCCTTTGAGGTTTATACATGACCTAAATATAAAAGTAGTATAAGAAAATCAGAAGAACTTTGAATATGTCACCTATTAGACTTATGTATAGGCAAACGATTTGTGAATAACTAAGACATAGAGAGCAAAGTATAAAACAGATAATTTTAATTACATTAATTAAAAAAAAAAGTTTTGTACAAATGAGCCAAACTTAGTCAAGATCAGCAGAAAAGCAGAAAATTGGGGGGGGGGGATTTATAGACAATTTCTCAGATAAAGATCATGTATCACAAATACATAAAGAATATTATCAAATGCATAAGAATACAACCCATTTTCTGACTGATAATTGGGAAAGGATATGAACAGGCAGTTTTCACAGGAAGTAATCAAAGCCATCTATAGTTACATAAAAGTGGTCTAAATCACCTTGAGAATTCATTTCATACCTATCATGTTAGATAAAAGGATTGAATGAAAAAGGGACAGATGCCAGTAGGCATGTGGAAAAATTGGGACACTACTTAAATGTTGCTGGAATTGTGAAATGATCCTGCCACTCCAGAATTCATTTTGAGGCATTATTTTATCATTGTATGGAGGTAAATTCAAGAGGACTTAGGTTAATTTCTGCCTTCACTTTTCCATATGGCTCCCTGGTCCATTGCTGACTATCCAAATTCTCTAGCCTCCCAATTGTCCAACACTGGTGAATCTGATGATTGATTATTTGAATAATATTTATGATGGTGCTTCTCTTCTTTCTAGGTATCATGCTTGTATGGTTAAATAGGGAAACAGGGAAGAGACCTTTGAGATACTATCAGGTTATATTTATATATCTATATCTATATCTATCTATCTATCTATCTATCTATCTATCTATCTATCTATCTATCTATCTATCTATATATCTATATATATATATATACACACATAATTACAGGTAATGAGTCTATACTTTGGCTCTCTTCAGAAATGATGACAGTATTCCCTCACCCCTTAATTTGACATATTGAGAAATGCATTGGCTCAAGGAAAGAAAAAAATGGATTTTTCATTAACAACTCAGACCTCCCCCCCAAAAAAATAATAAGATGATACTCTGAGCTTGGTATTCAGACATGAATGAGTAGGTGTTCCAAGGGAAACCTTGATTCACACAAATTAATGGGGCAACACACCATCCAATATGTGAGATGAGAGGTTTTCTCTGAGGGAGTCCATCAAGTTAAGAATGGGAAGACACCATTTGCTTTGGACAAAAAACAAATTCTTGACACATGGCTCAGTTCTTTACTCAAGATTCAATATGTAAACAAATTATTTTTTTAAAATATTCATTAAATTGATCAACCTCCTTCCCCCACCCTTGGGAAATACTGAAAAAGCATTCAATGTGTAAAGAATTAAATTGGAGATATGACCTATTGATAATTTAAGTTAGATAATACCTCAGTAGGAACAATGAACTTTACCACATCATTAGCATTCTTTGTAGTAGAGTAAATACAAAATAGAAAACTATGTTTTGTGGTTACTTAATGTATTTGTCAGGTCATCAGGGTATGCCTTCATAATAAACACAATTCATTTATATTGTCCTTAGAGGAGGTAATTTGGAGTCATACAGTGCCATTACCTCAGGCAAATCATCTGAATGTGGGTTGTATAAGGCTCTTTAAAAGTTCTTCATAGCATTCTACTAACTAAACTACTTTATTATCTCTATGAATCTCTATAGAAAAATGTAAAATGAATGTTGAACTTCAATCTTTTAAGAATGTTTACAAGTGGTAAAAAGAAGAAAATCAGAAATCCTATTAGAAAATAGTACCCCAAAGTGTAGTCTTTGGATTTCTCCCTGATGATTAACACTATTTAAGCAGAAGTGGGAGAGGGAAAGTACTGGAAATCACAGAGTGCAATCTCATTAATCTATTTTAGATTATTTAGAAAGGCAAACAACTGAGTGTTTCTTTGTATACTCAAAACCTTATACAGTCTGCCCTGTAGTAGACATTGAATAAATCTTTGTTCAACAATTGATTGAATAAAATATTTTTAAATATAAGTGATTTTAAGGAAGATGGTAAATACCACAAATAGCCACTGAATTATTAATTTTGAGAATTCAGGTGAAAATTTGAACTATAATAAAACTGGAAAATTATAAATTATAAATTAGTCTGGATAATTTTTAACAATTTTGAAGATATCACAAAAAATCCATTTACATTCACAATGTGATATAAGGATAGAACTAAGAATCTAAGTCAAGAACATCTGCTTGGATCCTTGCTGTGCCCCTAACTGTTGTATGATTTGGGGGCAAATCATGTAACAGTTTTGGCCCTCTTTTTCTTCATATGTAAAATGAGAGGGTTGCTCTAGATAATATCTCAGTTCCTTTCTAGTTCCCAATCTGTGACACTATAACGTAATATTTCAAGTATCTATATTTTGTCACCCTGATGTAGATGGTGTTTTTTCTATTTAATTATGAAATATATTTACATAAGCATACATATACACATTTCTTGTCTATATGTGTGTGCATGTGTGTTTATATGTGTGCATAGTATGTATGTACCTCTGTTGTTCCATCATTTCACTTGTGTCTGATCCTCTGTGATGCCATTTGGGGTTTTCTTCTCAAATATAATGGAATGATTTGCCATTTCCTTCCACAAGCTCATTTTACAGAAGAAGAAACTGAGGCAAACAGGATTCAGTAACTTGCTCAGGACCACACAACTAGCAATTGCAAGAGTAAATGTCTGAGGACAGATTTAACTCATGAAGATATATCTTCCTGGTTATATCTACATGTATGTTTAAAAGATGTATGTATCATGTGTATGCACATTATTGTTATGTACATGTGTGTTTGTGTGTATATCACAAATGGTTTGGAGATGGAATTTGTTTAGAATCTCAGCTCTGTCACTTTTTATCTCCATGAGTTTTGAGAAGTTAATGTCTTTGAGACTATTTCCTCATCAAATGACAAGAGTAAGATGAAATTAACTCTGAGGTCACTTCCAGCTCATTGCCCCAAACAAAGAAGCAAGCAAACAAAATCAACTTAAAGCCAAACTGGTGACAATGTCTCTCTCAAAACTCAGCTCTGTTTTACTTGTATCTTTATACCCATGACATAACATAATAATGCTTGAAAACAGTAGGCTGTTAATAAATGATTGTTGATTCATCTTCAGATAACAAATATACATAGTCCCTAGTTACAATACCTAAAACATTTCTAGTTTGAGAAGACTGGGACTCAGGATCACCACTGTGTTAGGAATCTGCAGAGGTATATAATTTTATTAGAAGTTATTTAGAGATACTGATTTTTAAAAGCAAACAGTAAGATCCAGAAATACACAGGGTTTTAAATGACTTATCTCCTACACATTTTTAGATCATAAGCTGGTATAGGGGAAGAACAGAAAGAATACTGTAAAGAAATATCATTTATTCAATGATTTTGTCTTTGACAATCTTTGTTGATATTAAATGGAGGTTGTTAATTTTTTTGTCCTAGAACCCTCTTGTAGTGCCACGAAGCCTATAAATGCTCCTCACAATATTTTAAATAAAAAAACCTATGTTTTTTTAAATCAAACAAATTACATTAAAATACCATTATGCATGTGTGTGTACAGATAGATGAAGATATACTAAATTTATGGACCATAGGTTCAGAACAGCTATCATAAAACAACACCTATATAGTTTGGGTAGAGGGATAGCTGAAGTGGGACAATCAAAATCAAAAAGTAATAACTAAAAAGTTCAGTTTTAATGTGCATTATTAACATTGATCAATGGTTAGCCTGGACCTGTTATTACTTGACTGTGTGTGTGTGTATATATATATATATATATATATATATATATATATATATATATATGTATATACACACACACATACACACATACATATATATACATACATACATACATATATCCCAATATACAACTATTTCTCAAGTTTCTATTATGAGCAAGATGTTATTGTGCACACATGTGTGTACATATATACACATATATGTATATATATACATGTGTATACATAGACATAAATGTATATATGAAAGATATATTTACATCTATGTTATGCATTAAATACAAATAAGTGAATATATTGTTTAATATGTGTTAAATATGTGTGGATATATATTTATGACAGAGGCTCTGTCCTCAGAGTGATTTCAATCTCATTGAAAATAACAATACAGGCTGAGATTAATCTAGCACAGACTCACTTTGTGTCAGGTTGTTCTGCCCTGCTTGTCAACACCAGCTTCACAGATACTTAGGCTCCTTAAGAGTCTATCCATTATGGCAAATTTTTAATAAATTTTGTTTTACTTTGTCTGAAAAAAAAAAGAAAATAACAATACAAGACTATTACTACATGGTAGTACATAATGGGTAAATCAATTTGAGACACCTAGATAAAGGAATCAACAAAATGATAGAATTCTTGATTAAGAGGAGATCTCACCATCTGATTTAACATGTACCAAACATTTAAATTTCACCTACAATATTCATAAAAAATATTCACACGATTTCTGACCCAATAGATTGATGGTGGAAATTACTATCTCATAAATACTTCCATATTTGGACACATCTAAATGCTGCAATGTCTTCCATATATTAAAGATGTGTCTCTATTTCTCCCTCTTTAACCCTAGATCCTGCAACTGCTTAAAATATTCCCACAAAGTTTGCATCACTTTCACAAAAGACTCCTTGGGGTCCTTTTAAAAGAGAAGAATACAATTATGTATGACTTCAACACCTTGAGAAAGGTTGTTTTAAAGTTGGAAAAGTTCAATAAAATGAAGGCATCAGCGATACACTGACAAGTAGAAACCGAAGTATGATATGAAACTGCATAGGAACATTAAGTAAAGGGAAGGGATCAAACATAACTTCAGACTTTCACATTCAAAAGTAAGTATTGAAGAGAAATTTTTTAAAAAATATCATAACATCCCCAAACGGGATGCATCAGTTTTATACCATTTTTATAAAATTAAACATGCTACTAGAATAAATACATCATGAGAATCTGCCAAATATGAGCTGGAAAATATGCTTTCTCTCTCTTAGGTCTAGTCAAGATGATAAGTATTGTGGTCTTTTTGGATGACTCCATTATGTAATGAATGATACATGCAAATATAGATAATACCAGAAAAATGAAACAATGTATGAAGAAAGGCAGCACAAGCACCAATAAGCACTGTAGTTAGTGAAAGGTTTTCTATCATTGACTATGAAAACTACCTTAGAAAGCAGAAAAGTCTTTAGCTGAACAGTCTGAGCCAAAGAAGTTAAAAATAAGTCATATAAATAGCTAAATGTGGTTCTCAGACTAAAAAGAAATAAAATCTGAGAAAAAAACTGGAGACTATTGAAAAACTTAAATACCTGGGGAAGTCAGTTGGAAGAATCAACAGGCAGAAGCTTTGTCATGTTAGATGTGAGGCAGACAAAAAGAACAAAATTTCGGGTGCATTATAGATGTGACACCATTTGTCAAGGTCACATTGAGAGATTTTGATTTTTTAACTCTGCTTGTTGGTGCTTGTCCCACTCATGCATGTATGGTCTCACTCAAGGTCTATAGGGCAGTTAAGTAGTACATTGGATGGAATGCTAGACTTGTGGCCAGGGAGACTTGAGTTGAAATCCTTTCTCACTTACTATGACCCTGGTCAAGTCACTTCATCATACTCAGACTCCGTTTACTAATTTCTATAATGAAGGTAATAATAACACCTATCTCATGGGGTGTAATGCCAAGCAAAGGCAACTTCCCAAGCTTGAAAATACCAGCATAGGTGCTTTCCATTTTATTCAGTGAAAAATTAAGAAAAGAGAAAATAAAAATATAGCATAATCAAAAACAGAACACTAAACAAGTATAATTCAATAATCTCTAAGTACTACTCCAACCCTGGACATTATATATAATTCATTTAGTCAATCCCAAAGACCCTCTTCTAAGTACTACACCACACCTAGTCTGTACATTCATTTAGTCAGCCACAAAACCCTTCTTCTCAAATGGAGATTAGTTACCAATCATAAATAAAGTACATTCATTTGGTCAATCACAGAGCACAAAAAAGTCAAAAGTTCTCCACCCTTGTATCACAATTGAATCTACTCCAGAGTTACAACAAGCTTAAGCACAGCACTTAATACCCAAAGAGAGGTCTTTTCTTCATCTTCACCCAAGGCAAGTTCTCAGCCATCTTTGTTCCTTGGGAGACAAAGCTTAGCAAGGCCACAAGATACATTGCCAGTGTCTTCATTAATTCACTCTCTAACTGCAGAACAGTCTAAGGAGGTCTGAACCAACAGCAAGGTTCCATAACCTCTGCAATAACAGGACTGTCTTTCACCAGTGAACAAATGTGACAAAACAACATCAAAACAGACAGACAAAGTACCAGCATAACAGCCTTTCTCCTCAGTTCTTGGCAGCTCTGGGTGGCAGCTCTTAAAAGTCCTGGGGAATTCAAACTGGCCCTCAGTAATCCTCTCAGTCTCTCTCTGCCTCCAAGATGCTGCTTCCAAAAAGTTCTTCTGACTCTCTCTTTGCTTGTGTCTCTCTAAATTTATGTCACCAGCTCCTCCCAGTTCAGCACTCTCTTTTCACATCAACAAGTCCATCCCACAAATGGGATTCACAATCTCTGGGTTTTAACACAATCAATCCAAAAACCAAGCCAATACAGGGGGATTTTTAAAATCCATTACTATTACGTGGGGTTGTTTTGAAGATTAAATGAAGTACCATATATAAAGCATTAGGCATACCTTAAAGCATTATATAAATACTAACTACTGTTTATTATTATTATTATTATTTATTATATGGTTGTTGTTGTTGTTACTATTCCAGATGAGCTACACATTTAACAAGCTGCTGTGGGCCATTGCCAGTCTCTAAAGCTATGATTCTTTTTTTTTTTTAAAGCAATTGGGGTTAAGTAACTTGCTCAAGTTTACACAGCCAGTTATTTCTGGGTGTGGTGCTAAGTATCAGAGCCCGGATTCGATCCCAGGTCATCCTGACTCTGAGGCTGGTGCTCTTACTCACTGAGCCACCTGGCCACCCCTAAGCAATTGGGGTTAAGTAACTTGCTCAAGGTTACAGGTTTTTCTGGGTGGGTGCTAAGTGTCTGAGTCTGGATTCGATGCCAGGTCATCCCAATTCTGGGTCTGGTGCTCTTACTCATTGTGCTACCTGGCCCCCCCAATAAAGCTATGATTCTGAATACTTTTTGTGTCAAATCTGTCTTTGACAGTCTGACAAAGTGTGTGTGTTTATTCTTATGAAGTTCTAAAATGCACATAATTTTAAAAATTGACTTACAAAAAATTATGCTGAAGTAAAATGAACTAATTATATTTTTTAAAAAAGGGGAAAAAAGACATTTATGAACTCCATGTTAATAACATTTGCTGAACCTAAACGGATGTCAGACAGGTTAGGGATATATCAAATGTTGTTCAATATGGGTCTTAATGAAAAATCACTAATAACAAAAGGGGCACTGAATTTATAGAATGCCACAATGTAAGTATTTAATTCAATTTCAACATAAGAGATTTGTGAAAAATATTCTCTTTGAACCAAAGTCCCCCAAACTCTCCTTTTTTTCCCTTTATTTTACTGAATCCCTGATGGGCATAAGTGATTCAAACACAGTCTACTGAGACAACCTTCAAAGTGCTGGTCCCAGATTACTTCCACTATCTACTTCTATCACTTCTATTCATGTTACTTTGAAATTTAGCTGGAGAAAATCACAAAAGTATACTGAGTATCCTACAGATTCATGTAATATAATTTCAACTGGACCTTTTCTTAGCAAAGCAAACTCTTTACACCTCCATAAATTAATACCTATCCTACTTCACCACAGATATTATCGATTTGTTTTCAGCCCTTCTCAAGCCTTAGTATCACTACCCCCTACACTTTTTCAGCTGAGAACCTTGCCTAATATTTCATTGGAAAAAAACTGAGGTCATTCACCAAGATCTCTCTCTTCTATACCTTCCTCAACTCACATAACTAATATCCCTCTGCCATTTTCTCCTCCCTTTGCCTTGTTTCACTTGAAGAGGTAGCTCTGTTCCTTACCAAGTCAAATACCTTTACATGAACAAGTGATTCCACCCCATCAAATTTTCTGCAGAACATCGTTCCCTGTCATCTCCATTCTCCTACTGATGTTTAATCTGTCTCAGGCTACTGGCTCTTAACTATTGGATCCTTACAAAACTCCTTAAAAAATCCTTTGAAAACAGTGCCTGGTAACAATCATCTTCTGTCACTTCTAAATTTAGTGCCTAAACTCCTTGAGAAGACCCTCTATAAGAGGTGTCTCAGCTTCCTATATTCTCACTTCTTTAACTCCTTGTATTTTAGCTTTCAACCCATGTCATTCATTCAGCAGAAAATGCTCTCTCCAAAATTACCAATTTTCTCTCAGATCTAAGGGCTATTTCCCATCCCCTATCCACTTTTATTGCCCTGAAATCTTTGACACTATTTTTAATTAAAAATTTTCACCAATTACATGTAAAACCAATTTTTAACATTCTTTTATTTTAATTTTGAATTCCAAATTCTCACCTGCCCTCCCTTCCTTTTCTCTTCCCTCCCTTAGGATAAAAGGAATCATTCATGTAAAACATATATCCATATTAGCAATGTTATGGAAGAAAACACAGAGAATAAAAAAAAAAAATCAAGGAAAATAAAGTTTATAAAAAGTATGTTTGCTATGCATTCAGACTCCGGTTCTTTCTCTGGAGATATATAGCCTTTTTTTTTTTTTTCAGAATAAGTCTTTCAGAATTGTTTTGGTTTATTGTATTGCTGACAATAGTTGAATCATTCATAGTTGATTGTTCTCACAATATTGCTGTTATTTTGTACAATGTTTGCCTCTTGGTTCTCTTCATTTCACTTTGCATTAATATAAATCTTCCCAGTTTTTTTCTGAAATCATCCGTCCTGTTTTTATATATATATATATATATATATATATATATATATATATATATATATATATATATATATATATATATATATATATATATATATATAGCACAGTATTCCATCATAATCATACATCCCTCCTTGTTTAGTCATTCTTAAACTGATAAGTATCCCTTGAATTTTCAGTTCACTGTGGATAGTTTTGATTACTTTCCCTGAAAACTGTTGATATCCTTTGTCCAATTGTCAATTGAGGAATGGGTCTATTTTTTACACATTTGACTCAATTCTCTATATATTTGAGAAATGGGACTTTATCAGAGAAATTGGCTATAATTTTCTTCATAGTTGTGGTCACTAATTGTATATTTCCCTATCCTATTTGCCCCCTCCCCACCATTTGTCCTACTCTCTCCTTTCACTCTGTTCATTCTCAAAACTATTTTGTTTCATTTTGTTTTCTTTTTTGGAGGGGGTAAAGCAAGGCAATGGGGTTAAGTGACTTGTCCAAAGTCATATGGCTAGTTGTGTCAAGTGTCTGAGGCCAAATTTGAACTCACGTCCTCCTGACTTCAGGACTGGTGCTCTATTAGCTGTAAAAAGTGTTTTGCTTGTGGCAACTACCTCCCCAATTTGCCTTACCTTCTATTAACCACCTTTCTCTGACCTCCTTCCCCTCCAACTTTCTTGTAGGATAAAATAGATATGTATACTCATCTGAGTGTATTTGTTAATTTCTCTTTGAGCCAATTCTGATGAGAGTAAAGTTCAAGCACTGCCCTCCCCCCATTGGCCCCATGTTCCCCTGCATTGTTCAAGTTCTTTTGTGCATCTTTTATGGGAGATAATTTGTCCCAATTTGCCTCTCTTTTTACCTTCTCCTAGTGTATTTCTCTTTCTCATTCCTAAAGTTTTTTTTAATATCATCCCATTATAGTCAACTCACACCTGTGCCCTCTATGTATATTCCTTCTAGAAGTACTTAGCAGTTTACAAGTATCATATTCTCATGTAGGAATGTAAACAGATTAACCATATTCAATTCCTTAAAATTTATTGTTCCTGTTTATCTTTTTATGCTTCTCTTGTGTTTTTAATTGAAAGTTAATTTTTCAGCATTTATTTATTTATTTTTAATTTTCAACATTCATTTTCATAAGATTTTGAGTTCCTATTTTTCTCCCCATTTCTCCTGTACCCCCCACCCAAGATGGCAAGCATATTGATTACTCCTTCCCCCAGTTTTTCCTGTCATAGATATCTCAATCCCTTCACTGCCACACTTTTCTCTTACTTTCTTTTAGGGTAAAATGGATTTCTATAACCCATTGCCTGTATATCTTATTTCCCTGTTGCATGTAACAACATTTTTTCTTAATATTTGTTTTAAAATTTTTGAGTTCCATATTCTCTCCCTTCTTCCTTCCTCACCCTCCTCCACTGGGTAGACCAGAAATTCAATATAGGTTATACATATATACTTATGCAAAAATTTCCATAGTGTTGTGAAAGACTAACTATATTCCCCTCCATTCTATCCCCCCCCCATTTATTCTATTTTCTCCTTTGACCTTTCACTTTTCACAAACAGTGTTTGCTTCTGACTACCCATTTCCCAAATTGGCTCTACCTTTTATCTTCCCCACATCTTATCCCCTTCCCCTCTACTTTCCTGTAAGGTAAGATACCCAAGTGAGTGCTTATGTTATTCCCTCCTTAAGCCAAATCCAATGACAGTAAAGTGGACTCATTACCTTTCACCTCCCTACTCTTCTCCTGTATCGTAATAGTTTTCTCTTGACTGTTTTATGTGAGATAATTTACTCTATTCTCTCTCTCTCTTTCTCCTTCTCCCAATATATTCCTCTCTCACCTCTTAATTTTATATTTTAGTATCATCCTTTCATACTCAACTCACCCTATATCCTCTGTCTATAAATACATGTACACACATATACTATATATACACACATATGCATAAACCCATGTAAACATACATCTATATGTCTGTCTGTCTATCTATTTATCAATCAATCAATCTATCTATCTATCTATCTATCTATCTATCTATCTATCTATCTATCTATCTATCTATCTATCTATCTATCTAAAACATCCTTGCACTGCTGAGAAGAGCTAAGTCTATCAAAGTTGGTCATCACACAATGTGGCTGAAACTGTGTACAATATTCTCCTGGTTCTGCTTACTTCACTAAGCATCAGTTCTTTCCATCGCATCTTTCCAGGTTTTTCTGAAGTCTGCCTACTCATCATTCCTTATACCACAATAGTATTCCATTGCATTCATATACTACATCTTGTTCAGTCATTCCGCAAATCATTGGCATCCAATCAATTTCCAATTTTTTGTCACCGCAAAAAAGCTGTTACAAATAGTTTTGTACATGTGGGCCCATTTCCCGTTTTTATGATCTCTTCAGGATATAGCCCTAGAAGTGTTATTGCTGCATCAAAGCGTAAGCACATTTTTATAGCCCTTTGGGAAAAGCTCCAAATTGCTCTGCAGAATGGCTGGATTAATTCACAACTCCACCAACAATGCATTAGTGTTCCAATTTTCCCACATCTCCAGCATTTATAATTTTTCCAATTTTGTCATGTTAACTAATCTCACAGGTATGATGTAGTCCCTGAAACTTGGTTTGATTTGTATTTCTCTAATCAATAGTGACTTAGAGCATTTTTTCATATGACTGTAAATGACTTTGATTGCTTCATCTGAAAACTACCTGTATATATCCTCTGAAATTTATCAATTTGGCAAATGACTTGTATCTTTTTAAATTTGATCTAGATCCCTATATATTTAGAAATGAGGCCTTTATGACAGACACTAACTGTAAACGTTCTTTCTTGGTTTCCTGCTTCCCTCCTAGTCTTGGTTGCAATTGGCTTTTTTTGTTCAAAAACTTTTCAATTTAATGTAATAAAAAATATCCATTTTGCATTTCATAATCTTCTCTGTCTCCTGTTCTTCCAGTGTCCACAAATCAGACAGGTAAACTAGTCCTTGCTCTCTTAGTTTGCTTATAATATGACCTTTATATCTTAATTATGTACCCATTTCAACTTTATTTTGGTATACAATGTAAAATGTGGGCTTTCTCCTCATTTATGCCATACTATTTTCCAGTTTTCCTAGCAGATTTTGTCAAATTGAGAGTTCTTATCCCAGAAGCTGAAGCCTTAAAGTGTATCAAACAGTAGATTACTATAGTCATTGACTAGTATGTGTGTGTACCTAACCTATTTCACTGATTCTTTTTTCTATTTCTTAGTCAGTACTAAGTAGTTTTGATGATTTCTGCTTTATAATGCAATTTAAAATCTTTTGTGGTTAGACCACCTTCCCTAGCATTTATTTTTCATCAATCCCCCTGATCTTCTTGACTTTTTGTTCATCCATATGAATTTTGTTACTATTTTTTCCAACCAAATAAAATATGTTTTTGGTAGTTTGATTGGTATGACACTGAATAAGTCAATTGATATAGGTAAAAATTTCCACTTTTATTTTATTTACTCAGCCTACCTACAAGCAACTGGTGTTTTTCCAATTATTTAGATGTCACTTCATTTGTGTTATAAGTGTTTTGTAATTGTGTTCATATAGTTCCTGTTTCCTTTTTTGAAGGTAGACTTCCAAATATTAAAAAAAATATCTGCAGTACTTTAAATGAAATTTTTCTTTCTATTTCATCCCTTTGGGTTTTGCAATATTATATAGAAATAGATATGATTTATATGTTTTTTATTTTATATCTTAAAACATTACAAAAGTTGTTTATTTTAAGTAGTTTTTTTTTACTTTTTTTCTCTAGGATTCTCTAAGTATATCATCATATCATCTGCAAAGAGTGATAGTTTTGCTCCTTCTTTGCCGATTCTAATTCCTTCAATTCTTTTTCTTTTATTGTTAAAGGTAATGTTTCTAGTACCATATTGGATAACAATGGTGATAATGAAGGATCTTTTTTCACCCCTGATCCTATTAGAAATAATGCTAGCTTATTCTTATTACATATAATGCTTGCTGACAGTTTTAGGGACATACTACTTATAATATTAAGGAAGAATCCATTTATTCCTATGCTTTCTACTGTTTTTAATAGGAATGGGTGTTGTATATTGTCAAAACTTATTTTTCTGAATCTTTTGAGATAATCATATGGTTTCTGTTAGTTTTGTTGTTGATATGGTTTATTATGCTGCTAGTTTTCCTAATATTGAACCAGCCCAGCATTTCTGGTATAAATCTTACCTGGTCATAGTTGAATTCTTATTTCTAAACCATGTTGCAATTTTCTTCAGTTTTATAGGTGAGTTCACCACAATGTCATTCACAGTTATGATTGTTGACTGTGTGTTTCCCTTCATTCTATTTTTTCTTTTGATGCTTGTCTTTTTTATACCGGTCCCTCAGCAAATATCTGTTTATCTTCCATCACAGCTTCCCTCAATTTCTCTATCCTTTTATCACCCTCACTTTTCTCTTAGCACCTTCCTCTTATCTTTTTCTGTTGGGTAAAATTTATTTCTTTAGTCAGCTGTTATATTCTTCCACTCTTACATCAGTTTAGATGACAGTGAGATTCAAATATTGCACTTTCATCATCCACTCTCCCCCTCATATTTTGAAAACTCTTTCATTTAAAAACTTTTCCATTCTCTTTTTGAGGTCATTCCAACATAATAGACTCACACTCATACTGTCCAAGTGGAATCCCTTTAACATCTCTAGGGATAAGATAGTTCAGACTCATTATGTATATCATATTCTTAAAGAGTAATTTGGAGAATTTAACCTTGTTTATTCCCTTATGAATTCTTGCATTTTGACTTTTTAATGTTATTTTTGAGTCCCAAGTGTGCAATTTTAAAAATTCATCTATTGTCTTTTTTTTATCAAGAAGACTTGAAAGTCTATTAGTTCATTATATTTTTTTTTCCTTTTTACAATTGTACTAAATTCTACTGGGTACATTATTTTTGGTTGTAATTCTAGTTCCTTTGAATTCCAGAATGCCATATTTCAAGCCCTTTATAGTGTTTTATAGTGGCAGATCCTAAATCTTGTACAATACCGAATCTTTTTAGATAGTGTCTAAATGGTTTCTTCTGACTGATTTTTAGTATTTCCTCCTGGAATTTATCTATAGTATTGCTGGAGGCTTCAATTTTTAGGTTTTTTTCAGAATATAATTGATAGATTCTTTCAATTTCTACTTTGTTCTTTAGTTCTAAAGTATCTAGGCAGTTTTCCTTTACAATTTCATCAAATATTACATATAGGCTCTTTATAATATCATTTTAGGCAGTCCAATAATTCTTAAATTATCTTTCCTTTATATATTTCCCAGTTAGTTTTCTTTCCTATAAGATGTTCCACCTTTCTTTTTTGGCTTCATTTTATTGTTTCTTAAAGTCATTAGCTTTTTCTTTCCCAATTCTAATTTTTAAGGAATTATTTTCTTCGATATTTGTTGTGCCTCTTTTACCAAGCTACTAATTCTATTTTAATAACTATTTAATATTGGTCTTAATTCTTTTATCATTTTTTTCCTGTACTTTCCTCCTATTTGATTTTAAAATTCTTTTTTTAACATCACTTTCTTTTTTACTTCCAGAAATTAAAAAAAAAAAAAGTTCAACCGGTATTTTTCTTTGAGACTTTACTTTTAGTTATTTTCAAGAGAATGTCTTCTTGATGAGGTACAGGCTCTGGGAACCCTTGAGATCTCCTTGAATCTTTGAGGTATAGGCTCAAGGGTGGGAAGTAGATGAACAATGGAGGACTAGGCTAGTAACTAGGCTAATAGTTAGAAGTTAGTAACTAGGCTAGAGGTCTGGGCCCAGCCACAATGTAAGGCTTATTGCCTCATGCAAATGCCTCATTAAATGAGAAAATTTAATCAAGAGTCCAGTCTGAGGGAGGTTCCCAGAACCTGTACCTCAAGGACTCAAGGAGAGGTCAACGGGGCTCCCAGATCCCATACCTCATTAATAAAGTTGAACTCTTCTTACCTTTGATTCTTTGTTTGTTTGTTTTGGGGGTAAGGAATGAATATCTGTTCTGCTTTTCTTGCTCTTTTGCCCGGCTGATTTCTCAGTTAGGTGTGGGAGCTTGTAAATTTTTAGTGCTTTCAAAGTATTGTGATCTGGAATTGCCCTTCTGGTCTGAACTCTGATCCTTATGTGGTCCCTGCTCCTTCATGTTGACAACTTCTTTCAGCCTTGGAATTCTGACCCTGAATTGCATAAAGTGCGATGGGTCTTCCAAATTATGTCCAATTCTCTGACCAGTGGCATCACAAAGATCCTCTGGAATGTTTTGACCAGGTATTCAGTCCCCTTAGCCTCACTCAGTGCTGGGCACTCCCTCATCTCTGTTTTCTCTGCTCGCCCAGCCTCCCAGTATCTCAAGATCTCTTTTATTTCTTCCTAAGTTATTCTGTGGTAGAAATATGATTCACTCTTACTTTTTGTTGGCTTTCCCACTCTGAATTTATTTTGACATGCTTTTAAAAGTTAGTTAGAGGTTTATTTTGGGAAAGTTAAGCAAAAACGATCAATTAACTGTGCCATCTTTTCTCTGCCACACCCATGTTTGCTTATAAAGGCCTCTATAATCATTCCCTTTATTATCTCTTCTTAAACCTTTTGTCCTACCCTCTCCTATGTGCTCTCCACTCTGGTGATACCATTCTCCTTTCTGTCTCCCACACTAGACATGCCATTTTCTGACTGTGGGCATTTTCATTGCTTCTCCCCATGGCTGGAACTATCTCCTTCTTTATATCATTCCAGCTTTCCTGGCTTCCTTTAAGGAAGTTTGTCTACAGATGACTTTGTCTCACTTTCTTTAAGAAGAATTTCCGAGTACAATTTAATCTTAGTGCCTACTCTTTGAGACTGATGAGATTAATTGAAGCTTTTCTGGGGATGATAACATTAGCTGAAGCATTTCTGATTAAACTGGTCACCTCTGCCCTGGGTTGGACAATGAAATAATGATGTGCCTAGTTATGGGCAAAATGCTAAACTGTTGCCCCTTACCTGCATATCCCTGATTATCCCATCTCCTTGCCCACAAGGAACATTTTCTCTATGAGAATCCCTACCTTCAGTCTGGCTGACTGTATTAAAGGATTGCTGCCTCCATTAAGGAGAAAAAATTACTGGTTATTTTATCTCAAATAAAAACTTGAATTCCTTCAATATGGCACCCAAACACATGCCCTTGTACCTCAAAAGACTACTCTCACTTTATCCTGTATATCACTTTTTTTGTACATAGTTTTTGCATATATTCTCCATCATTAGATTGTGAGCTGCCTGTGATTAGTTTTTTTTGTTTCCCCAACACAATACTATGATAAGTACATAACTAGACTCATAACAAAATAAAAGTTAATAGTATGACTAACAGATATAATTAAAAGAAATATAAAATAATTTGAAGTAGAAGATTTTCAACTGTTATAGTATCACGAAAGGCTTCTTCAGTGAGAAAATAAGAGTTTATCCTTGAATAGAGTTAGGAAAAACAAGAAGAGAGAATATTTTAGACATGAGAAAAAGTCTGCTCACAGACATACAGGCATGGAGGTCACATTGCTTGAAATCTGTTCCTACTAAAAGGATTAACTCTGAATGATGAGACAATTTAAAAGCCTGCATAGTATTGTTTCTACTTTTGGCAAGATGTATACAAATTCATACTTTTACTTTTTCTCAGCATTGAGCATAGGTTCATTGGAAACATATTTTCTCATTTTCTGACATCTCTGAAGAAAAAAAGTAGACAAAATTAGAAGTTTTTTTTTTTTAATTAGGAGTAAAAGGATTAGAAATTGAGTGTTTTTCAAATATTTGTAGTAGTTTCATATACTGAAAACAGATTTGACACATCAGAATAGGAAAAGTCATCTGTAGACAAACACATTAGCTAAAATACAATTATAAGACCAGTAAATCTTGCTTCTCAGTACAAATCAATCATCTGTATAGTAAAGAAAACATTTCCTTTGATAGAAGTATTCTTTGGAATTAATTGTCCTAGGAAATGTATTAAGTATTTCGTAGTATTTTAAAATTTGAAGGACTTGTAAAGATTAACTGGTCAAAACTCTGTCTTCTGATACCATCTCTCTTGCTGATCTGGCCAGAAATGGAGATGGTGCCAGATGGAGTAGCTCATAATTTGAGTGTAGCACATTCAACTGATGAGGTAGAAAATATAGAATTTCAGACTAACATTTTTCTCTTGTTATCTAGGTCATACTGAATCGTTATCATGCTTGTTTTCACTTTAATAATATTAGAAAGGAAGCTCCTAAAATCAAACTGAAACAAACAAAAACACCAATTGGATGTGGGCCAAATACTTGGCACAAGCAAGGTAGCAATGTATCTATTTCAATGTATAGATTACTCAGAGACTGTGTACTTTAATGATTATTCCTCTAGTAATAATTCAACTGAGAGCAGCAGAAGTATTGAGGGAGACAAGAATGCTGCCTAAGGTCACCTTTTGCAAGTAAATTAATTGAAAATGGAGTTGCTGCTATCACAATAGCAGCCTACACCTGGCTCATTGTTATGCTTTCTTTCTGCATGTAGAAGTAACTTTACACTTAAAAGAAAGTGTTGTGTATAATTTGGAAAACAGGTGGTGCTGCCCTTAATTCACCTTCCAGCTGGTTGTATTAGAAGTAATCTGATGTTCCTGTGCTGACTTTTCTCAGAGAAACAGAGACAGAAAACCCACTGTTCAGCAGTGGGGGCTTCCATAAAACTTTTTCAAGTACTCCTCCCCTCAAGCCTCAATTCATGAATAAGTATTGATCTGATTCATTTTTCATCTAGACAAAAGTTATAGAAAAAGAAAAAGGAAATGGAGTATCATTCTGAAATACTAAAAATGCAGAAATCATAGTTTGTCTCTAACTTTCAAGGGAATTCTACAGAGATTTACAACACTGTTTATTTTATCAAAATGGTGATCCAAATTATATGGCTGCAAATATTTTATTATGCTATGAAAATGAATAAGAAATGTATTAAGAGGTATTTCATGGAGTCCTTAATCAAATCACTTCTCACCTATGTGACTATTTCAACACTTAATACTGTTGCTGTCTTAGGAAAAATTTCCTAGTTCACCTAGCCTGAAATTAAAGGAAGTCTTAAAAGCAGGGCTTTGGGGTTTTATGGGTAGGAAACAGGCAAGTCTCTCCCAAAAGAGAACTAAAGGGAGAGGGGGGGGAAAAACAGTCTCCACTGAGAGTTTTACAAACTTTCAATTCAGTCCAACTCTGATTTGGGCTCATCCAAGACATTTGTCCCATCTCTAAAGGTTAGTACTATACTGTTCTCTAGCCACTGAAGCTCTCTCAGGTCTTTCCTAGAAACTCCTTAGCCATTCAACCCACACTACAATAGTAACAACAATGACACAAGAAGTGAAGAAAAAGATGAAGAGTAGCAAGAGGTTAAACTTGATTCTTTGAACCACCAAATGTATAAAAAGAATTACCCAGAAAGAGAGATAGGGAATCTCTTCAGGGTTAAAAGTTAAGGAAATGCACAGGGGCACCCAGGTGGCTCAGCAAGTAAGAGCACCGGCTCCAGTGTTGGGATGACCAGGGATCGAATCTGGGCTCTGATACTTAGCACCACACCCAGAAATAACCGGCTGTGTAACCTTAAGCAAGTTACTTAACCCTGATTTCTTAAAAAAAAAAGTTAAGAAAATGCAAGAATTGAGGTATGTTTATGTCTGCATAGATTTTACATTCTTCCGCTTTACCCAGTTGTCTCCATAACTTATTTCCTCTGGTTAGACTCCAGGGAGAATGAAGAGACATTATTAGACATATCTAAATTTAAATATATTCTTTGTTAATAATTTACCTTTATGACAATGACATATACCTTAACTCTTCTAAGCAATGGTTTTTGTCATAACACAAATAATGAGATTGAACTAGATAGCTTATAAGGTCTTTTCTAGCTCCAAACAAACAATCCAAGAATCTTGTCTCTTTTACATTAACTGTGCAAAACTCTTTTATAAGTCATTATGATGTATAATATAATATATAATAACAATAGATTACTGAAGTAAAATTTAGCCAGTACCCTACTTCTCTGAGACTGAGCCATTAATTGAATATCTTCTTTCCCTTTCAACCAGCCCATAAACCCAATTCTTGATGATTTTCTCCTAAGAAAAAATCTCTTCAAGATCACATAACAGTAAAATCAGGAAAAAACAAACAAACAAAGGTCAGATACCCATAATACATAAAAATGCAAGAGTACTTCAACTTAGTTATAGGCTTTTTCAGAAATAAAAATGGTAACAGTTGCTACAGCTTTGGGTCATGGAATTTATTTCTTCTATAATTTCAGTAATAAATTAGCAATAACATGTCAAAATATCTTTTTTCAAAGCTTATGAGTACTTTTCCAAAAGATAACATAAACACTGCATAAATACTATGGCATTAAGATAATCAGGAAAGGGGTGGCCAGGTGGCACAGTGAGTAAGATCACCAGCCCATACTCAGGATGAGCTGGGTTCAAATCCATGCTCAGATGTATACTGAACCCAGAATATAACTGGCCGTGTAATCTTGAGCAAGTTACTTAACCCCAATTGCTTAAAAAAAAAAAGATAATGAGGAAAGATGACTCTGCTTTATAAACAAAGTGAAGGAGCAGCTAGCCTATGAATTCCTTAAGAAAGCTAAATTTTAGGGGTGACTACCTGGTACAGTGAATAGAGTACTGGCCCTGGAATCAGGAGGACATGAGTTCAAATCTGGCCTCAGACACTTAACACTTACTAGCCATGTGACCTTGGACAAGCCACTTAACCCCAATTGCCCTGCTTTCTCCCCTTCAAAAAGAAAAAAAAGACTAAATTTTATACAAACTAAACATCCTTCACTCCTTCCATACAGTGATATGTATTTCATCTTATCAATTGTCATGAACATCTAAAAGCTGAGTTTCAATTCTTTCTCATCTTCCTAAGTTAAATCTCTTGGGACATACCCCAGGTGCCCATTTTCTTAAACTCTGCCCACTTTATATACTTTCTTCTGTTCTACCTGAATAAGGGCAAAAATAAAGAGGGTATTGGGAATTGCAAAGACATTAAGTATGAGAAGTATTCTGACTCTTTGTCTTTATCTCTGTCTCTCTGTCCCTCTGTCTCTGTCTCTGTCCCTGTCCCTGTCTTGTCTCTGTCTCTGTCTCTGTCTCTCTCTGTCTCTGTCTCTGTCTCTCTCTCTCTCTCTCTCTCTCTCTCTCTCTCTCTCACACACACACACACACACACACACACACACACACACACACACACACACACACACACACCAACTCACAGGTCCAGGAAGCACAAAAGAGAAATGGGAATTGGAATACCAAGATGAAGTCATAAAGGGTCACTGAAGTTAACTATGTGAATAAGCAACACGAGCAGCAAATGTAGAGTACATGGACATTTGTTCAAACTGTATTTCAGTATCTCTGAATATAAGAAAAGAATCTCACATTTGTGCCACAAGAAAGTAAACAGGATAGAGAATGAACCATGGTATTGGTCTATTACAGACCCTGGAAATGTTAGATTCAATTCACAGGCAAGTAAGCAGAGAAGGACCTGAGGAATAGGAGTTGGATCATAAATCAATTCCACTAAACCCTATAAGCAAAAGTTTGGATTCAATGCAATGGTGATTAACTAAGGCAGGGATTGTGGGCCTGGAGTCAGTTTATAAATCTAAATCTGAAGATATTTTCAATTAATAGACAGAGACTGAGGCTTTCAATTTTCTACTGAAGTTCTCCCTAAGCCTGTTGTGTTGTTGTTCAGACCCAGAATGAAAAGCAAAATTTGCAAAGCTCAGATGAAAAGAGCAGGGCTCTAGACTATTTGCTAGATCAGATTACTTGCATGTGCTGATGTTTGTGGGTCCCTGACCTGTGTTATCTTAAATACTTGAAAAAAATAATACAATATTCAATATCTAGGAAAGAAAGTAGTAGGAATCCAGGTAATTAAAATCATGATGATACTAGGCCCTAATATCACTTCTAATATAGTATAGTGCTAAACCAGCCAACCAACCAATCAATCAGTAAACATTTATTAAGCACCTACTATGTGACAGGCACATTGCTAAGTACTGTAACCAAATAATAAAGTTCAAATTTGAGAAGTACTGTTGGAAGACTGAAGGTTTTAAGTTTTATTGTTGTTTCTTTGTTTTGTTTGATTTTAAGAAGGATTAATGGTAACATGAAGCCAAGGAATCCCAAGATCCAAAAGATAAAGATAATACCAAAATACCTACAGCAAAGTCCGAAAGAAAATCACAGCTTAACTATGAGGTCAACTAAAATTTCTTAAAGAAAAGAAGCAAGATATTATTTAAAGGGTATAAATTACACGTCCAATAAAACAATCACTTTAGAGGAAATAATTGGAAAAGAAATAGGAGTTATGCAAAAGACTAGTGAGGAAAATTAAAAACTTCACATAAGAACAAAATATTATCCAAATAACAAATAACTTGAAAATTACAGGCTTGGCATCAATCAGATGACATGGGGTAGGAGAGGAAAAAGAGTAAGGGTCAGGGAAAGTTAGTCAGAAAACTGCTGCCCTAAATAACCATAAAAATGGTTTTTAACCTAAAAACACTGGAAAAAAACCTGTAAATTATCTCATAAAAAAACTGATCTGGAAAATGGGACAAGAGAAGACCATTTATGAGTCATTGGAATAAAAGCCATGACAAAAAAAAGTAATAATTCTAGGTACCATATAAAAATCATGAAGGAAAACAGCCTGAATACTATAGAATCAGAGGGCAAGGTAAAAATACCACCCAACGATAATCTCATACAAAAGATCTCAAAATGAAAATTTTTATGATCAGCATAGACAAAATCTGGAACTTCTCATGCTTCTTTCTTAAAGTAAGCACTAAGAATCCATCTAAATATGTAAGTTAAAAAAATGCTGTAAGCAGCCAAAAGAGTTCAAGTACCATGTTGCCATATTCAAAATAATTCAAAACCTGGCAGTTAGCATTAAAAAGTACAATAACTTGGAATTTTTACTATAAAAAATCAAAATATAAATATCTCCAAATAGGAATAAAATAACAAGCAAAAAAGTATTTAAAGTGTGGGGGGGGGACTCAATTCTTTTCACAAAATGAAGTACTCCCAATCATTCCTGATGAAAATATCAGAGATTATTAGAAACTTTGAAAGACAGAAACAAAAATCAAGGGAATAATTAAAAAAGATAAATATGAATAAGCAATAACAAGGGAAGATATGAGAATGAAGTGTTCAAATTATAATTCAAGGAATAGCATATGTCCATTTTAGTATGTAAATATCATCAAGGATCATACGTAGAGTTAAATGAAACCAAAGTCTGGAGAGTAGTTATCTTATATTTTGATTATCTTAATAGAAGAAATAATGACAGGAAAATGTTACTAATACACTTGATCATTAAATGGTAAAAAAAAGGTGGGGTAACATTCTGTCACAACTGCAGTACACAGTACAGATAACAATAAATGGATATGTAAAGCAGGTTCCTCTGAAAACTTAATTTCATCTGTACTTTTTAAAGAAGGGCAGAACGCACACACAAGTAGTATAGAAATATGTTCATAACAATAGTAAAACTATAGGGAAAATAGAGAGGTTAAGGAGAAATACAAGTAGAATCAAGGAGGGATTTGTCATAAGTAAAACACATTCAAATATCAGAATGTTTGATCAATAAAAGGTATCGTTTGTTTGCTTATTTCTTTTGTTTTTTAACTATGATTGAGATCTGAGGGAGAGGAACAGAAGATGGGTAGCAGAGTAGAAGATCATGGATTAGGGCATAGAACATCAATACAGAAGAGATGTTTCTTCCCCAGCTATTTTTTTCTTTTTAAAGTAGGGGGAGTGTAGGAAACAGAGGAAGAAAAAAGATAAATTAGTAGGCTGGAGTGAAATATATAATTATGATTGCATGTGGAATAGATTAATTCATCTCTATACAGAAGAGCAGAATAGCTCCTGGCAGAAAGTAGAATGGATTAGAAAGTAAAATCTAAAATATTTTGTTTTCAAGAAATACATTTAAATTACAAAGATTCACACAGCATCTAGGTGAGGAGCTGGAGTAAAATTTATTTTGCCTCAGATAAACTCAAAAAAATTAAGTGTAGGAATCACATTTTCTCACAAAACAATTATTAAAAGAGATATCTGAGGAATCTATATTATCTCAAAAAGTAATAAAGATAAATTAATATAAGTGCTTAACACATATTTAGCAGATGACGTAAAATCTAAATACTTAAAGCTAAATGAGTGACTATATGTATAAAAAATATAATGTATATTATATTTGTATAAAATATATACCAGATGCCAAAAAATGTATAAAAAACTATATGTATAAAAAAAAGCTAAATGAGTGACAGTGTGTAATGGGAATGCAAATTTGGAAGATCTTCCCTGCCCCTAGGCTAAAGTGCACCTGAAGCCTGGGGTGGGAGGCTTGTTTTTCAGTAGATACTTTTTGATTGGCCAGTGGGTTAATAAGGTTGTTACATTCTCTGAGCCAGGAGAAGGCTATATAAGCCCTGATGTGAGGCTTTGTTTTGGGGCTCACTTTGAGAAGTGTTCTGTGATTTGATGAAACTCTGGGCTAGCCGTTGTCCAGAGCCCCCCGGCTTTGAAACCCAGATGTTGTTTGGTATGGATGTTATGATTGCACAGTTTGGAAAGCTGTGTACTTGATCTGTTTCTGTCTTGATAATTCTGTCTGTATATTCTGAAGTTCAGGGTGCTGACCTTTTTCCCCTGAACAAGGTAAACGATATATGTCTGACTGATTAAAGTAAGCTTGTTAACCCATTTTGACTTGCTTTCCTTTAACAAAGCAGATCCAAGAACCTGTGCTGGCAGCAAACCCTGGGGATGCTTGGGGTGCTTGCTGCTACACAGTGAGAAATAGATTTTTGAAACTTTAATAATTTGGGACCTCAATATACCATTTTCAGAGCAAAAAAATCTATCAAAAATAATTCAAAAGAAGTTAAGGACCTAAACAAAAATTACAAAAGTTGTACATGGTAGATATGTTTATAACAGAATGAGATTAGAAAGGATTATGCATATTTCTCTTCACTGCACATGGACCATTTATGGAAAAAAAAACCTCAACTATGTTTTATAATAATTTTATCTCAAATAAATGGAGAAAAGCACAAATATTAGATAGATCCTTTATGTAGCACAATGCTACAAATTGTATTTGCCAAAATCCTACTGAAGAAAGAAATAAAAATTGACAAAAGAATAAATTATTTAATCCTAAAGAAGCCAAGGTTCAAAGAAGAAATCAAAGATAATTTCATCAAAATGATAGCAGTGAAACACTACACTTGAATTAAACAGAACAAGAATTGAGAAATATAAGTAAACCAATGTCACAAAATGGAATTAAATGGGCAATGCATTAATAAATAAATGTCCAGAGGAAAAAGGAAAAGGAATAGATTCCTATTTAACCAAATACTATCAAATATTCATAGAATAAATGATTAAAATAATACATAAATGCTAAAAAAAATTGAAAATGTGTGGTGTAAACAAATTCTTTCTATGATACAAACATTGCCTAAATACCTAAATCAGAGATATCTGTAACAAAGAAACAAAATTATGGATCAAAATTCCTAATTATTGTTGATGAAAAAAATTTAAGTAAAATATTAGGAAAATCCATAGAATCATTAAAAAAAGACCTTGAGGGCAGGGTTGGATCAATAGGAGGAAAACTATTAACATGATACAACACATAATGCCAAAGTGTTTTTCTTTTAATCTTATGTTTCTAATGATATACACAGAAAAGATATTTTATAAGATATAGAATCATTTCAGCTTAAAAACAAAAGCTAATAGTTGTACCTTTCCTTAATATAAGCATAATCCACATATAGCCAGAGTTATAATTATTATATTCAGAATCAACAATTTTTTTCTAATAAGATTTAGGTAATGAAAGTTATTAAATACTACACATTGTAATAAAATATAAAGAAAGTATTGAAAGAAAAATCAAAGGCAAAAAAGAAACAAAATGATCATGTTTTGCTGATGATATTATGATTTACTTAGAGAACCATTTTTATGAAAAAAAAGAAAAATTAATAATTTAATAATTTAGGTGAAGTTACAGTACATAAAATAAATTCACATAAATCTTCAGCATTTCTATATATTACCATGAAGAAGCAAAATGAAGTGAAAGAAAGTAATTTATAATGCATACAATATGCATAAAATACTTTTGAGTCTCCTTACCAAGAAACTAATAACACTGTGAAATCAATTACAAAATGCTTTTTATGAAAACAAATAGATTTAAATAATTAAAGAAAAAATAATTTCTAATGGGCACAACATTGTTATATAATAAAACTGCTAATCTAATGTAAATTTATTTATGTAATGAAACATACCACTCTACTAAGTGATTGCATTAAAGGACTAGAAAATATAATTTTAAAATTCATATAGAGGGGCGTCCAGGTAGCACAGCGAGTAAGAGCACCGGCTCCAGTGTTGAGATGATCTGGAGATCGAATGCTGGGCTCAAACACTTAGCACCCACCCAGAAATACCGGGCCATGTAACCTTGAGCAAGTTACTTAACCCAAATTGCTTAGGGGTGGCCAGGTGGCTCAGCAAGTAAGAACACCAGCTCCAGTGTCGGGATGACCTGGATCAAATCCGGGCTCAGATACTCAGCACCGCACCCAGAAATAACTGGCCCTGTAACCTTGAGCAAGTTACTTAACCCCGATTGCTTTTAATAAAAAAAATTCATATAGAGTAACAAAAGTACAAGAATCTTCAAGAAACTATGAATAAAAGTGAGAAGAAAAAGAGTCATGCAGTAGAATGTCCCAAACTTTACTGAAAAGTAGTAATCATCAAAACAATTTGGCAATAGTTTAAATATAGCAGAATAGATGAAGTACACAGCTGAAATAAGTAAACCAGTCTAGGAGCACTTCCCTCCCTTTTTTTGATAAGCACTAAGACCTTATCTAAAGAGCTAAGGGACTTTAATAGATTAAATAATTTTGATAAAGCCACAGTTATGACCAGTCACAATTCCAGAGGATCAATGACATAACATTATATCTACCTCCTGATTGAGAGGTGATACATTCAGAAGAGAAATTGAGAAATATACTTTAGCAGCACAACAATACACTTTTTCATTTCATATTCAGTGCACAAAATTAAAACTAAAAAAGTACATATATGTAGTTAAAAATGTGTATTCTTGGCTTTTGTTTACCCAGCCATGTGTCAACAAATAATACAATTTAATTTATAGAAGAGAGGATTCTGGAAAGAAGACAAAGTAGGTCAGAAAATTTTAAGCTCTCAAGATCTTTCCCCCACAAAAGAGTTAAAATATAACCTTAGGCCAAATAAAGTGTGCTTGGAGATAAATTTGAACAGGGGCATAACTGGGTCCTCCAAATTATTTAAGAAAATTAAAAGAAAAATCCCAGGATAAGGTTTGATCCCTGTAAAGAGTAAACACCTCCAGGTTAGGTTGTGATTTAACAGCTAGCCTCTTACACAATAAGCAGGAAGCCCTGGGGTTAGTTGGTTAGAGAGGTTACCTCAGGTCCAGCCACCAGAACTTTTACCCTGGGAAAGTGAGGGGAGCTAGGCATCTGGGCCTGCAAAGATCAAAGATCATGGGAACTTTGGCTGACCAGGAACTCCAGACACAACTGTGCTATGAAGAGTGGTGGCAGGGGCGAGAAGGAACTAGCACATGCCTAGTGAGGGTAGAAGCAGTGGGGCATAAAGCCCTGACTGTGGCCACTTACAGGAGGCTGGAAGTTTGGCTTTTGTTTCAGGCTAGAGGGAAGAACTGAAGATCTGGGGGAAAAGGGCACCATTTCCTATATCCCTGGGCTAGAGTTGACTACAAATAATTAGGATATAACCTCAAAAATGTACAGGCAAAGAAGAAACAATCCAATTATAGAAACCTATTACAGGAATAGATAACCATGGTTAATCTTCAAAGGAGGAAATTTAAGGAAATAAATACCCAAAGAATTATGTCAAGTGGTCACCTGCCCAAAAAGAATTCATAGAAGACCTTTAAAAAGACTTTAAAAATCAATTACAGAGATGGAGTAAAATTTAAAAAATAAAATAAGAACAATACAAGAAAAACAAGAAGATTATGAAAGGAGTGTCAACCAACTAGAAAAGGAGATCCAGAATCTTAAAGAAGACACCCTCTTAAAATTAGAATTGGACAAAGTGAAGGCAGTGAAATTATAAGAGACCAGGAAATGATCCAAAATATGAATAATAAAAAAAGGGACAGAAAGTCAAACATCTTATAAGAAAAACAACAGATCTGGAAAACAGATCAAGCAAAGAAAATATACAAATAATTAGATTAACTTAAAGTTGTGTTTAAAAAAGAATCTTAATATAATAATACAGGAAATAATTTAAAAAATTGTCCAGAATCATTGGAACAAGGAGGGAAAGTAGACATAGAAAAAAAACATTCTTCACCACTTAAAAGATCCTATGAGAATAACTCATAGAAACACCATAGTCAAATTCCAAAATCCCCACCTCAGGAGAAAATATTAAAAGCATCAAGATTAAAACAATTTAAATATGAGGGTGCCACAAGTAGAATTACCTAAGACCTAGCAGAAGAAACATTAAAGGACCACAGGTTTTGGAGCACAACATATCTAAGAGCAAAAGAACTAGGACTCTGGCCAAAACTATCATAGCCTGAAAAGTTAACTATTGTCTGGAACAAAAGAAAAAATATTTGAACATTTGATAAGCTCTCAGACTTTCAAGACTTTGTTAATAAAAACCTGAACTTAACAGATGATTCAATATATAAGAACTAATCAATATAAATATAAGGTACATAACAAAGGCTGTTTATAAGGAATTAACAAAGACAGATCATTTATTTTTTACATGTAAAATGCAAAATTTATGTCTAAGATTCTTATAAATAATTGGGTAGTTCAAAAAAAAGATTGGAAAAAACATGGGCATGATATGAATTTATATACAGACACACACACATGTAAAGCTATGGAGAAACATATCTAAACTTTATTGTAGCCTTCTGGGGGGTAGGGATATGTATCTATCTAAAGCTGTAGAAAAACATATCTAAATTTTATTGTGTCCTTCTGTGGGGGTTTGAAGGGAAGGGAAAAAAAGAACAAAGTAAAAAAGTGTGCAGCATAGAACAAAAGAAAACTCACAAGGAGGCAAAGAAAAGATGCACAATTTTCAACACAAGAAGTATTATTTATGATATAGACTTTCATTTTTTAAAATGATTTATTAACTTCTGATTTACATCATTCATTTCTGCCAGATTTTGAGTTACAAATTTTCTCCCCGTTTTCCCCCTACCCACCACCCCAAAATAGCAGTCCCAAGGATATCCCGTCCTCCAATCTCCTCACTCCCATATTTTCTCCCATACCCCTTTCGACTTTTCCAGTGGATCTCAATGCCTCAGTGCCTGTATATATTATTTCCCAATTACATATAAGATGGTATTAATAATAGTGTATATATATATATATATATTAAAATAGTATACACACACAAATATATATATATATATATATATTTGAATATTTGATTTAAAAATTTTCAATTCCAGATTCATTCCCTTCCTTCCTTGTCACCCACACTTACTGGGAAGATAAGCAGTTGAGTATAGGTTGTACATGTGTGGCTAATGCAAAACAATAACATAGTAGATATATTGTAAAAGACTGACTATATTTCCCTTCCTCCTATACCACCATCCACTTGTTCTATTCTCTACTTTGATACTGCCCTTTTCAAAAGTGGGTGCTTCCAACTTCCCTCCCTCCCCCTCCCCGCCTGCCCTCCCTTCAATCATCCCCCCCTCATCCCCTTCTCCCCCTATTCTCCTGGAGGGTGAGATACCCTATTTAGTGTGTATTTCACTCCCTCCTCAAGCCAGATTCAATGGGAATAAGGTTGATCCATTCCCTTTTCCCTTGCTATTCTTCCCCTCCATTGTAACCATTTTTCATTGTCTCTTCTGTGTGAGATAGTTTGCCCTAATCTGTCTCTCCCCATCTCCTCTCATTATTTTCCACACACCTCTTAATTTCAGCTTTTAAGTATCAACCCTTCCTGTTAAATTGGTCCTGTGCCCTCTATCTATGTATACCTGTAAACATATATACACACATTCACATATGTATTCATCTGCCTATATACTCTCATATATAGACATATACATACATACATATATATATATATACATATAAAGAGAGAGACATATATATTTCTAATCCCTTCAACTACTGAGAAAAGTTTCATAAGTTACAACTATTGCTTTTCCATGTAGGAATGTTAATAGTTCAACTTTGTTAAGTTCCTTATGATTTCTTTTCCCTGTTTACCTTCTCATGCTTCTCTTTCTTCTTGTATCTGAATGTCAAATTTTATATTCATTTCTGTTTTTTTTTTTCAGCAAAAATGCTTGAAATTCCTCTATTCCACTGAATTACCATATTTTCCCCTGAAAGGTGATATTCAGTTTTGCAGGGTAGGTGACTCTTGCTTTTAATCCCAGCTCCTTTGCCCTGCAGAATATCATATTCCAAGCCCTTTGATCCCTCAGTGTAGAAGCTGCGAGATCCTGGGTTATCCTCATTGGGTTTAAAGAATATTCAAATTGTTTCTTCCTGGCAGCTTGTGATATTCTCTCCTTATTCTGGGAATTCCAGAACCTGGCTATAAACTTCCTAGTAGTTTTCTTCTTGGGATCTTTTTCAGGAGGTGATCGGTTCATTCTTTCAGACTCTATTTTGCCCTCTGGTTCTAAAACATCAGGGCAGTCTTCTTTGAAAACTTCCTGGAGGATGATTTCTAGGTTCTTATTTGGTCATGGCTTTCAGGTAGTCCAACAATTTTTAAATTATCTCTCCTGGATCTATTTTCCAGGTCAGTGGTTTTTCCCATGAGATATTTAAAATTGCCTTCTATTCTTTTATTTGTTTGGATCTGTTTAAGAGCATCTTGATTGTTCGTAAAGTCATTAGGTTCCATTTGCTCCAATCTAATTCTGAAGCAATGATTCTCCTCATTGAGCTTCTGATATTCTTATTCCCTCTGGCAAATTTGGCTTTTTAAGGCATTTTTCTCCTTATTGCCTTTTTGAGCCTCCTTTGCCATTTGAGTCAGTCTGTTTTTTAAGGTATTATCTTCCTCAGTCAGGCTGATGACTCTCATTTCATAATTTTCTTGCATTGTTCCTATTTCTCTTTGAAATTTTTCCTCCACTTCTCTTATCTGCTTCTTAAGGTCCTCTATGGCCTGTAACCAACTTATATTTTCCTTTGAAGCTTTTGGTGCAGGAGTTCTGACTTGACTGTTTTCTTCCTGTTCCATGCTTTGCTCCTTTTTGTCCCCAAATTAGGAGTGTAATGTTAGAATCTTCTGTCTGTGTTGTTTCTTTTGCCTGCTCATTTTGCCACTCATTTACTTGACTTTTGGGCTCTTTGCCACAATAGGACTCTGCCTCCAGACAGGGGAGCTTTGTTCCAAACGCTGGGGTTTTTTCAGCTGCCAGAGGTATTAGATGGGTGCACTCTCTGAGTTCTCCACACACTCTGGCAAGTTGGACACACACCCCAGGACCTCCACCCTAGACTGCAATCCAGATCCAAGCAGGTTAAAGCAAGAATGATTACCTCTCAGACTGGTGCTTGGTCCCCCTATACTCTGCAGGCCAGGAACTGAAGCTGCTACATGGCATTGGCTGGCTGTGCCTGTGTCTCAGGGGCTTCTCGCCCCATTGGTAAAAGCCATGCACTCACACTTACTGTACCAAAGTCCAGACTGCACTGGTCTCTCACTTTGTTCGTCGCATCTATCGGTTGATAAATCTGGAAACTGCCACTGCTGCTGATCTGGAGTCTGCTGGCCTGCCAGGCTGTCCTCAGTGGGAGGTTAGCTTCTCTGTGACATTTTGTGGGTTCTGCAGCTCCAAAGTTTGTTTAGAGTCCCCTTTTTACATGGATTGGGGAAGGTGGAAGCCGGAGCCATGTAAAGGTCATGCTTCTACTCCACCCTCTTGGCTCCGCCCCCAGTAGAAGTGATCTATAGACTTTCTTGAAATGAAAATTTGTCAAAGGGAAGAGCCAAGATGGCAGAGTAAAAGCTGGAACTTGCTTGGCTTCTGTCTCAAACCACCTCTAATTACTGTAAAATAGAAATGATTCAACAAATTTTAGAGTTGTAGAACCCAAAAAGTAACAGAGATAAACAAATCTCCCACTGAAGGCAGCCTGACAGGTCAACAGGAATGGTCTTTTGCAGTAGGCTGGGAGTGGAGTACTATTCTGCCTAAGCCACCCCCAACCAGATCCAGGGTGTCCCTGATCAGCAATCCAGACTGCCCAGAGGAGACTTTAGGAGAGTGAATCACCAGAATCTGTGGCAATTTCCAGACTTCTTAACCCATAAACACCAAAGAGAAATTAAAAGGTCAGTGGAGAAAACTGTTGGAACTGGGTGACAGAAAAGCATGATCCAGCCACTTCCCCCTTGCTGAGATGCATGCTACAGCATGGAGGTTGCAGCAGCTGCCAAGGGGTTGACTCCAGAGCTCCTGGCCTACAGTTCACAGAGGAACCAAGTGACCATTCAGAGGGTAATCACTATTGCTTTGACCTGCTTGGATCTGGATTGCTGTCTTGGGTGGTAGTCCAGGGGTATGTTGTAGTGTATCAGAACTTGTAGTGGCTATAGAGAGGCCACCCTCCTTACAGCTCTGACAACAGCTCTGACAGCAGCTGTGCAAACCCCAGCAATTTGGGACACAGCTCTCTCCACTCTGGAAGCCGAATTCTACCATGGCAAAGGGCTCAAAATTCTAGCAATTATTGGGCAAGAGGAGCAAACAGAGGAAGTGCAATCAAATCATAGAATACTTTTATGGAAACAAAGAAGATCAAAATGTAGAACCAGAAGAAGAAAACAAAGTCAAATGTCCTGCATCAAAAGCTTCCAAGAAAAATATGAACTGATCACAGGACATAGAAGAGCTCGAGAAGGATTTTTGAAAATCAAATTAGATTAGTGGAGGAAAAATTAGGAAGAGAAATAAAAATGATGCAAGAAAATCATGAAAAGTGAGTCAACAAGCTGACTGAAGAAAATAATACTTTAAAACAGAGACTAACTCAAATGGCAAAAGAAGCCCCAAAAGGCAATGAAGAGAAAAATGCCTTAAAGAGCTGAATTGGTCAGATGGAAAAATAATTTCAAAAATTTATTGAAGAGAATAATCTCTTCAAAATTAGATTGCAGCAAATGTAAGCTAATGACTTTATGAGAAATCAAGTTGCTACAAAATAGATCAAACAAATGAAAAAAAATATAAGGCAACGTGAAATATTTCATTGGAAAAGCCACTGATTTGGAAAATAGATCCAGGAGAGGTAATTTAAAAATTATTGGACTACCTGAAAGCCATGATCCAAAAAATAGCCTATAAATCATTCTTCAAGAAAATGCCAAGGAATATTGTGATGATACTCTAGAAACAGAGGGCAAAATAGAAATTGAAAGAATTCACCAATCACCTCTTGAAAAAGATGCCCAAAAGAAAACTCCAAGGAATATTATATCAAATTCCAGAGTTCCCAGATCAAGGAGAAAATATTATAAGTCAGGAAGAAACAATTTTAGTATTGTGGAAGCACAATAATGACAACATGATTTTAGCAGCTTCTAAATTAAGGGATCATAAGACTTGGAATATGATATTCCATAGCTCAAAGGAACTAGGACTAAAACCAAGAATCACCTACCCAGCCAAACTGAGAATAATGCTTCAGGGGAAAATATTGTCATTCAAAGAAATAGAGGACTTTAATGCATTCTTGATGAAAAAAACAGAGGTGAACAGAAAATTTGACTTTCAAATACAAGCAGCAAGAAAAGCATGGGAAGGTACAGAGGAAAAAAATAATAATGAACTTATTAAAGTTGAACTTTTTACATGACTACATGGGAAAATGATAATTATAACTCATGAGACTTTTCAGTATGAGAATATTTGAAGGGTATATATACACACATATATATGTGTGTACATATATGCATGTATAGGAGGATGTGTGTATAAACATATATGTGAGTGTGTGTACATGTGTGCACATGTATACATAGACAGAGAGCACAGGATCAGTTGAATATGAAGGTATGATATCTAAAAAAATAAAATTAAGAGATGAGAGAGGAATATAATGAGAGAAGCAGGTGCAGAGAGATAGAATAGGGTAAATTACCTAATATTAAAGAGGCAAGAGAAAACTGTTACAATGGAGGGGAAGAAGAGGGAGGTTAAAGGGAATGATTCAACCTTAATCTCATTGAATTTGGCTTAAGGAGGGAATAACATACACACTCAATTGGGTATCTTAACCCACAGAAAAGGAGTGGGAAGGGGAAAGGAGGGGGGATGATAAAAGGGAAGGCTTATTGGGGTAGAGTGTAGTTAGAAGAACTTTCGAAAAGGGACAGAATCTTTCTTGTAAACAGCATATTGTAGGGTTGTAATTTCTAATCCATTCTGCTATCTTCTCCATTTTATGGGAGAGTTCATTCCATTCACATGTACAGTAATGATGGCTATCTGTTTCTTTCCCTCCATCCTATTCCCTCCCTTGTTAATGCTCATATTTTTTCCCCTTCTCCCTTCCCGCCTTAATACTTTTCCTGTTGACCACCACCTCCCTCAGTATTCCCTTATCAGCCCCCCTCCCTTTTCTTCCCCTTCCCCCTTACTCCTTCCCTCCCTACTAACTACTCCTCCTTTCGTAGTTCTTTCCCCTTTCTACTGCCTATAGGATATTTTTATACTTAATGAAGTATGTTATTTCTTCTTCACTTCATTTTGTTTGACTAATTTTTGGTTCCTCATAGAATTATTTGTTTCAATTTGGTTGATTCTAGTTTTTAACATATCGTTTTCCTTGGTTAGTTTTTGGAGCTTCTTTTCCATATCATACACTTTTCTTTTTGGAGAGATGTTTTCTTCAATATAAAGTTTTTCTAACTTTGCAATTTTGGTTTTGAAATAATTATTCATTTTGTCTTCCATCTCTCTCATTTGGTTTTCAAAGTTCCTTTTGATCTCATGTAGGAGAGCTTTCTGTGCTTGTGACCCATTCCCTGTTGATGTTTCAGCTGTGGGTGTGGAGTCCACAATGTCTCCCTCTGAGTTTGGTGCCTCCCTCTGAGGATAGAATGACTTGCGAGTCTTTGTAGTCTGCTTTCTACCCATTTTGAGGCAGGGCCCTAGCCACACCATTCCTCTAGGGATCCCAAGCTTTTACTGTAGAGGGTTTTGCCCTGGACCAATACTTACTATGTTTTCAGTGCCGGGGGGAGGGGAGAGGGAGGGGGTTGGAGTAGGCGGGGATCACTCTGCCATCCTGGTCCTTGGAGGTACTGAAAGGGGCTTTTTTTTTTTTTTTAAGTTTCTGGCCTATGGAGTGGTAATCCCAGGAGTATTTGCTGTCCTGGACAGGGGCCCCTGCATTTGCTTCTTACATTTCTATTTCCACTACCAGCCCTTTGGTGATAGGCCTGGTAGTGGCCCTTGTGGTTGGTGGGACGACTTGCTCCCCCCCCCCCCCAGTCCATCAGGCCTCTTCCAGGCCTGCTTCTGCATGCCACTCGCTGGGCCTGCCTCTGCGCCAGTATAGTAACTTTTTAAACCCATTACAATATACAATATACAGTAACTCACACAGAGGGATAAATAGATAGATTGAAGAATAGAGATAGATAGATAGATAGATAGATAGATAGATAGATAGATAGATAGATAGATAGATAGATAGATACATAGATACATAGATAGATAGATAGATAGATAGATAGATAGATAGATAGATACATAGATACATAGATACATAGATACATAGATACATAGATA